>NC_053163.1:98407043-98747043 GCF_016835505.1 Polypterus senegalus | reverse complement strand
CTTTTTGTCTAGGGCGGTTGCACCCTCTTGACCCAGAAGCTTTTTATTCCACCTTCCGTTCCGTTTTTGTTTGGTTTGTGTTTCAGTTTTCAGTTTTATATCTTGGTTTTGAATCATCTGTATTTATTTTAGCAAACTTTATTTTTTATTTCTGTATTGTTTTGGTAGAGTTCTATATTACTTTACTTTCCCCTTTTGAATTCTTTATTGTGTAGATTTTATCAGAATGCTTCTGATCCCATAGACATCACTGTTTATAAAGTATTGTACTCTGTAACTTCTCCCCAACTTCCATTCTACATCTATAACAGGGGTGTCCAACTTTGGTCCTGGAGGGCCACAGTGGCTGCTGGTTTTCATTCTAACCCTTTTCCTAATCAGTGACCAGTTTTCGTGACTAATTAACTTCTTTTCCCTTCATTTTAATAGCCTGGTTTTAACACTAGAATCCCTGAAGCCTAAAAAAAACTCATAATCCCGGGCTACCATAAATTCCCTCGCACCTCCTCATCAGCGTCTTTTGTTCTGCAAATGTGTCGATCAGCACAAGCAGCAAGCAGCCTGCCATCCCATCCCCATCTGATGAAGCTTTAGTTTTCTTTGAGGTGCCTTGAATTGTAGAAGGTAAATAATATACAGTAATCCCTCCTCGATCGCAGGGGTTGCCTTCCAGACCCCCCGCGATAAGTGAAAATCCGTGAAGTAGAAACCATATGTTTGTATGGTTATTTTTATACATTTTAAGCCCTTATAAACTCTCCCACACTGTTTATAAATATTTCCTGCACAGTTATACAGCATAATCCCTTTGTATTCTCTTAGATATTAGGTAAGGTTCATTGAAATTATGTATATAAACAGTGTGTTTAGTAAAACCTAAATATTATTTTAAAGATATCGACTGTCTCCGATATCACATATGTTACAGCCATTACGATAGACAGGCCACCAGCAATAAATACGTACAATGCAAGAAAAATAGTATACAGTAAATGTGTGTACAGTGACACTAAACGTACGTACATGTACTAAGTACTGTAAGTAGAAAATTAATTATAGTTACTCACCAACAATGACACGATGACTTGTCCGATAACAATGAGTTTAATTTTACTGCACAACAAAGGAGAGAGTTACAGCCCCATTGTGTAGCACCGCCGTTGTTCTTCTTCTGGCAGTCTTCAATCCAAATCCCTAAAGCAGATTTCATCCAGACTACTGCCTTATTACATCCACTTGCAGCTTGTTTTGCACCCTGGTTAAAAGGACACTGCGGCCGTAGATCTTATATTCCTTTCCTACTTTTTAAATAAAAAGAATCATAGCCTCATTGATGTTGTAATAGCGTCCCACAGCGGTGTAGCTTTTCCCTTCAACAAATCCAAAACATTTACCTTTTCGGCAATCGTTAACATCTTCCGTTGGAGCTTTGGCACGGTCCCTGAAGCAGTAGCAGGAGCAGATCGTTTTGGAGCCATAATGAAGGGCTTGACTATGCACAAAGATAAACACAAAAGAGTACAAAAGTTAACTCTTTACACAGCGAAACACGTTGATGCTGAATGAGCGAGACGAGACTTCTTGGTTAACACTGCATTCAGCACACAGGAACTTAACTGCGTGCTCTGATTGGTTAGCTTCTCAGTCAGGAGAACTTAACTGCGTGCTCTGATTGGTTAGCTTCTCAGTCATCTGCCAATAGCGTCCCTTGTATGAAATCAACTGGGCAAACCAACTGAGGAAGCATGTAGAGGAAGTAAAAAGACACATTGTCCGCAGAACCCGCGAAGCAGCGAAAAATCTGCCATATATATTTAGTTATGCTTACATATAAAATCCACGATAGAGTGAAGCCGCGAAAGTCGAAGCGCGATATAGTGACGAATTACTGTATTGTAATTTGGAACACATGCATTTCATGGGTGTTCTATGTCTGCAACGATCTGTTTAAATGTTGGATGACAGGAAATGTGAGGCAAGAAATGTTAAACACATAACTAGAAGAGAAACTTTTTCATGTTTTACTAATAATTGGTCAAATGCTGACATGAAGTTTATAATGTGTGAAGACTTAAGTCCAAATATCAAATAAACACTTTCACAAAAGACACAGATATAAGAAAACAAGAGTATTTTTTTCTAAATTTAACCAAAGTAAAAGAAATTGGTATAGGGCACAACACACACATACACACAATCATATACGGCTGGTGCAGCGGTATGAACTGCTTTCTCCAAGTTGAGAGGTTGCGTTTTTGATCCCGGGTCTTTCACGCATTAATTGTTGTGAGTAGTGAGTGGCTATTATTATTACTATCTTTATATATAAAATAAGCTTCCGTGGCTGTTCGTTTGTCTGTCCAGGATTTTAAATTACCTGTATCTCGCAAACTGTTTGACCTATTGACCTAAAATTTGGTACACATTTACTACGTGACATCTACTATCCGCTTTCGGGGTAATGATTGACCTCCAAAGTTATTACTCTTTTTATTTTTATTTTATTTTATTGTAAAGTCATCTCTCGGAAGCAGCCAGCATGGTGGCCGTGTGGCGCATTTTCATCCCTACCACCTTCGCCGGTACTTCAACTACCCATTCATATCTTAAATCATTCTTGTGGCAGATTGAAGCTGGTACTTAAGGTGAAAAATTAAGTAATTTCAACACAAACACTGCCCTGATCAGTTCTAATGAGAAAAGCTGCCGACAAAAGAAGAGAAGAAGCGGGCTGCTTGGATAGAGAAAAGAAGAACTGCTCAGGAAGCAGCAAACGCATCAACCTCTGAGCAAATGAATGCTAAACATACAGAGAAAGAGTATGAAAACTATGAATGCTCAAGTGAAGTATATTCACTGCATGTTATTGTGTAATGTGCTTTTACAGGTTATAGAATACAAAGATACATTTGACTTTTTTGAGTCTGTAACAGCCGATGTAAATTTATGGTACTTGTAAAAGTTATTGTTTTTTTTTTTATTATTTACTTTTATTCTCTCAGTCACGTTCACGCTCCCCCTGATCTGAAACTGTTAGTTTTCAAATAAAGACATGCTATAACAGAGGTGAACTAAGATGAGGATGAGGTTTCTGCATCGAAGAAAGAGAACAGAAGCCCTCTCTCTAAGAAATGTCCACTCATACATAAGAACAACACAGCTGCACCAGGCATAAAGACGAAAGATGGAACTGTTTGGATGCAGTAACAGGTTGTGCGTCATCCTGACAATGAATCTGCCACACACACTGGATGGATTTTTGCTCCCTTCCTCCTGTTGTTACAACTTACCCTGGTATTAAAGCTAGGTGGTAAAAATGGCATGACTTGTACTGTATTTGACATCAGTTTGTGGAGTCTGGGGTAATATATGAGAATTTAAAATTTCTAATATTTGAAGTAAATAAAATGGTTAGTTTATGGCAAACATTGAGAGATCTAGCACCAAAAACTCAGGGTTAATTGATGCCAAAGCAAAAGCTTTAAACTCACTTCTTCTACTACTGAAAAACCACGGGACACACAAACCTGAAGAGAAAACTTCCATTTGAATTTTGTCTTGGTTTTTAATTTAAAGACCTTAAATATTTATTTTAAAAAGGAGAGAATTAAGATCACTTTGTTAGGCAATGCCTTGTTATCCTATAAACTCATTCAGACCTTTTTAATAAGTTGTTTTGGTACCAACGTTGACTACATGATGCTGCAGGTTGTTCAAAATTCTAATGACTAATAGTTTTATACAATATTTCAGTTTGTACAGTTTTTTCTAAAATTTACATTAAAAAAAAAAAACCAAACATGAAAATAGGTATTGTAAATTGAAGATATTGCATATAAACTGCAGTCACACCACGCAATACAAGCGTATAAATAATGGATCTTGTGCATAGTATATATTCATGTATTTCCAATCTTTCATATGTAATTATTCTGACTTATATAGAAAGCTGGACTTTACTTATGCTGTCAGATCCAAGTATACAAATACTAAGAAGCCTTGCGTTTCATAAGTACAATTTATTTCAATTTTACTTTCTCTTATGGTGCCAAATTTCCTTTGAATCACTCTTGAATAAGCCATGAAGTGTAGAAATTATGAGCATCCAAAAAATCTCTTCAGCACTCCAAGGCATTCTTCTGAAATTGTGAGCTGGAAGGTTAAAGAGTTTTCAGAGAGCTGGTTTTAACATACCAGCTTCATTTTATTGCAGACCTACAGCTGCATCTTTGGCTGTAAAGCTTTCCGGCTTTTTCTGTAATAACTAGTCAAATCTGCTCCATTTAATTATTTTTTTCCTCATTCTATAAAAAGTGGAACAAATATATATGTATATTCCTGTTGAATTAACCTACATTTTATGTCATGTATGGTAAAACTTATTCAGTTGAGCTATACTTTAAAATATTATTAATTTCGCAAAGCGACACAAGTTGGTTTTGATTTTATTGAAAGAAAAAAGGAATGGTTTAAATTGCATTTCCCTTCTAATGTAGAACATTATACACAAACTTTCAACATATTGGATATGACAAATTTTTAAAAATGCATTTAATGCCTTCTAATGGTATATGCATATTTATTAATCATTTTGAAAATTTGGTCTATTGTACATTTACTTGTGCCTGGTCATATCATTCCAAGACATACTTAACCTAGATCAGGGTCGCAGGTGTTGGAGAATTCCTGGCAGTGTCTTCAGCAAGGCAGGAAACAACCCCTCGATAGAACACCAGTTCATTAAAAGGAACTTATACATGATGGCAATTCAAAATTTTTTTTTTTTGATGAAATGTTCAGTGTTCAGCTTATGGAATAAATTGCTTTTTTCATAAAACAGATTGCAATAGAAAATATTTTGGAGTATACTATTTAAAATTCACCTGTATTTGATGTTTGCTACTGTGTTTCTCATTATAACACATCAGTGATTCGGTGGTAATTTTCAAATGCCTTGTCATTTTTCTAGAATCATTATTGTTTTTATTACAAGTTTACTAATGCCTTATGTATTTCTTCTAGGTCCCTCTGCAAATTAGGACATATAAATTAACTATAAACTCACTGACTAACCAGTTCCTTTTTTCTGTAATGAATTCTTAATATAGAGTTAAGAGAAACCTTATGATGAAATTTAATTAGTGATTAAATGATAAATATATCTGAGCCTGAAGTGAATTTCAACTGCAAATTTATTGGCAAAAATCTCTTTAAAGGTAAGTAAGCAAAAATCAAAAACAGTAAATCTGTCCTTTTCTTTAAAAAACAAATGACTAATCCAATGATGATAACAATCAAGCCTAAAACACTTACATACTTAATGTTTCTAATAATTCAGTAAACATGAGCAGAAATTTTCCGTCTTTCTTACTGTCTTTCGTGGCAGTATACCTTTTGGCCTCATTAATGGTCTCTGGAACTACATACTTTATTTTTAGAAGAAATATTTTATTTTTCCTTTACAAGCTGAAGCTCTTGACTAGAATCCAGTTCTGAAATCCAGGATTTTCATTTTTGTCTGAGTTACTACAGTACTCAAGCAATCCTGTAATGTGCAAGAATCACTGATTACTGGCTTGGATATTTTAGAGGGGGACTTGGGGAAATTGCAATAATACTGTACCCCAACAAATGCCACCTATGGGTATATTTTTTGCACAGTCTCCTATCCCATCCCCTGCTATTCCATTTTAAAATGTGCAGAAGCAGTTTCTCCCATGTGCAGTTCCTCTTTTTAGTTGTTAAAACTGTTCTAACTGGCTCAAAAATGTCAGAGTTACACATATTTGGTTAAACTCTTAGTTGGAGTAAAAACATTTTATTAATTTTCATAATTTAGATAACTACTCCTAACTGTACTTGGATGTATAAGAGCTGAGCTGTCCTTCTTGCTAGGAGGTACCAGAAGATGGCATTCAGGTAGAGATCAGCACTCAAATCCCTGAAAAGGCAGAATCTTTTGGAAACATTGGCCAACAAAAAGCTCATAAAAAGATATTGATATGACAGAGATGCAATAATATAGTAAGTCCCCTACATACAAACGAGTTGCGTTCTGAGATCACATTCCCAAGTCCAATTTGTTCATAAGTCCAGCAAAGATGGCCTAGGCACCCAACAAACACAATGCAACCCCCATCCCTTAACTCCTATAGAAAACATGTACAGTTATTTGTACATAAGAAAGTGCTTTTTTGTTGTAGATTTCTAGTGCATTTTAACAACCAACAATTGAAAGTTATTTTTTATTCCCATTTTTACCATCAGCTGATCTCAGTACAGTAGACTTGTTTACCACTGGTGAATGAGCCTACATATGCTGTCCTTACTATTCTTTCTCCAAATACCCAATCGGCACACAATCAGCTCTTTAATAAATGTTAAGCCATCTGTAAGCTTAGAATGCCAATTCTTCAAAACATTTAAGGAACACTGAAATATTTTCGTAATGTTTAATCATTCTATCCATCTATCCTTCCAGTGTCGCACCAGCCACAGCAAGAATACAGCACAAGGCAGGAACAATCCGTGAACAAAGTTCCAGCTCCTGGCTAGCGCTGCGGCACTGTGTACTTAAAGTTAAAGTTTTATCTGTATAATATAATAAACATATTTTGCTTCATTTTCATCTTAAAAATGATATTGTCATCATATGTAAATACGAGCTTTATAAAGTGGCTCAGGTTGTGCAAAATTATAACTGTATCGCAAGTTTACAGTGAGGTGATTGTACTTATAAGTACAGACAGTTCTACAAGGAGCACCTGATGGACTGATGGAGTGCATTTAGAGTTCTTGTGATGATGCTGTTTCTGAACCGCGAGGTCAGTACAGGAAAGACTCTGAAGCATTTGTCGAATGAGAGCAGTTCAAATTGCGAATGGCTGAGGCAGCGTGTGCTTGATGCTGTATACCGATAATTCTCTTTCCGATCAGCTGCGGTACAGCTGTGATTCACACTCAGATACTTTGAGTGCTGCAGTGAGAGTAATATGGAAAAAGATGATCCGATGTGCCAACCCCTAACGGGAGCAGCTGAAAGAAGAAGAAGAAGAAGAAGGTGCAGTGAGAGTAACAACACTAAAGCAGTTATGGCATTTGGAATAGATTGACCATTCTGTGGACCATTATATTGTTACAGGTTAATTACAATCAGATGCATTAAACTAATAAACAATATGCGGTTAATTTCAGTGTATTTATAAAGCCATGTAAGAGATGTGGATCTGAAAAAGAAAGATAAACCACACTGGAACAGTAGCACTGCTTTGACACTGGGTACTACCAGTCTGCAAAACCGAGTGGAGAACTTGCGTACAACAGGGTATGGGCTACCGTAGAAATGTGCGTGCCTTTACGGCAAGTTTAGGTTTTATACGTCGCAATTTGAATGTGGAAACGTTCGTACGCAACATTTTTGTGCGTACACACCATTTTTACATGAGGGCCCTGATCTCGATAGACTGGCTTACAGCTAGTGAGCTGGCATATGTAACAAAAATATATTCCATGATTCACAATCCATGATCTTGTCCTTGTTCTTTAGTATCATGCCAATGGTTGAATGGTTCATATGTTATATGAATGAGCGACGTTGACCATCTTTTCGCCTCTCTCTACCCTCTCAATTATTTTCACTTTTGTTTCCACCGTCATCAGCTGTCACTTTTTAGCAGCACATCACTGCTGCTTTTACACTTAATTCCGGACATCTTGAGCTTTGAATAAAGTGAGTTAACTCAACGTAAACAGAGATACAGCCAAAAGCGCAACCACTTGTAGAGGATATACACATGTGACTGGGAATGAAAGCAATAATGGTGTGAGTTTTGCACTCCACCTAGTGTCAGACACACAAACTAACTTAAGCGCTGCCTCGAAATTTAAAGTTACAGAGCAATTTTAAATTTTTCACTTATTTAAATAATTTTAAATTTATTGGACATGCACATTCACATCTTTAAAAGTTTGTAACTTGAAGGACTTACTATATTCATAACAAATCTTGTACGTTATGTGTTAGATCCATCTATGAAGAGAAGTCCATGCTGTTTGCTGATATGAAAGTGTTGGTAATGTTAGCATAAAAATGTGAAGTCATTCATTCTTAGATATGACCTCCTACTCCTAGCTGGGAGAAACAGCAGGATGTTACTCATGTCATACTCAGAGGTAGTACAAAAATTCTTATGCTAGTCAGACTTTCAGACTAATTCTGAGAAACTTGACAAATATGGGCACCAGTCTGCTCCGGTATTTGCTCTGAGTACAGGAATGGCTCGAAAGCACCATGTGCTGTTACACAAGTATTATATGATTTTGTTCGGAAATTATGATAAACATTTATTAATATGTCAATGAATTGCACTAAGTTGTTTATATCAATAAGTAACAGTTTTATTTAATTGATCATTTTAATAGAACATTTTTGTAAATATATGAAATTTGTAAATCTTCCGTGTATTTTTTGTATACAAAATTAACAGAATTAGGTGGAGAAATAAATTTTTGATCTTTGATATCATATAGCATTGATAATTTTTCATATATTTTTTTTTTAGTTTAATTGATTTCTTCTTTTTTTCTGGAAAACAGTGTCTGTACCACTGTATTACTTGAGTGTATCTTTGACATTATCTTTGATAATGTGTATTACCGTATGTTTTTTGATCTCTTAAATAAAGTAAAATAAAATATAAACACTTTAGGGTGTAATATTGTTTTAAAAAAATTACCCTAATGTGATTAATTATCTGTCAACAACAGAAATATCCATGCAGCCTGGGAAATCAGTAGACATTTTATAAATAGGATACTCATTTCATGTTTAGTTATGTTTTTGTCATGAGTCTAGAATATGTGTATTAACTGATACAATACTATGTTGAATTCTAATTACAGTATATGCCTATTCCTATTTTGCCTGTCCTGCTGATTTAAAAAAAGCCTAATTCACTCAGGCACAGTTGAGTGTTTTTAATTAATTCAACAGCTAATACAGCTAAAGCAATTAAACAAGTAGTGAGAATATGGTTACTGCCTATTAATGGCCAACCTACAGACATTGCATTTATTGACAGTTTCTGCTAAGGTGCTATTGAATAAACTTGCTTTAATACAATATATTAATTCTGTTGCTTACTTTGATGACCTTAATGGTCATGGTTTAAACAACATAATCCCAGGATTAATTGAATGAGTCAGAAATCGTACCATGGTCAAATGACTTATTTTAATCCAAATAGTAAATTCTTGAGGAAAAACCTGCATAACACACATATGCACAGCACTGGATATATTACCACAATTTATTTTAGCAAAGAGACTGTACAAGTACAACATAGTTGTTTTTTCCTAAGGGATGCTTATAACCTCTGTTTGGCCTGTAACTAAGGTTATGTGTAGTACATCAAGGACAAATTGGCCATCAAGTAATCTCACAGGACAGGACTTTTTGACTCATGTGGGCCACACTTCAATTTTTAGAAAGAGAGCACAATGACTCTTAAAAAATTACTGTCTGCTCTTAATTGCTTCCTTATTGAATCAGGTCTGGAATTCCATCTAAACAATACCTGTTTCAAGAACTACAAACAGAGACAGTGATTAGTGAAAAGTTGTATTTTTCAGTAACAATGCATTATGAATATTTTGTATTCCCTTTTGACTAGTTGGTTTTTTTTTTGTTAATATTGTGTATAGTATATACAGATAATGTAGATAGTACAGTAGTTTGGTGTTATTATATTAACACCCCCCACACACACCAACCAAATTATCAGTCTCAAAGGAAGCACACAAGAATAAACCCTCTGTGCGAAAAACATATATGCTACCCATAGGTTTGTTAGGATAGGGCATTGTGTCAATTACCCCCAAGACGTCCTGAAATTTTTTGAATTCTCCTAGAAAACGATCAAACTGGTAAATTTGGGTTGAAAAGTCCATTCCAGATAATTTGCTACAGGCTACTTATAAAGGTATAGCTCTATCTGACCCTTCAGCCTAATAGGCAGCCTGAGGTGACAGTAACTGCATAATCTTAATGAACCCAATAAATCATAAACATGTAACATTACTTGAGGTATCAGTTGTTAAACACCTGCCTATAATCTCTGTTAAGTGTCCATGCCAGCATGTACAGAGAATGCGATATTGCCATTCTCTCAATGTCAAGAAAGTTGGTCAAACAAAAACCTGAGCCAGGAGTGAACATGAGGAGTCTTCAATCAGTTCACAGATAATAGTGAACAATGGAGGATCACATTTGCTCAGTTGTAATGTAAGTTGTAATGTAAGCTGTTTGAGAGACTATTATTTTTTGATATTGAATGAAATCAGTCTTTAGCAATGATTTCATAGCCTAGAGTTACCGCCATAGTGTTGTGCTGACCATTCTGTTTAATTTTGCAATGTCTGTGTCTCCTATGCTTCTTCAATTGGAGGATTATTGTTATTACTGTTATTGTTGTTTGAGTAACAGTTATTTTTGTTTAATGGAAAATGAAGCACTACAAATACATTCAGTTCCAAGCAACTAATGTACATCATACTATTGTTTTTCCAAATGGCACAAATATATACTGTAAATAATAATAAAAAAAATCCTACAAAATAGTATTCAAAGCCTCTGTTACACTGCATATCAACGACCAAGCACTACTGTGATCCTCTGCTCTGAATTTCTAACTTAATTAATGTGTAAAATGACAGGCTGTTGTTTTTATTTATGTATGTTGTAGCCTCTAATTTTTTGCCCTTTTTATGTTTATGAAAACTTTACTTTTTTGACTTATACATTTAAGTATCTTTTGTTTTTGAACCTGATGGTGAAGGCTGAATAGAAGTTCTTAGAATGTAGCTCAATGTTTTTTTGTTGCTATTCCTGTCCATCTGGCTGTTTCATGATATACACTGTTTCAGCTGTTGCTGTCCTGTTGTTCATCTGTTGGCCATTCAGCCTGACCTAACTGGATGTGTCTTACAAAGTGATGCCTGTTTTGATGCCAGCTGTGTCTTGAACATTGCCATATAGATGGCTCCTGTTGGACTGTGTAAAGTAAGTGTGTCTAAAGTTATAGTAACTTAAACTCTCACATTTAGTCTAATGATCAATTTGCAGCATAAATTTGAGTGAACATCAATTATTAAGGAATTATTTAGAAAGGCACATATCATAGAGCCAGCAATCTGAAGAAAATGGCTGCAGACAAATGTCAAAGTTGCAAAGATACATTTACTGCCAATGGAGTGCTAACTCAGATAGCAAAATTTAAGAAGCTGATGTGAGTAACATCTCCAAAATATTTAAGCAGAACTCATCTGGGTCATCTTTACTAAAGGGAGGAAAATGTAACTCACTATGTTTATATTTGAATAAAAATGAGAAACAATGCATGAGGCATGCAATATTTGAAGCACAACTGAGAAAAAAAAGTTACCATTGGCAGATTTAAGCATTTGAATGAGATTGATGGTAGACTAATCTTACTTGAACCTTCCTTAAAAAGGTTAACTGATGATCATACTGCATAAGATGAAGATGTATTCTTAAAATAAAAAAAAAATTATATAAGGAACATTTGATGTGTTATCTAGCAGAGTCTTAGTTAATGGGGCAAGGATATTCTTTTTTAATCATATCCATGTGTTCCTTTTAAGGTATGAGAAATTACTAACCAAACTGAAATGCATTGTGTGCATATTTCTAAGTAAAAGATTATCATTCTTTCAACCTTGCAACTTAAAGTAAGAAATCAATAATGCAATTATGTAAATATATATATTGAGTCTGTTAGGCCACTTTTAACAGTTGTGCTAGGAATCTTTAAGTTAAATGGCAAAGATAAAAATGCACACATTGAAATTGTGAAGAATCCTCTCTGGGCACCTCCAGGAACTGTTTGTTCAATTTCTGGATCTTTTGTAAGTTTTTTTTACATTGTTCCATTTATTTTGTTTTTATTGGTGAGGTTACCACTGCAACATTTTATTTATTTATTATTATTATTTTTTGTCGACATTTTCTGAAATTTTCTGAGGCTACAGCCATGTTGTCTGTTGTTTCCATGCTCATTACTGGTCACATGATGTCTAGAGCACATGTCATCATGCTCCACCTATAAAAGTTGGTGACTCCTAGCACATCTTTGCATTGGACTGAAAGCAAAATTTTTCATTAAGATTAGTGTTAATTAGGGAAAGGATCGTTGGTTAATATATGTACTAAGTGTAAGGAGTGGCAGCAGCTTTTGAGTAAAACTGAAACCTGATAGCATAGTCAAAAAGCAGACAAAATTATTTGTAGCTAGAATTTCAGTAACAACAAAACATTAACTAAAATGTCTTTTGGGAGAATCCACTGTTGGTCAACCAGAAAGTACACAGTTTAACTTTTATACCCTTGTCCTGGTGATGCCATACACCATTGGCTTTAGGTTGACCTTGCCTGGCAATGGCATAGTGACCATCTTAAAATAACTCTGAAGATGTCGGCACACATAGGAAACACAAAATGGCATCATCAGAGAATGATACTTGTTTGTAACATTGTTAAAAACTTATCAAATACAAAACCAAATGCAATCATAAAATTCATTGACCTCTAAAACCCTTAAAACTAAGTGTCAAAAAGTTTCAGAGGACAAGGACAAATAAAAAAAAAATCAAATTGAATAGTCTGATCATAACAGAATATGGATATTTTGTGTCAATTATTTTAAGTATAATTCCTGATTAAGCATTTTGGTTTAAATGTTTAGTTTGTTTAGCTCTTGTTGGATTTTAACCTATCCATGCTTTGGCTTGTTCCTTATGTTTCTTCAACTTCCTTGTATACCTTTATAATTCCATGTGAGTATAAGTTTGGAAACGTCAGTAATTATATATATCAAGTTAAGTTCAGATTCTGATTCCAAGATGTTCAAAATATCAAGAAAATTTTATTTTAGCATAGTGTCTGTGGAAAATTGAAAGCTAATTTAATGTCTTAAAATTAACAATTTGTTGGAAAATTGTGGGTTTTTTGGGCAATTTATAGAACTTCTATATGACTGCTTTTATTTGGAACAAAAATCTAGAACGAGTGGTTTTCCAAGCTGTCCAACTTGAATACTGAGACTTATGTACAATACAGTATATAGTATGTTTCTGGGAAAAAAAAATGATCTACTGTAACTTTTTCAAATGTTGCAAGCTCCAAGCCCATTGTTTTAGGTCATTGTGGTCCATATCCTTCAAAAACAGTTTGAACTATATCCAATGATAGCTACCTTAAAATTGTTTAGTTAAACCAGGACTTTTGAGGTTTAGTCATGGCACCCGGCCAATTGATTTTCAAAAGTTTTGCATGAGCAGTTTTTGAGATTTGTGTTTCTTTAAATTTTTATGCACATATGCATGGAGACATATGCAAATGCCCGCACATATACTAAAATAAACTCTCACAAACTCAAAGAAATTTGGAAGTAGAGATGGCTGACAGCTCATTTACCCTACCAAAGAATATCGTTGATGATGAAGATAAATGCACACACACACATTCCACAACAGAAGGAGAACATAGATAGAGGCATTACACCACCCCTACCAATCTATTTTTTTATCTTTTGTAATATAACTACGGGTGCCACAGAACCCTGAACACCATACAAAACATGATTACAGTTTTTATTTGATGACAGTATCTCAGTAGGCTTTTCTTAGTCCAGAACTGTATAATTAAGTAAATATGTATTCTCCATCTCCTTCCACTCCTTCTTACCAAGTGTTATTCTCTTTCTCTTGGTGTTCTCTTTCTCTTTCTCAGAGTGAACTGAGACAACACCTTTTTTTTGCACCAGAAAGTACTTCTGGGGCCACAACACAGCATGATGGAAGCAATGGGTCATACGGAAGGTGCACACAATAAGGAGGTCTTCTTTGTGCACTCTGGCAGCACCCAAAGCTTCCACCAGGGTTAACTTTCTGAACTAGAAGTCCCAGGCAAACCCTGTGGGTGTCAAGACTGGGGATCAGGTAAAAGGAGCACTGGCACTTCTCATTCTGTGGGATGAACTGTTCGCGAACCAGGCCTCCCCCAGTTCTTCCATTATTTTTTATTCTGGTTAGGATAGGATTTGAAGACCATCCTGGCTGGGTTGCATCTCCATTTATGTTGTCTTTCCATTATGACCTTGGCCATGGCATTGGCTGGTGAAGAAATTGTTCTTTATTCAAGTCGGATGCCAGTCGATCCTCCATGGCATTCTCTGCAGCTTGTTTACTTTATTTGTCCCAATGTGTTTAATTTCAAATTAAATATTATTTGAAGTTGTTAACTTGATTCAATTTCATGTTCATTTTACTTTACATTTAATTGTGTACATAATAAATGTTATATAATATAAGTATCTTCTATTGAGTGATTTCTCACAGTATCAAATTGTAACTTACAGTACATGGAAATACTGTATGGACTATTCCATGATGATTTCTTCGGTCACATAATTAAAAATTTGAAAACTCAGCTAATAACAGAAAGCACTACAATGGAAACCTTAATTTCAGAAAAGGTGAATAACTAATATCAAAGCATGTGGTTGCATATGTTAACTCCTATAGTGCCAAGGATTATTTTGTCAAATGCACAGCATTTAGAATGAGAGTTTTTATGTTTATACTGAAATCAGTTATTTTTTACATGAACAGCCATTACTGTATGTCTTTGAGAAGTTGTTGTAACAATCAGTGTTATTAATTTCTTGGCTTCACATTCAGTACAATTTTAATTTTAACACTGAGTTCATATTTTTCTCTTTTGAGTATTTTGAGAATTTTTATACATCAGGGTCACTCTAATTTGATAAAAAAAAGTCTTTGACATGTAATGCAGGGTTGAGTAAAACTCATGAATTAGAATGGGTGAAGCTAAAAACAGTTCTCCCTAAATCAACAGAAGTAAAATAACTTTAATCTATCTAGATCTAGATATCTAGTGACATGCCTCTCCTCAGAGATGACCCATAACCAATCAAGTCTGTATGAATCATTTCTGATGGAATATTTCTCAGAAGCTTTTAATCCTGTATCTCCTCATTGATCTCCGTCAGGAAGCATTAATCATGACATTAACTGGAGAATCCTTCATTACGATGAATGTCCATTCTCATTTGCTTTCTCTGTCATCTAAAGGCCAACCATCTTCTTTAGGAATGAAAGGTTAAAATGAGCTGTCCTTTTCTTTGACTTATTTTAATTTAATTTTCTAAACTTCAGAGATGGCAGGAACTGCCACCATTCCAAGAGCTTCTTGGGTCTGTCTTGTATAATTAAATACAGCTATGAATCAAAATAATACTAATTTAAGCACTTATATTAAGATGTTACTCCACAAACTCCAAAATGCATTGCATTAAAGGTGACAACTATCATAAATCTTTACAACAAAATAATAGATTTTTTTTTTAACTGAAATACATCTTATAAGCAAAACTTTAAATGACTTTTATGTTTAATATATTCTGCAGTGTATTTAATTTTGAAGAAAGTCCTCATGAATTATACTCTTAATTATAGGCATTGTTGCTGGCATTTGCACATGCCTTGTTATGAAGCTGAATTCATGAAGGTTTTTCAAGCCCTCTAGGAAAGAAAAGTCAGCAGCTGTGGATTGACAGTTTGATATTAACACCCTGTCCCTGTCAAGAATGATCTGATACTCAGATGACTATATTCATTATTATTCAAATTGACTACATAATTCAGACAAAATGTAAATGTAATATCAATCATTTATCTGTTCAATAGTGTAAGTGATATATTTTTAAAACAGTCCACTATATGTAACTGTGTGCAGTTGGGGAATCTGCAGCAAGCCCTGTTACTTAAAGTGGATGACAATTAAGCAATTGGCCTGGCTGCCATAAATAAAATGTTATTGTAATATTTACATCACAATAATTCTAATATAGCCATGCCTTATATATTCATTTTTCAGACATTAGCTGTTTAAGTGCCACATGCCACATGTTTTTTGTTCGCCAGACAAATATACTATTTACTGTGTTAACATTTATTTCTGTATATAACATAAAGTCATTTATTTTCTGGCTTTAGCAATGTGTTTCAAAATCCGTCTGATCAGGCTGGTATTGTTTTATAAGGGTAAATTACAAAAATGAGTAATCATTGTTAATTTGTTTTTTGTATCATCCTTCAGTGATATTTTACAGATATGTATATAAAAAATCCTGGGATGATATGAGACTTTTTTAGCCTGGGACGAGAAGTGACTTTTTCAGAGAGATACTTTCAAGTCCCACGAGACGAGACTCTGTGCCAAGAGATTTTAACCATGCCTGCGGCCGGAAATAAAACACAAAGAGTAGATGACAAAGTACAACATCGTAAAGAGGTCTAAAAACGGTGGTGCGATAAACATGCAGAGCAGGTCAGAGATAATGAAAGTACTAAAATTCGAAAGTCTCAAAAAATTAATAGTAAAGGTTTTATTGGCACAAACAAATGGAAATTATTACTCAGTGAAATATCGGAACAAAGAAAAGAAATTGAATATATTGTTCGGATTTAAACTTTAAGTTGGAGACTTGTAGATCATCTAATTCATGTTGCCATCAGGGAAAAGTAGTGTTTCCTCCCAATGAAGAGGTGTATCTGCGAGAATTAAAAGATTTGTTGTTTGGTGAAAGTGAAATCTACATACACAAGTGGCAGAGATGTGAAGTGGCTGGCACATAGTGGAGGCTAGGGGGTTGGCGAGCGAAGCGAGCAGGGGGTGAAGCCCCCTAGTATGTGTGTGTGTATATGTATATATAACTGCTGAAAATAATTAAAGGAACTTTCAAAACACATCATATCTCAATTAGAAAAAAATCCTGCTCTATATCTATACTGATATGGACTGGGTAATGTGTTAGGAACAAAAGGATGCCACATTGTTTGATGGAAATAAAAATTATCAGCCTACAAAAGGCTGAATTCAAAGGCACTCCGAAAATCAAAGTGAAAAAATGATGCGGCCGGCTAATCCATTTTGCTGAAATTTCCATGCAGCAACTCAAATCGTACTCAGTAGTTTGTATGGCCCGCTTGTTTGCATGCCTAACAAAGTCGGGGAATGCTCCTAATGATGATGGATGGTGACCTGGGGGATCTCCTCCCAGATCTGGAGCAGGGCATCACTGAGCTCCTGGACAGTCTGAGGTGCAACCTGGAGGCGTCAGATGGACCGAAACATAATGTCCCATATTGTGTTCTATTGGATGTAGGTCAGGCGAGCATGGGGGCCAGTCAGTGGTATCAGTTCCTTCATCCTACAGGAACTGCTTCCATACTGTTGCTTCATGAGGGTATTGTTGCAGGACCTACTGCACCAGCTTAGGGTCTGAGAATGGGTCCAAGGATTTCATCCTGATACCTAATGGCAGTCAAGGTGCTGTTGTCTAGCCTCCATGGATATGCCTCCCCAGACCATCACTGACCCACCACCAAACTGGTCATGCTGAACGATGTTACAGGCAGCATAACATTCTCCATGGCTTCTACAGAACCTTTCACGTCTATCACATGTGCTCAGGGTGAACCTACTCTCATCTGTGAAAAGCATAGGGTACAGATGGTGGACCTGCCAATTCTGGTATTTTATGGCAAATGCCAATTGAGCTCCACGGTGCTGGGCAGTGAGCACAGGGCCCACTAGAGGATGTCGGGCCCTCTGGCCACCCTCATGAAGTCTGTTTCTGATTGTTTGGTCAGAGACATCCACACCAGTGGTCTGCTGGAGGTCATTTTGTAGGGCTCACGCAGTGTGTATATGTGTGTATATATACAGCATTTGCATTTACTGTAATAGGAAATGTGTTGCTATGAATGCCCTATATTCTAGCTGTATACTATAAAATAAAGCTATTTTTCATCCTTGCATATTAATTCCTCCTTTAACATCTCTGTAGCAGTCACAATTAGCTGTTTCATCATTATCATTTGTTAAATACTTTTACTACTTGCCATCTTCTCTTTTCAGGGAAAATAGTTAAATCATTTTTGTACTTGTATCTTTATTTCCTCTATCTAGTTCCACCTAGAATATATGACAATTTTCTTTAACATATAACATATGTTGTGTGACACATTATTTAAATAACTCCACAATATTCATAAGAATTGACTCTTCCTCACTACATATCATTATTCAGGCTCTTGTTCTCCCTTGGCTGGAGTACCACAACTTTGTGTATTTGCAGGGCTGCCAGAAACTGTTATCCAGCTTCTCCAACTCCTCAGCTTATAATTCTGTTGCTAATTTTACCTTTACTTTTCAATCACAACTTTCTCATCTCTTTCTTCCACCTGCAACAAGGATCCTGTTTAAAACTCATGTCTTTATTCCTATGTCTCTGTACTTGTCAGTATCTCTACTCTCTGATATCTCCTTAAATACCTACAAGGTTACTGTCAAGCTTCAAGGTGGTATCTATCTTTCCTTCCTCTTTCAAGATATGAAAAAAAATCATGCCTCTCAGTTCTTTTTTCCAAGTTTTGACATGAAATTCCACCTGAACTGTGCCCAATCTACTGGTGTTTAGTTTCTGTTGATGATACACCTGTATACAAACCATTTTGGTTTGGTTTGTTCTTCTTTCTGCTACCTGCAACTGTACTGAACCAGTAAGTTCATTTTTGTTTTGAGTGTCAGATAGCCTAGGGACTAACTGTAGCACTAATGTTCTTGTAGTCTACTTAGACATTTGTTTTCATTTGCTTGGTAACTTTTTAGTTTCCAGTCACTCAAACTGTATGTATGTAAGAATGTTTTGTTTTTGTAAAGTACTCTGGCAAGGAGATCTGCTAAATAAAAAATAATCACTTCTCAGGTGGTATGTTTATAAATAAAATTACTCATTAAGTTTATTTATACTTAACAGTTCCCATTGTGTTTTGTTGTGCCTGTTTTAGCAAATAATACATTATTTTGATACCTTTCTTTTTCCATTAATCAGAAGGTAATCTCCAAATACAGAATGCTCAATTTAAAGTATGATGGTTGCCAACATGGTTCATTTCTGTAAAGTATACATTTTTACTGGAATATGGTCAATATTTTACTTTCCTTTAGCCTCATTGAGAATAATCTTTATTAAAGATTTAATTGGAATTTTCACCCTCCATTCTATGTTTGATGTTCTAATGGATCTGCTCTACTTCTGCATCAGTGATTAACGTTTTGGCTCAAGCAACAACATCTCCAAGCTCTTTGTCTAATTCACATTCTCTATTTATTAGCTATTCTATACATTATCTTCCATATTTGATTATCCTCAGCTTGACTGCATTCATTTCTCCTGTCTTTGTGTGTCATGGCTGTTGAACTTCATAATTCTAAAATTAACTGCTACTGATGAAAATTGATGAGGGTTTACTTTCTACACTATATTAATAATTCTATACATAATATTAACAATACAAGTTTTTATGTTTAGAAAATAGTGAACATCACTCAAAAGAATGCATATCTTATAATTTTAATAGCTGTCTGCCAGCCTCTGGTATGAGCTGTACCCTTTTTGGATGAGAATCTGTGACCTTGCACTATTCAGCCTTTCCTGTGAATTGAAAAACAAGCAATCAACTGTCTGAGGCAAAGGATCATTCAGTTATTCCCGGAGGCACCTATTTTTGTTTACTGTGGAAGCAGTAAAATCACCTATAAGAAATTTAGTTTGTAGATTTAGTAAAATCCATAAACACAGTAGAAACAAATCTTTGTAACTGAAAAGATTGGCACATGATGAAGCAAATCTAAATAAGATAAATGATCAATAAACCTAAGCATGCATCTAAATTTAAAAATCTAAAATACTGATACATGTAATAACTTATGTATAAGATCAGTTGTTCAAATATGGTTCTGTGATTTATTGAGCAAATAAATTCATGCTTTAACTATATTGTCAGCAGTGGGCTGGCGCCCTGTTCAGGGATTTGTTCCTGCCTTACGCCCTGTGTTGGCTGGGATTGGCAGCAGACTACCGTGACCCTGTGTTAGGATATAACAGGTTGGAAAATGATTGTAGGTGATGCACTGACTCAATAGAAACTGCAGCTACCTTACATTTCGAGGAAACCAAATCTGAATCTAGACCCTAATATTATGGATGTACAGCTTGCATATCTCCCATGTCTGAGAGAGTGTTTCTCTGGGTAAGCCTATTTTTGTCAAAGTTAACTGGTGAACCTAATTTGGCCTCTTATGGGCATGTATATGTGTGTGTGTATTTGTGTGAGTGTGCCTAGAGATTAACTGCTGCCCCTTCCATGGCTGTTTTCTGCCTTACATCCAATGGCACTGACATGGACATTTATAGCAACCCTGAATTTGGTTGCATATTTTCAGGGATCAGAAAGGTAGATAGTGTTATTTCATTGAATGTAACTAAGAACAATAAATGGAAATATCAAAAGAATGTTTACAAAGAGGAGCTCCGCTTCTGCTGCTCCTCTTAAGACACATGGATTGTGGACGTTACAGGGACGTGATATGGAGAAATTAGTACTTGTCAGAAAAAACATACCTGGCATTATCATTAGTCTTAAAATTAAAAGAAAAATTATGTTCAAAAACACAGGCAAAGATGGAAAAGATGCTTTGAAATCTCAGTAAGTTGAATTGCAAAAAAAAATTAAAAGAGATGATGACCTCACCTCTATCAATGCTCTGTTTTTTATTATTAATTACAATGTCAATGCCTCCTGCCTACCTTCAGTTAGGCCTTCTTGTGGATACAGAACATATTAATTTCACCAAAAAACCCTCAACGCCTTGACATGGATGCTTCTGATCGTGACAACTGATAGTTGGAAAACACAAGGAAATCTTCTGGAGGACCATACAAATACCCCCATGAATGCGAAAATACCACCTAAGTTTACTAGTGTTAAAGCTAAAGGTTTTGATACCAAAGAAGAACAGGCAAAAATAAAATAAAAATAACTAATCTGCTCTCTGCGGACCCATGTTGCTGGCCACAAATCAGATATAAATGTTCTACAGCTTAAACTTTGCATCCTAAAAATGAACCTGATGGATTAAGAGGACATATCTTGTTGGAATAACCCCCTGTGTCAAATAAATCTCATTCAATGGTTTATGACTTTGTTTTTTTCTATGGCTTTAGTCCTTTCAGTTTGCAGCACAGAGAAGCGATGAACACTGCAGTTAAGGATGTAGGAGACACTGGCCTCAGCTCTTCCTGCTCTACCCTGCAAACCTGAAACTATGGCTCAGTTCAGCAGACTCCATATACATCACTTCATAAGAAGCTCTTGCAATAATAGAGAAGGTTATTGCCATAGTCTCCTTCCTTTCCTGATGTACACCATTTTCTTTATTCTTTGCCATACTTCAGCTGCTTACATTTTTCCTAATTATATTCCAGTTTTTTAGTGGTTTAAATAATGCTTATTAAAATAGATTTCTTTTAAAAATGTGCTTTTATTCAGTAATAAAACTGAATAACAAAAAATTCAAGTGACAACAAGATACCAAGAAGACATGATTCACCAACATTTGTGAGTCTTGCTTATAACCCCTCAGCGATATTTTTTACAGGTAGCAAAATTTTACACTGGTTCATTGTACCATGTGACCGTCACTGACAGCATAGAACTGAATAATAAAAAAACAAGCACTAACTTTTACAGGTAGCCAAAATTTACACCGGGTGTTACAGACTCAAATCAAATGTATGTTTTTATCATATTGTAGCAATAATAATAGCAGCTCACTACCTAAAACGCGGCGCGCACGGCCTCAAACCCGGGTTATAAGGCAGCAGTTCTTACCTCTGCACCATTCAAGAATACACATCAACCTTCTATCAATTGACATTTAAGTTTGGGTTTTTAGCTCATTGACAGCAACATGTAAATCGAATGATTTTTTTTTTTTCTTTGGTTATGATATTGAATAAAAGTGCATGTGTTTATTTGATATTTGGACTAAAGTCTTCACACATTGTACAAATCATTTTTCATTTTCGCTCCATAATTTGGCATACCACCACGTTAAAATCACATCTTAGCAATGGATGAAATAAAGCATAACCTTGCAAATGGAGAACTACAGAAAATGCCAGCTAGTTGGGAATGGCATCAATATGGAACAACTTTCTGATTACATACAGTGTAAAGCGTGCTCTGCTATTTTGATGTTTGATAGCAAAAGAACTGGCACTTCTCCTCTTCAACAACATATCGACCATGGGTGCAGTATGTACTACCAGTCAGAGGCAAGTGACCATGTCACAGTACTTCTTTGCATCTCTTAAGTCAGTAACAGTTCCTGTCAAAGCAAATATTTCTGATAAGTGCATAGACTTTGTGCTGTTGTGATATTAGACTTTTTGCTATGGTAGCAGGAAAAGATTTTATTAATATAGTACAGGAATTTATTAACTTGGGAGCTAGCCAATCCATTGTCGAGTTCCAAGCAAAAGTGTGCTGCCAGATCCTACCACTATCTCTCGTAAAATGTAAGGTGTTTACAACAATGAAAAGAGAAATATCAGAGATCATGTCTGATTAGACCACAGACATGTGGACCAATGATTACCATAAGATCAGGTACCTGACACTTTCCTGCCACTATGTCCCGCCATGGTACAATCTTAAAAGCAGAGTGCTTACTACTATAATAATCTCCCTCAAGAAAGCAAAAACAGGTTACAGCATATGAAGAACGGTTACATTGACAGCTCATGCACAAGTTCAGATTTGATGCTGTTGTTATGAACAAAGTCACCAGAGTATCTAATCAAGGACCCAAACAGAGAAACTAAAACTAAATAAAAATAAAAATTAGTGATATGTGAATAAACTAAAACGAGAATGAAAATTGAGTAAACCACAAAAAAACAGCGATAGCATTTTCGTTCAATCCAGTTCAGTCATGAGGAGGTGTTTTTTGAACTCCCTGAGTATTCAGTTATGTTGTTTACTATGTGGTGACCTTGTACCTTGGGCCTACTATAGTCATGTTGTGCAACTTTCATAGAGGCCCGTTGTTTGTTTGTTGAGCACATTTGGTTCGTCAGGTTAACAATGGTGAGTTTTACACAAATGTTTGCAGGTAGAAAGCGATAAAAAAACATGTGGAAATACTTTAATTACAGCGCAGATGATAATAAGAACACATGTAGCATGCGAGAAGAAAAAAAAGAGTGAGGTTTTTCGTTAGTGGGAAGAATACTATGAATCTGAGGGCTCATTTAGTACAACATCATCCAACGATTTTAAGTGCATTAGATGAGGAAAACAAGACTAAAGCTGAGAAGAGAAAGATAGAAGGTAAGCAACAGACAGTCTGCTGGCCACAGTGGCTGTGGACCTTATCTGTGCACCTACATTACAGGTGTTCGTTGAGCATATATTTTCACTGTGTGGCTATCTGTGCAAAGGACATTGTTGCAACATGAACAGATAGATCTCTAGAAATGCGTGGTTGTTTAAAACTTAACAGCAACGTTCTTGCACAGACTGGTTTCTTGGTTTGAAACATTTGATCTTGCTGACTATACTCATTAGGCCACTTAATCTGTTTGATCATTGATAGTAAAGTTAACAGCATTATGAATTGTGAGTGTATTTTAATGGCTGAAACATAACTTGCAGTGAAATATGTGTAGGCCAGCATTTGTGGTCTTGCAACAGAAAAAAAACTAAAATTGTACTAATATTATGTAAAAAGGCCAGAACTAAATAAAATAAAAACTAAAATTTTAAACACAGAGCTAACTAAAAATACAAATTGTTGACTTAATAAAAATTAATTTTATAGAATAAAATAAAAATTAAAACTACAATTAATATCAGAACTGAAACATCACTGAAGCACCTTCATTGGCAGTCTTACTTGAATGGTCAGAATTCGGTAGAGTTCTACAAAGGCTTCAAGAGCTCGAGGCAGACAGGCACAAGCAACCAATGTCTACCGTAAGAGTTAAAGAGAATCCAAGGCCAAAACACCTCCAGGTACAGCATCAAAGATGAAAGGGGTAGACCGATGGAATGTAAGATTAGGCTTAAAAAAATAGTCTGACCACCATAATCCAAGACCTATATACATATTATTAAGCTCCAAACCCTGTAAACAAGAATCGTGTGCAAAAAATGATGAGATAGGTTCTAGGAATGAGGGACTAGTGACGCATAACAATCACAACATTACTCTAAATCGTGAGTAGCTGTTGCTTTTCCTCTTTTCAGATTTGTTCTTGTGCTACTGGTGCTACCATATTTTTATGAACGTGAGACTCAATGGTAGCGCTACTGCCCTGTAACATGGAGACGAGGATTCTAGTCCCAAGTTTTCCTTGCATACAGTTTGCATGTTCTTCCTGTGATATAGGTAATTTCTGGGTGCTCCTGTTTTCTCCCACCGTTCACAGACATGCAACTTAGGTTGATTCGATTTGCTAAATTGGTCCTAGTGTGTGTGTGTGTGTGTGTATTTTCAACCTATGATGGGTCACTGCCCTGTCCAGGGATTGTTCCTGCCTTGTGACTGATGCTTGCTGAGACAGACTCCACTTTCCCCTGCTTTGGGAAAGCAAGTTTAAAAAATGGATGGATGGGTCTCTACTTCCCATATAAATTAGCATTTTATCTGTTTTGTGGACAAAAAAAAAGGTTGGTTAGGGGATGAGATAGTAGCTTCTGTTAGGTTTTCCATTACTGTTTTATTTTGCATATAGGTTTCATAGAAAGTCAATGTACATGCATTGTTTTATTGTGGATTATTTAGAGATAAGGTTGGGTATGAAATATAATGGTAAATGGACTGGGAATAACTTTGGATTATGAGCTGGGTAAAGTTTGATTTAGATCTATTTCTTTTCAGGAGGTAACTGGGTATCACATATAGTGTGTCTTTCTATTCCTCTACCGCAATTACTTTTCTTATTATTAAATAATTTTTACGATTGCTAAGCTCAACATTATTTTCAGAAACATCAGGACTTAGGTCTTTGCTTATTACCACATAAGTGTACTTGACTTTTCCCCTCATCTCAGCATAGATGTAGCTATCATTCAAGAGTCAAATTTGATGCTGCTGATATCTGTTGTCATGAAAATAACTATTATCAGGTTGTAGCTTCCTCATCATATTAATCCAAGAAATTCAAAGTACTCATTGTTTTCAGGAGGAGAATGCAGAATAACCTCACTGATGCATAAGCAGATACTCCATACTACTTATTTTCTTGATCTTGCAAGCCAGCTCCTTAAATTCCATTACTATGTGTTGCTCTTCTGCCATAATGCAAATACAGCGATCCTTTTGTTGTTAGCTAAATCCCTACTTCAGCTATTTGAGAATATTTTCCTGTCTGTAGTATCTTTATGCAAACTCTGTGCCGACCATAATCTGATTGTTATTAATAAGATAAAATGAATTTTTTTTCTGCTTCATTAAAATTTGTACTTGTTATTTTTGGTACTGTCTAAGTTGTTTTCCATCAGGGATTAACTTGGTTTTGCAGAATATTGCCTTTGAACTCATGTAATTAATTTAAAAAATTACATTTTGTTTTCCTATGATGCCATTTTGTTTCACAGTAGTAACTTTTATTTTTAAATCCTGTTGCTGAAACACGCCGCAAGGGTGGGGGTGGTTGGTTATCCCCAGTAATGTCCGATGAACAAGTACAACAAGTTCTAATAGACAAAATCTGCCTGAATCATTATTAGTATGGTTTGGATGTGTCATGGAGTGAAATTAAGATAAGTGACAAGTTGAGAGAAGGACTTAGTGCAGAGGTGAAGGGCATTTTGCTAAAGAGAAAAAGATAAAGTTTATTTGTGTATGTGGGGAAAAAGGAAGAGAATGACTAGATAAAGAGAACCACCATGATAGAGCTGGATGGAACGTGGCCTGCCCTCTTCAGCCTTCTTCCTGGCCTCATTTGTGGAGACGGTGTCAGAGAATTAATTTTAAATTAATTTGTAATTCAGAGGCTCCTCTCAGGCATTAAATCTACAGTAAATGTATAACTATTCTATTATAGAAACCTTTAGCAAATTTTGAAACAGATTGAAATGAATATCAGAATAAATTAAGGAAATCTTGGGAAAAAGTTGAGCACAATATGTTAAATATTATGGACATGGATTTTAAACAGCTGTTCATCAAAGATATTAACCAACTGTAGAATGATTATGAGATTTATTTATTGTTATGTGGAAAATATATTTAAAAAGCCAGAGAAACTTAAATGAATGAGAGCTTGTAAAGGGTCAAAATAATCATATGCATATTATTACTTTTCAAGAAATTGCCTTGATCAGTTGCGGGAAAATGGAGCGTAGCCCTCATATTTATTTATTTTATGTATTTTAGATATACAGCCCAATCTGTGAAGACAACACAATCCAATATGTTATTCATGAGCAGTGTCTCTGTATTGACATGTGAAAGCTGTAAAGAAGCAAGCTACTTAAATGAAATGAACAAGCCAGTTGCCCCTCAGACATAGGTTACTAGACCCTAGAAGGCTGCTGCACAACACAGAGTACATAAATTTTACAGCAATTGCTTGTACATTGTTTAAAAATAATAAAGAATCAGCTCTAATAAAACCCATGTCCTTTATTTTCAAGATGATTTACTTTCATATCTAGTATTCTTATCCAATCCATGATAAACAGGAGGACCCTGAGAAAACCCATTCAGACCCTGGAAAAATATCTAAACTCTGCATAGACATTGCCTAAGCCAAGATTCAAACCTAGGCATCTGGAGCTATGTGCTAAACACTGTGCCTCAATGTATAACCTACAATTAACATCATGCTGACAAATTGCTTCAGCATGGTGGTGACTTCATGCCGAGACAATATGAGCATACATTCCATCGCTCAAATCAGTAACTTCAGTGCCAGCAGTAAGGAGCCTATAAAAACAGCAAGCCTGCCGCTGTCCATGAACTCCAGCTGGCATGGCTAAGTGAGCTTTCCTCAAAGAATAAAGAGTATTATAGACAACATGGTTTGGCTGGTTCCTTACCTGGTCGGGAGAGCCTATTTAATGAAAGGGTGTGGGAGGATGGACATCCCGACCAGGTTGGTTAGTGATACCCTTCCTGGTTGAGAGGCCATTATAGTGGATGGACAAGGGAGACAGCTTCCCAGGGCCATGTGCTTCCCTGTTATACTGGGTGGTGACATCCCTCTGGCATGCATTCTGTTTGAACACCCACGCGGCTGCATGGGACTTGTAGTTTTGGTGGGTAGCCCTATTGGGGTCCTCAGGTGTTGCTAGGGGGAGCTGCTTTGAGGCAGACTCTCCTATGAAGGGGAGGTTCCACCTAAGCTTGAAGTGCTTTCTGGATGCAATGTTATAGTACTCCTGATACTAGTATAAAAGATACTGCTCTGCTTCACCTGGGGAGTCAGAAGAGTAGCCAGACGAAGCTCACGTGGGTGGAGTGAAGAAGGGGAATTTTGTATTGCTGTAACTGTGGAATAAATTAAAGTATTTATGGCAATAAATCTCAAATTCAGAATATAACAATTTGTACTATTCTATTGTATCCAGATATTTAAATAGTTATTAATACATTATTAAAATATATTTAAATAGCTACAAATATTTACTTTTCTTTTGTAAATTAATTTATTCCCTAATAAAATTAGTGGTTGGGTCATCACATATGATTCACCACCATACAGGCATATAAAATGCCTGCCTCAATTCTAAGCTATGTCTTTTGTACATATGAGGAAGCAGAATGTGAGGGACAACCCGGAAATACAAAAGTAAGCACAACAAATAGAAAGTACACATTTCTTTAGATGATAAATAAATGATTTCTGCTCAGTAGTAACTAAGGCACAAGTGAAGAATTGAACAAGAATGAAACTAAAAGTTGTAAACGAAGCACATGGGAGCAAAATTCAAAGGGTCCCCACAGAGAGAGTATGGGGTTGGGAGCATGCAAGTCCCCATAGTCTGAATGTGTTTGGTTTGACAATTAGTGGATGGAAGGTCTCTAGTAATGCTGAGATATAAGCAACCAACCCAAGTTTAACTCCTCCGTGGAAATAAAACAGGAGGGGAAAAAAGCTGCCTCACAAAAAATTGAAAAGAAATAGCACTGATGGAAATTAGAACATAGGCAGATAAACTATTTTTTTATAAACCATTATCACTCTGGGTGGCAAACCCAGGTCAAGTAGTAGTAAGAACCCCATCGCTAAAACTGGAAAATAAGAAAAGAGGCTTACCTGGGCCTGGAACCACTCAATATACTGAAATTAAATCACGGAATAAATAAACAATTAGAGATATGTACACAGCCTGAAGCTATTGTCCTGTGAGCTTTGCCAGAACTATTCCTATCAGAGTTTCCTCTATTTCAAAGTTACTTTTGATGGTGTAGATAACTTTTAATGTTCTGAGAACTATACTCATCTTGGCTCTCTTTTTGGGATTATAATAATCTTTCTGTCTTGCTTTGTTTACTGCTTTTTTGCCAACATGATAGCAACATATAGTGCAATATTGTCCAAATAATCCTTTAGATGGAATATCAACAAGTCGTTCTAATGCTGCTTTTTATAGATATTGGGTTACTAAGTAATCAACAAAAAATTGGACACCTGTAGGAATTGCTTGCATCAACTTTCAAGGTTTACATAACTTCCATTGCTACAAAAAAGCTGTATGTTTTTAATACAATTCTTTTTCACTGAATGTTTTGTAATTATTGCATAACTATGAAAATTACAATATGTTTCAGTTTTTGGTTACCTAAACTTTATTTTTTTTTACACTCTGGTAGTTTACCACTTACCTTTATGCCATTTCAGGTTAGTCAATGGACTTTAACTGCTTAAAAAAATGTGAGTGTACTAAAATGTTTGGACAGTAGTGTACATAGCAATTTCAAGACAGGTACTACAGGTAAGGAAGTAAAATCCCTAGAAGGCAGCGTCTCCTGACTGCTTGAAGACATATAGGATTGTCTCTCAAATGGTAAAAGCAACTTGTGATCTTTAAAATCAACATTAGCAGACAACAGCATACAGGGACACTAGGGACCTGGAAAGGCAGCTTGAATATTTGCTTTGCACCCAGGTTCACTACTGTTTACTTGAGTTAATAAATAAAACATAATGATAAACCTTTTAGTTTTAATATTTTTGCCTCATTACTTTTAAGGTCCGGGAATGCTTGGGGAGTGCATTGTCATGTTCACTTACATACAGTATAGGGGCCTGAAAGTGAAAAAGATAAAGTGAAAAAATGTAAAATACAGGAACACATAATACAGAATGAGTATTAGTAACAAAGCAATACAACTAAATAATAAGGCTAGTGTCTAACCAACTTACTTTAATTAATGGTAGGACCTCTTTCTAGTACTGAAGGGTTGTTGGTTCACTTTCCCACTGTAAAGTGCAGTATACAAAAATACTACTTCCTGACTTCTCTTCCCTTTCAATCTGCAACACTGTCTTTTATTCTGCCATTCCAGGCAAGCTCTTGTTGACTCAGATTACAACTGAGCTATGGTGAGATGTGGCTTTTAAGCCCTGCCCAGATACTACAATATGACAGGTCCAGAGAAATCCTGTGATTATCCTACTACAGGTCCTCCTATTAAACCCAGCTGTTCCTGCAATCCTAACCTCACATCTGCGTCAAAGGGCCAGGCTACCTGTTCATAGTAGTCAAAAGGAAACCGCCTGGGCAACCTCTAGTCAATCTAAAACTGTCTCACACTGTCCTTCCATTATTATTTTTCCATGAAATCATGACTTATTGAAATCCACCTATTACCAGTTTTCTGACAAGTACTTATTAAAGCCTGCTTCCTTTACAGGATGCTGGTCAATTCATTGTAATTCTGGCCCTGACAATGTCTAACAATATAAATAATTACAATAGCAAACATTTTAAATAATGCAATGTATGTCTGTAAGTCACATAAACATTACAATTACACTATATAAAATTGATATCAAGTACATGTCCTTCACAAAATCTTGTGTACTAGAGGGTAGAAATGAAAAAAAAAAAAAAACTACATTACATATGCACAAAAAAAAACCAACAAAAAAAAAACTGCTATACTGAATGTCTAGCGGGTGGTTATGGATACAGCTTTTTAAATGCTTAGGAAATGTTCTTTAAATGCATAAAATTCCAACTGTGATAAGCTGGCAAGGAATCTATGGGACCCCAAGCGAGAATTTCTTGACAAGTCCTTCATCAAAATAACATTGTCATAAGTTTAATGGTGTAATTTTTCAACTCAGGCACCTGTGAGAATTGCCTCCAGATAAGAGTTCTGCACAGCTGTTTATGACAAAGAGCTTGCATCGAGACATGTGGGCAATTGCACTGTACTTATGCTTGTAGGGTGATATATATGCTGTTTATGCATGCGTGGACGGGGTATTTATTTACTTGTTTACTTAGGGTTTGGAAATATATCTTCTCTCTTGCACAGGCAAGACTCTTCTTGGACAATTGGATAATGGATGATTTTGCTTTATGTTTAATTTGAGATCTTCAACAGAGAAATCAACTTGACTACTTTAAAACAGATTTCTTTATGTAACTTAAATTCATGAATAGGTCATTAAATGGATAAAAACACTATGCATTAAAATAGCTCTCAGAAATTGTGATCAAAACATGTATTTATTGATACATTCCTAAATAAACATTTTTAATCTGTGATTTTTCTTCTCACGTGCCTTTAAAGTCTTGCATGTTTACAAATATAAATCCCTTCCTAAAGTGTTGAAAATTTTATTTTTGAGATAACATATTTTGCAACTCAATATTCTGCAGAAAGTGGAGGAAGACATCTGTCAACACCTAAATTCAAACATTTGTCATATTGTCCTCAAATACTTTTGTTTTGATAAGAAGGTAAGACAAAATTCTTTAGTCACTGTGGTAATGGACAAATAAGTATAATGGTGAGCTTGAGCCTAAATGATCGTCATATGTCTGCAATGAATAAATGATACCAATTGACAAGAAAGAGGGAGAATGTTTTAAGTGCTGCTGAAAGCATGTAGCAAATGATTGATTTCTCAAGGGTAGAACGAGAAAAAAATACAAATTAGAGCAGTATTTTCAGCTTTGAACAGTTGAAGTTTGATGGAAGTATAATACTCTTTACTAAATTCAAATATTTTCATAAAAAGATTTTCCAAACTAGTGTCAGCCTTGCCATAGCTGTCTCATAAGTCTGAATTGTGCCATCATCTGCTTATTATTTGTGCAGAGCCTGCACCACAACATATTTTACCGAAGGTTCTGCTTTAATTGAATGTGTAGCTGAAAAATCAAGGGTTCAAGAATACTGTTAAAACACAGAAGCATTTTGGTATTTAATTCACTGCAAGGTTTTCTGTAATAATGGATTGAATTAGATGAGACTTGAATTAGATTAGTCTTTGCCTGGTCATAAAATACAGATTAAAACAATTTAGACAGTCCTTACTACTGCAGATTTCTCTAGTGTATAAACATTTTTCAAGACCACTGATTTGCAAACTTGTCTGTAATGTAAATATTTACACTGCCGAGCATGGATGCATAATAATAATAATAACAACTGTATTTTCTACATGTATGTGAGAGTATTATTATTAACATATGAAGAAAAAAACGGTAAAAAATGTCTTATGGATACACAAATCCTAAATCCAAATGATGCACACTAATGGCAGGAACAGGTTCTGGCAATAAGCACATGAGACAACAGTCCTTTTATGCCAAATATCAACAGTGTGGAATGGGATGGCATCCCTGGCACACATTCAAAGCATTTTGTAGGGCTTGTGTCTAATGAATCCTCACTGTTAAGAAAGTGGACAAAGTAGACAAACCACAGTATCAAGCAATTTGTGGCAATGTGCTGTAAAATGCATTACAATAATGTGGCATGTCATCACAAAAATAGTACTAATTAGAGATGTCTAGTGATATAATTCCAAAGCTGATCAAAAATTAAGTAAATTAAATGCTATATTGCTAAAGTTGTTGGAAGATATATTTTTTATGTGTTTTCTGGAAAGTTTTAATTTTTTTTTCAACGAATTACAATGACAAACGCAAAACAAATGTGGTTTGGAATGCACAATGGAGCCCTGAATAGGGTCAACATGAGTAACTCAGTTTCACTGCGTTTTCATTTTGTATTGTGATATTGTTTTATTTCCTTTTTATTTTTAGCAACACGGTCAGCAACATGAAATTATTAATCACAGTTGATGTATGATGAAAGACTACGCTATGGTAACTTGTAATAATTAATCAGTTGATTTCACATTTGCATTTTATTTATTAGTATAAGTTAAGGCACATGGTGAAGCAGCAGCTATAGAAATGTGGCTTATTTGCAATGCTAGCTTCTGAACTGTGGTGCCTTTTGTGTGGAACTTATAGTACATGTTCTCCATTTGTTTGCATGAGTGAATTTCTTTCTGTCATTTGAAACCCCCATTTCCAGAACATGCTGTTAATTACAATGGTCACACTGTGTTCATCTGCTACACTGGCCCAACATTTATTTATTCCTGCCTATTTTTTTTTACTTTTCCTCCATGATCCTGACCACAGTACAGCAGTAACAACTCCATATGGAGAAGTGACCAATATGTTAGAAATAATTTTCAATGTTCTTTTTTCATTCTTGTAATGTCTACTAACCATTATACCAGTTTCACTGAATTGGTATGTTACATGTGCACATATGTGCATTACCAAAATTAAAACTTTCAAACTTTTGAAATGTTTCACTAATTCAAAAACTTTTCTTCGCTGTACATAAATTATTTAACAAACTGTCATGAGTTCCTCTAGGTATTCTTGTGCTTTGGACATTTATTCTTTAAGGCAATTATTTTAGCACATAAAATTTCATTTTAATTAATTATAAAATATCAGCCCTTCAGCGTTCTGTCACTTATTATTAATGTGACTTTTCTGGGTGTCAGGTTGTGTGGATTTGTACTTTGTTGAACTAAGATGGAATATGCTGCCTGAAATTTAAGATTAACAGCTTACAACTGATAACAGTCAATAAAGATGTCTAAGATCTCAAGATTCATTAGAATCACAAAAACATTCATAAGCTAAACAAGTGAATGTCTTTTTACACTAATTATGATTTTCAATTTACTAAGGTTAAATTGAATATATTTTAATATATTTTTTGAACATGCAACCCCATCGAACTTGCAAAATATCATTTATATTCTGAAGTGTTTTATGCTCTGTATGATAAGGATTTTATAAAACGAAATTGACTGTTTACATTGCAAAAGTTACAATAAAAAAAGCACACAAGCATTTATACTCTACTTCGCTTGATAAAAACAATCATTGCCTGTTCTTAGCGGGTAATTATAATTTAAACAATAATAATAATTCTTTACATTTATATAATGCTTTTCTCACTACTTAGAGCGTTTCAGTGAGTGGGGAGTCACAACAGCTACCACTAATGTGTAGCATCCACCTTGATGATATGATGGCAGCCATTTTTGCACCAGTGCGCTCAAAAAACATTAGCAGTAAGGTGATGAAGTGGTGAGAGAAATAGCCAATTAGAGACAGGGGAAGATTAGGGGGCTAAAATTACTATGCCATGGAGGGCAATTTAGAATGGACATCGGGTAACACCCTACTCTTTCTGAGAGATGCCCAGGGATCTTTATGGCCACAGAGAGTCAGGACCTCAGTTTATGTCTCATATGAAGGACAATACCATTTATACAGCACAGTATTGCTGGCACTGCACTGGGGCATTGGGATCCACATTCAGACCACAGGGTAAGTGCCCCCCTCTGGCCTCACCAATACCTATTCCAGCAGCAATCCAAGCTTTTCCTAGATGGTCTGCCATCCAAGAACTGCCTTAGCTTCAGATGGATGACCTGTTTTGAAGTGAATGTGTTATGGCTAATTTAAGATCTTTAAGTGTCTATGCAGTAAGGAAGTATGAATGATAATAATTATGTACCTTGTGTATCCATATAAAAATATCCAAATAAATCAATATCTCAGTTAATTTCCTTTTTTGATATAATGCAAGTTAGATGATATTTTATTTATTTAAAAAACAAACTGTAATATCTTTAAAATTTTCTCTAATATTATTCTTAACGAAGCTTGGCCATAGATTTATTTATAATTCAAGAGGCCACTTAAATTATACTGCTAGGTAAATGTCCCCTTAAAGTTAAAATATTGAACAGATCTTTCAGGATTGACTTTAACAGTAACATTTTGCTCTTTAGTTTAGTTTTTTTTGTTTTTTGTTTGCTGGTTTCTAAGTTCACCTGCAACTGCTGTTCTCAGTTTTTTTAACAGTACAGGTAATCTTATTGACATTTTTAATTAATATAAATACAGAGTTTTTCTTTCTACTCCTCATTTTATCTTTTGAAGAATTTATTGTGAAGTATTTGCTCAAACTTTAAAATTATGAAATTAAATTTAATAGTTTTTGCCAGGTCAGGCATATGATGAGTTGTATGAGAGGTTGGAAACTAAGGAGGGAGAAAAGGACCTGTACCGACTGGCTAGACAGAGGGACCGAGCTGGGAAAGATGTGCGGCAGGTTAGCAGGTGATAAAGGATAAAGATGGAAATGTACTCACAAGCGAGGAGAGTGTGTTGAGCAGTTGGAAAGAGTACTTTGAGAGGCTGATGAATGAAGTGAATGAGAGAAAGAAGAGGTTGGATGATGTGGAGATAATAAATCAGAAAGTGCAATGGATTAGCATGGAGGACGTAAGGACAGCTTTGAAGAGGATGAAAAATGGAAAGGCCGTTGGTCCAGATGACATACCTATGGAAGCATGGAGGTGTTTAGGAGAGATGGCAGTGGCAGTTTTTAACCAGATTGTTTAATGGAATCTTGGAAAGTGAGAGGATGCCTGAGGAGTGGAGAAGAAGTGTACTGATACCAATATTTAAGAATAAGGGGAATGTGCAGGACTGCAGTAACTACAGGGGAATAAAATTGATGAGCCACAGAATGAAGATATGGGAAAGAGTAGTGGAAGCTAGGTTACGAAGTGAGGTGATGATTAGTGAGTAGCAGTATGGTTTCATGCCAAGAAAGAGCACCAGAGATGCAATGTTTGCTCTGAGGATGTTGATGGAGAAGTCTAGAGAAGGCCAGAAGGAGTTGCATTGCCTCTTTGTGGACCTGGAGAAAGCATATGACAGGGTGCCTCGAGAGGAGCTGTGGTATTGTATGTGGAAGTCAGGATTGGCAGAGAAGTTCGTAAGAGTTTTACAGGATATTATGAGGGAATTGTGACAGTGGTGAGGTCTGCGGTAGGAGTGACAGATGCAGTCAAAGTTGGAGGTGGGATTACATCAGGGATCGGCTCTGAGCCCTTTCTTATTTGCAACGGTGATGGACAGGTTGACAGAAGAGATTAGACAGGAGTGCCCGTGGACTATGATGTTTGCTGATATGACATTGTGGTCTGTAGCGATACTAGGGAGCAGGTTGAGGAGACCCTGGAGAGGTGGAGATATGCTCTAGAGAGGAGACGAATGAAGGTCAGTATGAACAAGACAGAATACGTGTGTGTAAATGAGAGGGAGGTCAGTGGAATGGTGAGGATGTAAGGAGTAGAGCTGGCAAAGGTGGATGAGTTTAAATACTTGGGATCAATAGTACAGAGTAATGGGGATTGTGGAAGAGAGGAGAAAAAGAGAGTGCAGGCAGGGTGGAATGGGTGGAGAAGACTGTCAGGAATAATTTGTGACAGACGGGTATTAGCAAGAGTGAAAGGGAAGGTCTTCAGGACGGTAGTGATACCAGCTATGTTATATAGGTTGGAGACGGTGGCACTGACCAAAAAGCAGGAGACAGAGCTGGAGGTGGCAGAGTTAAAGATGCTAAGATTTGCATTGGGTGTGACGAGGATGGATAGGATTAGAAATGAGTACATTAGAGGGTCAGTTCAAGTTGGACGGTTGGGAGACAGAGAAGGCGAGATTGTGTTGGTCTGGACATGTGCAGAGGAGAGATGCTGGGTATATTGGGAGAAGGATGCTAAGGACAGAGCTGCCAAGGAAGAGTAAAAGAGGAAGGCCTAAGCGAATGTTTACGGATGTGGTGAGAGAGGACATGCAGGTGATGGGTGTAACAGAGCAAGATGCAGAGGGCAGAAAGATATAGAAGAAGATGATCAGCTGTGGCAGCCCCTGACGGGAGCAGCCGAAAGAAGAAGAACAAGGTTTTGTCAGGTCACACTGAAAAAAAAAAATCACCGGAGAATACCATGTGATGGTTAGCAAAATTCAATTACTTTTGTAGCCTCAATCTTCTATAGTATAAAAACCCACTCCCCTTTCTCTTTTTAGTAACACTAAAGATAATTTAGTTGTTCTCACTTCAAATGACACTGGAATACATGAAAAATAATACAAATGAAAACAAAAACATCAAAATCAAAATAACGCTAATGTATTTAACTACACAGTATAGCACATAGTACCTGTTTGATCAAATTATGACCACCTTTTTCAAAAGACCATCACATGTCTCATTTTGATCACTGGCCAGTATAAGTGAGGATGTTAAAAGATGCATTGTCATCTTTTTAAGTGCAGTCAAAATCCAAGCTCCCTACTGTATACTTCCTTCTTTTTTATCAATAGGAAATCACAGACTAAAGTCAGAGAATGCAAAGTTAAAATATTTTCTCACAGTGTGCCTTGAACAAAACCCATTGCTCTTTCTGCTAACACCTTTTTAAATTAGATTTGCTGTTTCATCTTGACAGTCTGTCTTAACACAAGAGGATTATGATTGCATGGTGACTGAAGCTGTGGTTTGGAGTAGGATCAAACTGGATTTGAATGCACAATGGAGCCCTGAATAGGGTCAACATGAGTAACTCAGTTTCACTGCGTTTTCATTTTGTATTGTGATATTGTTTTATTTCCTTTTTCTGCAAGAATCTCTGGCCTCTATGTTGTTTTGCCACTCATGTACATGTTCATACACTGCAACATGAGATCATGCATGGTTATTATGAAGACGCATGGTATTCTGGTAAATGCTTTAGAAAATGCTGAAATTTCTAAAGACTTCGCAAGTACCTAGCTTCTGCTGCTCCTATCTAGATGAAAAACAACAAAACAAACCCTTCTAAAGGGAAAAAACTGTAAAAAAAAAAGTACTAAACGGCTTGTTAGAGATAAACAAAAACTAAAGTGTAAGGAGATAAAGCTGTTTTATTTAACTCTCACATGGAAAAAACACATTATTTAAACAAATCCACCAAACTAGGAAGATATTGATAAGTCAGGATGTTTGCACTTCAATACTCTGCATAGTTTATTAGGTATGGCAGACGGAATTTAATGTAAGTAAGTGAAAGGTTTTATGTCTAGGAACTAAAAATGCTACATTTGAATGCACAATGGCAAGGACTTAGGATTCATAGTGGACTCGTCACTGTCCACATTCAAACAGCATGCAGAAGCTATTAAAAAGGCCAACAAAATGTTAGGTTACATACTACTACTACTAATAAAACGTTTAGTTATTGTTCAGGTATACGAGGTGTAAGTAATGAGACTGGCAACACTGCAAGCGATCTGGCAACGTTGCGCTGTTGTCCTTGATAGACCACGTGTATCAGTACCCTCCCATAGCTCAGTGCGAGTTTCAACTCCTTCCGTTAACTACGTGATTTTTGTGACTGCTATTAGCGAAGTTGTGTTTTTGGTTGTGTGTCACGCAAAATGGAACAGCGTTGTGCCATTAAACGGCAAGTGTGACGTTTGAAAAGTTAAAACAGGCCTATGGGGAACATTGTTTATCCCGAGCTTAAGTTTTTCGCTGGCACAAATAATTTTTGGAAGGCAGAAAACACGTTGAAGATGAACACCGTTCAGGGAGGACTTCAACTTCGAAAACCAATGAAAACATCGAACGTGTGAACACTCTTCTGAGATCAGACCGTCGTCGAGTGAACAATTAAATTTGAACAGATTTACCGTTCATCAAATTTTTTTTTTTATTAATTTTATTACAATCCATACATAGCAATCAAGTTTTTACAAAAAGAATTATGTTAAGAACAGATCGATCCCCACCCCTGAGAGAGAGAGCAAGCCAACCAGTGTAAAATTTAAGGCTTGTAAACATACCTAAATTAATAAATTCTCTGTGCTTTATAAACTTATTTTAAAATATTACTGATTAGATCCTGCCATGTTTTGAAAAAAGTCTGTACGGATTCTCTAACTGAGTATTTGATTTTTTCCAATTTCAAATAGTATAACACATCAGTTTCCCACTGACTTAAAAGAGGAGAGTCTGGGTTCTTCCAGTTTATCAGAATAATTCTGCGTGCCAACAGTGTAGTAATTGCAATCACAGTTTGTTTGTCCTTCTCCACTTTAAGCCCCTCTGGAAGAACCCCAAACACAGCTGTTAATGGGTTAGGAGGGATTGTGAGTCCAAGGCTGTCTGAGAGGTAATTAAAAATTTTTGTCCAGAATAATGTTAATTTGGTGCAGGCCCAGAACATGTGACCCAGTGAGGCTGGGGCTTGGTTTGCAACGTTCGCAGGTTGGATCATGCCCTGGAAACATTTTGGAGAGTTTTAGTCGAGACAGATGTGCTCGATATATAATTTTGAGTTGTATAATTATATGCTTTGCGCATATGGAGCTCGAGTGAATTCTCTGCATTGCTACTTTCCACTCTTTTTCTGATATATTAATTGAGAGGTCTTTTTCCCAGTGTCCTCTTGGATCTTTGAAAGGAAGGGATTGTAAAATGATTTTATATATTGTAGAGATGGAGTCTAATTCCTTAAAATTGAGCAATATTTTTTCCAGCGTGGGTGAGGGTGCAAGATGAGGAAAATCTGGAAGGTTCTGTTTAACAAAGTTCCTGATTTGAAGATAGTGAAAGAAATGTGTAGCTGGAATTTCAAATTTGGAATGTAATTGTTCATAGGATGCAAAGACGTCTATATAAAGATCTCTAAGCAAGTTAATTCATAATTTTTTCCAGATATTAAAAACTGCATATGTTTGTGAAGGTTGAAAGAGGTGGTTCTCTTGCAGGGGTGCCACAGATAGAAGCTTCTCCGTCTTAAAATGCTTTCTACATTGGTTCCAGATTCTAAGTGAGTGGAGCACAATTGGGTTATTAGTGTATTGCCAATACCGTGTGTTTATTGAAGCGCAGAGCAGGGAATACAAAGAAGTACTGCAGGATTTTACTTCTATTGTGGTCCAAGCCTGTGTATGTTCTTCTATTTGTGCCCAGGTTCTTATCGCCTGTATATTTGCCGCCCAGTAATAAAACTGGAAGTTAGGTAGAGCCATGTCGCCTTCTGCCTTTTGTCTTTGTAGGGTCGCTCTTTAGATGCGTGGGTGTTTTGAATTCCAAATAAATGAGGTTATTATTGAATCTAATTGCGGAGTTTCGTGTGACATCATCACGCCTCCCACGTAATCACGCAGTACATAGAAAACCAGGAAGACCTCAAAAAAGCGCTGAAGAAAACATGCATTATATAATTGAGAAGGCAGCGAAACAATAAGAAGCGGAAAGTGACATATACAACCATATTCATGAGTTCTGCTACTTGAAACAAAGCACGATGTAAACCTACACTTTAAATTAAGTTCATAGACAGGCTGCCGCTGGCGTTTGTAATTTAGTGCCTGCCCATATAAGGCCGTCCGTCAGCGGCAATCCAATAGCAAACTGCCACGGGTAAATATTCACGGGTGAAGGACTGTGCTTATGGAGAGGAAGATGAGATGGTCAGGGTGGTGTTTGACACAAACTCAGCGAAACTGCGAGAGAAAGTTTTAAGTGCCAGGACTAAGGTAACATTAAATACAGCCATGGACATAGCACGAGATGGCACCAGCACAGCTGGGAACCTTCGATGCATGTACACCGAGCGGCTCACATGAACTGACGCAGTGCACAGATAAAAGCAACAGTTCCAAAGAGGCTGAACAAAACCGAATTACACAATTGAAAAGGCAGCAAAAATATGAAGCGCCTGATACATATAAGCATATTCATAAATCCAACTACTGCGGAAACAAAGCACACGTTGGAAAAAGTCAATGTCTCGCTAAAGGAAGACAGTGTAAAAAACCCGTGCATGCAGTGTGTCAGGTCTCAGATAAAGAAGAAGACGAGCTGTTTATTGATGCAGTAAGAAACGAATCGATGAATGAAACCTGTCATCTTTACAGCGATTGACAAACACGGAATGTAACTTGAACACAACACATCCTACAAATACGAACCTGATTGAAAGAAATAATGATAATCAAATCCTTGATGACAGCAACACTCAGTAACACTCACAAAACAAATACTGTATATTGACAGTCATGTTACGTTATTTTTAAAATGTTCCCTTTTCTTTTCTAGCTTTTTTAACACACTACTTCTCCGCTGCGATACGCGGGTATATATATATATATATATATATATATATCCCGATCTACATACTCGAATAATGGATACTTTATTAGCCATCAATGATTGTTTTGGTAAAGCCATACTCAGTGTATTCATTAGATGAGCGGTAAAAAGTAAGAGCGAGGGGAGGATGCAGGCTGTAGTCTTGGCGTCAACTCTATCTGAATTGCGCGATCACATTTGAAAAATATATCTTTTCAAGTTCTATTTAGTCCATATGTGTCAAACTCAAGGGCAGCGGGCCACATCCGCCCGGCGTGTAATTATATCCGGCCCGAGATCATTTTATATACTGTATTATTGTTATTAAAGCCGGGTATATGAAGCGCTGGTAACACAATAAACTACAGATCCCATAATGCAGCGCTTCAGCTGCCTTGCCGAACACTTACGCGTTAATCAAGTCTACCTTATGATGCTGCAAGTTATTGCGGCTAGCTCACACGATGCTGAAGAGAAAAGTTGATTCTGAAAATAGAGCCTTTAAAACCGATGGGAGGCTGAGTATATGTTTACTGAACCCGTGTGTCTCATTTGTGGAGCTAATGTGGCTGTAATTACAGAATTTAATCTAAGGCGGCACTATGAGACAAAACATCAGGGTAACCTGAATGCAATGCAGAAGATACAGAAAGCAGAATAATTAAATAAGAATCTGACACTTCAGCGGACGTTTTAACCGTGCACAATCACAAAGTGATTTCAAGTGAAGCTGCTTTTATGGGAGACACAAATGCACCAGTTCACCTTGCCCCACTTTCCCTGTTGCCAAGTAATGTTAAACCAAGTCGTCACTACGGTGTTCCCAAATCGCACTTTGCTGATAAACTGAGCGCACGCACTGAGTTTGCACGGCGCTTTGGTGACTTTGAAGAACAAAAAGTCCGTCTACATGCGGCTCGAACCTTGTGCATGTTTGGTAGCACATATCTGTGTGAGAAGCTCTTCTCAGTGATAAAGACTAACAAAACAGCACACAGGAGTCGCCTCACTGATGAGCACCTGCAATCCATCCTGAGAATCTCCACAACACAGAACCTCACACCAAACAGAAACGAACCTGTGGCAAAAAAAGATGCCAGCCGTCCAGCTCTAAAATGACATATGAGCAAAGACAACTGAATGATTTGATTTGTTATTGCTGAAAGGAACACATTTTATTTATATTTCCAGGTTTTGTTATGCAGCATGTTCATATTTGAATTTGTATAATTTTGACAGGATATATTTTTATGGAGAGCAAAATCTTTTGGGATATTTAAAATCTAAGTTTATTTTTATATAAAATTACATAAGAGTAAAGAAATTTGAATGTTTGTTCTTTTAACGTTTACTTTATTTCTAACTTGTATAATTTAGACAGGATATATTTTTATGGAGAGCAAAATATTATAAGTTGTTTAAGGTTTGAGTTGATTTATTCACAAATAATATTCCTGTCTGTTTTACCATTCCTACCAAAGATATTTCTGTCGACTAAATAAAAATTCCTTCTATTTAAAATTTAAATAGAACTTGAACAAATCGATAGTTCATAATATCCACGCAGACTTGCACGTAAGAGCGGAGTCATCCGTTTTAACAAGCAGCGTATTGCACTGATCTGAAATAGCTGTGTGTGTATATATGTAGATATGTATGTATATGTATATACAGTATATGTTTATATATGTGTGTGTGTATGTATGTATATATATATATGTATTTGTGTGTATATATGTGTGTGTATGTATATATGTATGTGTGTATGTATTTATGTGTGTGTATATGTATGTGTATATATGTATATATATATATGTATGTATATATATATGACAACAACACTCATCACTCACAACAGTGACAAAACAATTACATTGACAATCATGTTACGTTATTTTCAAAATGTTTCCTTTTCTTTTTCATTGCTTCTTTAACACACTACTTCTCCGCTGCGAAGCGCGGGTATTCTGCTAGTCAGTTATAAACTTTGTAATTATCTTTGCGGTGTTAGTTGCCGGTGTGGAGGAAGTCTTATCTAAAAGTGGATTTAAAACACAATTAAAGTCCCCAGCCATTATAACTTTATGAGTGTTCAGATTGGGAATGGATGCAAATAAATTTTGTATAAATTCCTTATCATCAACATTAGGTGCATAAACATTTATCAAAATCATTTTACAGTTAGATAAGTCTCCCATGACCATTACATATCTCCCTTCAGGATCCAATACTACATCTGATGCTACAAATGGTACTGTTCTATGTATGAGAATTCCCACCCCTCTAGTTTTCTTTGTAAAACTAGAATGGAACATTTGGCCAGTCCAGTCTTTTTGCAGCTGGAACTTATCCTTGCTTAGTAAGTGGGTTTCCTGTAAAAATACTATTTTAGCATTTAGACCTGTTAGGTGAGAAAGTACTTTCTTTCTCTTTAATTCGTGATTCAGGCCTTTAACATTCCAGCTTAACTGTCCCATCATGGAGACACTGATTCTGAGTTTTTGATGTCATTTTATAGTCTTAACTGGAAGTGAAATAGTTTAGGATCTTAATTTCCTATTTCCCCAAGAGTTGTTGCCATGCAGCTTATTATTACGTTGATAGTTATAATTATAAAGATTGAGATGATAGATTAGGTATAGATCAAGCCTGCTCTCTTTCTCTTCCCCTTAACCCCCACCCTCCCTTTTGCCTCCCCAAGTGAGGCTAAAACCCACTTCACACAGTCCCAGTCCTCTGACATACCCAGAGACAGAGCACGTCCAAAGCACAACAAGCCCCCATGCAGTGGCGCTTTAGGGTTAAAAGATAGAGATATCTGTTACCAATATAGTCTTTAAAAGAGAAAAAAAAAAAGAATTTTGCACTTAATATATATATATAATCTTCAGCAATTTTAGTGCATTAAGATGATACCCCCAGATAATAAACCCAGGTGATGGTGTTAAAGATGTGTCCAAAATAAGCATTACAAGTCTTAATGCAGTAACAGTAAACCAAGGGTATGATATTGAACAGTCTCATTTAGGGTACACATGAAATAATTAGAAAAAAAAAAGGAGGAAAACGTAATTAAGCACAATAAAACATAAACATATAGCGCCCTAGTAATACTAAGTAATAATAAGAATATATGAGAATATATGCTGATAAAAACCTGTATTTTAAAATGAATAGATCAGACAGTAGATTATTAATCCTAGCATTATCATTTACTGCCATGACTCACTATTATGTATCAGAATAGTTCCGGGATCAGCTTTCTTAATTCATTTTCTGCTTCTTCCTTGCTAGCGAAGACATAGAAATGACCTTGCCATTCCACTTTCAGTTTTACAGGAGGCTGTATTTGACACTGGCTTGCCGTAGCCGCTGTTTAATATTATAGAAGGCTGCACGTTTAATAGCTGTTGCTGGAGAGAAGTCAGGGAAGATACGAATGTGGTTATTTTCATATATAATATCTTCCTTGTTTCTGAGGAGTGCCATCACCTCTAGCTTAAATGATAATCGTTCAAAACGAACTATAAAAGATCTTGGTCGGGGTCTGACGGTGTTTGATCAGCGACGCTGTAAGCACTGCTATCTCAGATTCTGCTTTAAAGTCGCCCCCGATTATTTTAGAAAAAAGTTCAGCTGCGAATTTCACAGGGTTTGAACTTTCTTGATTCTTCGACAGACCTTCAATTCTGACATTATACCTTCTACTCCCATCTTCTAAAGCAGCCAGTCTGTCTCCAAGTTTTTCTCCGAGTTTTTTACATTCGGAACTGACATTTACTGCTCTTTCCTTGACACTGGCAGCTGAATGTTCGGCCATTTCGATCCGATTCGTGAATGTCTCCTTAATACGCTCCAATTGATCAGCTAGCGTGCTCAGTTTAACGAGTTTTCTGAATGCGCTCTTCAATTTTACCCAGCACCTGTCGAAGCTCAAGTTGTACCTCTTGACGCAGCCTTTCATTTGCCTGTTGGAATTCATGTCGCAGCCATTCATTGGCCTGTTTCATCTCCTGTTTCAATTCCTGTTTCAGTCTCTCAAGTGCCTTTGCCGTTGCTTTCTCATTAGCCTTCTCGCTTTTCTTTATATCTTGCGTGAGCTCAGCGAGCAACACTTTCAGTTCAGATAGCTCAATTGTGCCTTCTTGTACCGTAGATGAAGCAGCAGACTTTGCTGAAGCCGGTGTCCCCGCAGCTCCAGGCTCGCGTAATTGCGTAACTGAAGCCGCGGACTTCCCGGCCCTTTCCAGTTTCAGGTAATCTTCTCCAATCGGCGAGCTATCCACATCTGCACTCACGATTGCACCTTCGCTCCCCTTTTCGCTCTCAGCCAGCGACGATGTAGCAGACCGTGGTCCCGAGGAGTCTGTGCTTTCGCCCATCTGATCCATGTCTGTCTCTGATAAGCCATATCTTGAACTGGGGCTTGCTGATCGCAGCTTGGATGTAGCTTTAGTTTTCGATTCTTTCGAACCCCCCTTCTTGCTCAAAAGGGCATGCTCAAAAAATACACGTGTAATGCCACGAAAAGTGCACGCAGACACTTCATTTTGCAAACAAAACAAGTGCACTTTTATTCAAGACTACCTGCATAACCAAAGAAAAAAGAAAGCAAGTTACAGTAGGCGATTGATACGACAGCTTGCATGGTGCAATGCTAAGAAGTGCTGATTTTCATTCCGTGCTATATAAAATCATCACATTCAAATATTAACAGCTCCCACACCCCCAAGGGCCGTCCTTCTTACATTTACGACACGTGTACTTGTTGCAGTGCACACACCTTTCTGTGCTATGGTTCCTATTACACTGAATGAGCATCTGACACTGTACTTTCTTCCCTGGGGGAATTTCCCACATCAGAGAATTTCCAGTTCCTGCATAAATTCACACCCGATCTGACGCTGTTCGTTTTCAAATAATATTGCATTAGTGCGATGATATTTTCACATGTATTGTCTCTTTCTTTCAGGTGTGTAATAGAAACCACAGCATAGAGAGAAGTGTGTACATTGCTTCTTACAGGAAAAGGCGATGGAAAAAGTGCACTTGAATAAAAGTGCACTTTTGTTATACTTTACACCAATATATGTTCCTGTGTTTGAACGACACGGGCAGATGGGGAGTGTCTGATTATTGCATATAGCGCCAAAGTTACTGCTCTTTACCATTCTTTCCTCTGCATGTCCTGGAGTACAAAAGAAACAGCATACAGCAACATGCGGGGACTGGCAGGAACACTCAATAAAACGAAAAGCAAGTGACAGTGAGATACGAAGAAGGCAGCTTCGCCAGCGTTTGTGTGTCAGAACCCGGTTTTTGGGGGGGGTTTGGGCATTAGTATGCATCGTGGTACACTGCAGAGCTATAGCGCGTCTTTAGTGAAAACAGCCGTGTCAGATTTTGTTGTATGGATTGATTCTGAACGCGACTGAGAGAATGAAAAGTGAATTAAAAAAAAAGCTAACCTTTACAAGGATCATAAATTGCACCTGCTGTTACAGACTGAAATCAAATGTATACTTTTATTCTAAAATAGTAAGACTAAGAGCAGTTTACTTCTCAAAACGGAGTGGCACAGGATCAAACTCACGACCTTTTGATTCCAAGGCAAGAACTGATTCCATTGCACCACGGAGGCAATTATAATAAACTGCTGTCAATGTCGCATATTAAAGCGGCTTTTTGTTTCTGCAGTTATACTTTTGAATAAAAGTGCAATTGCTGTGTTATATCTGAACCTTTTATGAAAATGTTTCTTTGCTATTTGGACTTCAAGCTTCATACATTATATAGTTTATGCCTACATTTTGTCATCTACTACTAGAATATAAAAAACGTTTCTGTTTTAACAATGTGTTGACACAGATTACTGTAGAAACGGAACAGACATGAAATGCGTGTGTTCCAAATAACGATCTATTATTTCCACTCTAAAACTCCACTTCACTCCCAAATACTCAATCAAGGCATGAGCTGGGAGAAGTTCATGCACGTTCTAAATTGGTGGGGGGGATGGAATAGCCGGCTGCTCCTAGCTTCTCTTTATCAGCATATTTAGAAGACAAAGGACGCTGGCGCAGAGGTGTGAAGGGATTTAAGAAGCAATTTAAGGTGGGATGGAATTACGAGTTTTTTCGTAGGCTGTGGTAATTCTAGTGTTAAATCATTTGATATTTTTTAGTTGGTTCTTCTAAGAGAGAGTTATCATCTTATGCTGGTTAAGTCATTTTGTAAAAGTGATTCATATTTAAAAATAATAGTGCAACATAATGTAGCAATATGTGTTAACAGACTACAATTAATCCATACCTTTTAACAGTACTTTACAATGTTATGTACTTGAAAATGTAGCCAAGATAGGTTTTTGAAGGCTCACTAGCTTCCATATACAGCAGATTCCAAGTCAAGTGATTGATGTCCTTTTTAAAGTTGTTGGTTCTGACTTTAACTAATTGTAAATCAAATTTCTTAAACGTAACATTTTTGAAAGAAATACCAAATTCTTCTTAATAAATTCTTTGTTGAAGACTCAAGGAAAAATTGTTGGCTGCTTCAGACCATGATGCTTTTTTATTAAATAACAGTATCAGAGAAAAGCAGAAGTATTACAATGTGCAGATAATGCAGTTGTGAGGTTGTTTTTAGTGTAACATTAATACAGAGTACACATTTGTTCACTCCATTGTGCTTACATATTTTTTTCCCCAGAGATTCGTTTGTAGATAATTAACTTTTTTTCTTTTTTACGTTTTTAGTTAACTTACCTAAAGTAGTAGGACAAATGAGCTGGTGTATGATTTGTATGCACAAGCATGCACCTTTCCTGGGGCCTCATGTATAAATGGTGCATACGCACAAAAATGTTACATACAAACGTTTCCACGTTGAAATCGCAATGTATAAAACCTAAACTTGGCGTAAAGCCACGCACATTTTCACGGTAGCTTCAGCCCTGGCGTACGCAAGTTCTCCGATCAGTTTTGCAAAGTGCCGGCACCCAGTATCAAAGCAGTGCTACTGTTCCAGTGTGGATTCCCTTTCTTTTTTTAGATCCACATCCCTGACGCGGCTTTATAAATACACAAATTAACCGCATACTGTTCATTAGTTTAATGCATCTGATTGTAATTAACCTGTAACAATATAATGGTCCACAGAATGGTCAAACTATTTTAAATACCATAGTTGCTTTAACATTGTTACTCTCACTGCACCTTTTTCTTCTTCTTTTTTCAGCTGCTTCCCTTACAGGTTGCAACAGCGGATCATCTTTTTCCATATTACTCTCACTGCACCACTCAGAGTATTTATATTACTGTATCTGAGTGGGGAATCACAGATCTACAGCAGCTGATCAGAAAGAGAATTATTGGTATACAGCATCTACTACACGCTGCCTCAGCCATGCTGTCTATTGAACTGATGTCAAACGGCAAACGCTTCAGAGCGTTTCCTCGTGATTCAAAAACAGTTTCATCCCAAGAACTATAAACGCACTCAATCAGTCCATCAATTGCTCCTTGTAGCACGCTTTGTACTTATAAGTACAATTACCTCACTGTAAACTTGCGATAGTTATAATATTGCACAACCTGAGCCACTTTATAAAGCGCATATTTACATATGATGACGATATAATTTTTAAGATGAAATGCAGCAAAATATGTTTATTATATTATACAGATAAAACTTTAACTTCATTTAAATAATCTGTGTTGTTAATAAATAAACATGTGAGGACATGGTGCCGCAGCACTAGTGAGGAGCTGGCGCTCTGTTCACGGATTGCTGTTGCCTGCGCTGTATTCTTGCTGGGGCTGGTGCAATACTGGAAGGATAGATGGATGGAATAATTAAACATGTACTTTGAAGAATTGGTGTTCTAAGCTTACAGACGGCTTAACGTCTGTTACAGAGCTGATTGTGTGGTGATTGGTTACTTAGAGAAAGAAAAGGAAGACAGGAATTGGAGGTTAGTACGTTTGAAAGAGACAGTACTGCTGCAATAAATTATTTTATTGAAGGTCGTGCACGGCTCAGCAAGCATCTTCCGTGAGGCATGAATAACCAGTGCGCCACTGTGTTCCCATGTTTAATAACATGCTTTAACTCCTGTCATCATGAAAATGATATCAAGTATACATCTCAGTATTTTAATTACTCAGAGAGCTGTAACTTCACGAATATAATGGATTCTGTGTCCTGTCGGAGGAAGAGAAAGCCGGTTTAAGAAATATGTAGTGATTCACACACATAGAGCACATAGAAGATCAAATTCAAAACAAAGCATTTAATGTGCTACTGTAGTTATGATGAGATTTGAGAAAATAGTAAATTAAATGATTTTAAGATGAAGTTTATGATGTTCTACTTTAATGACAAAATAAACTACATGAATAAAGTGGAAATTTTGAGATTAAAGTTGACATTTCGTGCTTTTTTCCCACTGTGTGCCTATCTTTTTCTTTGTACCCTAATAAGCTTTCATATGACACTCAAACGGTGGGCTATGACTCGACTTTTCATGGCGACTTTGATATCTGACAACTTGTGCGACTTTGTGAACTTGAGCTTTCAAGTTTCTCCGATATGCTATGTCACTCGATCAACTTCCTTTTGTTGTTTATACCATTGTTTAAACTAACAAATAGTACATTTTTCCTTGCCTCCACTTGGTATTCTTCTATTTCACCCTGTGCTTTTGCCATTGTTTTTTCACAGAGCACTGAGCTTAAGGGCTATTTATATTGATTTGCATATTCAAAAAGGCATAATTCTGTGAGGAGATGGGGCGGGACAGCAGGCATGTGAATATGCATTACTTTTCACACTGACCGGGTTTTATGTAGCAGAAGAACATGAAAGTTGGCGTTAGCACAGATTTATGCATCTGGATTTTTTTGTGCGTAAGCACATTTCTGCTTTTGTCCGTACATCATGTTATAGTGTGAATTCTGCGCATGGCGTTATGCATGAGGCCCCTGGTGTTTGACTAACTGTATTGGGGATTCTTTTGGCCATCTGGAGCAGCTGTCATAAAAAGTAAAAGAGAAAAACACAAAATATGTAAGTTGAAGTAACTTCCCCAAGGTAAATATGAAACAGTAAACTATTCCACAGTTTAAGTCATAAGGAATCCTTCTTTGTTTTAAGAAAGTAGTTAGGGTTCCATGCTTCATGGAAGATTTTAAAAATTCAAAAATTTGTATAGCGCGCTCTATTTGAAATATTTCAATGAAAATTGAACTTTGCTAACAAACTTCCTCAATGAATAAGTGTGCCAAATCTCAACAAAATTACTCCACTGGGAGCTAATTTGTTTCATACAGGCAGAAGGAATTTTTCACTCTATATTTGAAAACACCTACAAATTTTGGCAAAATATATTATTATAAAACTAATCAATAAATTATAAAACAAAAGTGAAACCTATTTGTGCAATCTTGACACCAGCCAGCTTCAATCATAATAGTCTGGCTCCACAATAGCACATAGAAAATGACTTTTTATCGGTAAAATGATTTTTTTTCTAATTGAATTTTAAATGCCTTTTGATTGTAAAACTAATTTTACCTATAAGGTATAATTACAGCATACAGTGTTCAACCTGCCTTTGTTTTATCGTTTTTATAATCTTTATTTTTATTTTTGTCATTCAAATATTTTTTCTGTTATTAGAACCCATGCTTGCACAGAGTGTAATGTGCTAAATTATTCCTATTTCTTGCCAGTGCAAAGAAACCTACTATCTTAATCATCATCATCAAAATATTTTTCACAGCTCACTAAATCTTGGCATGGGTACATGATACACTGCACTTCCATGTCCTAATTTTAACAACCCAGTCATTTTTGCAAATTCTTCATCAGTTATACCAGTCCACTGCATCTGCATGAAGTTTTGACAGATTTTCTTTTTCTTACTTATTGACTGAGAGATCAAAAGAAGAGCACAATTGTATCATTAATATTAGTAGCATGGGATTTCTAAGAAATGGATTTGCTTGCAGCCATTTGGCTTATCAGTTCCTACCACAGTTACGCATATTTACTGGGTTAGATTGAAACAAATAAAAATGTTGCTTCAGGGTTTGAGTTGTTAGTTTTACTTTTTACTTTAACAAAATGGCATGATAAGTTAATTCTCATTTCTGGCAAGTGTTACAGATAGATGGATAGACAGAAAGATTATATTTTTTCTGAAACACACAGTGTTGGGTCTCAGTATATTCAAAGGGTGTTTTTCTGTAGACTTAACTTTGACCATATGAATGTATTTTTGTCAGTACTTGATATATGCAAAAGAGAGAGAGGGCAAATGGATGCATAAAAGAAAAAGAAATGTGAAGATGCAAAAATTGAAATTGTCCAAGTCTAGTGATTACTAAATAAGCAATTTCTGCTTGACAATTCTTACTCTACCCACCTTTTGATTATTAACCTGCTTATGCTTTTCTTTGCCTGCAACATCTAAATACACACACTCACTGCCAAAAAATACATATAGAGCCCTTTGACCTTACTTTCTTTACATTTCATAAAATGCATAAAAATGCCTGAGAAAACATTTGTTTCCTGAAGCTAATGAAGAACTGTATTATATGCCAGTTCAATCAATACACAGTCCAATTTCAAACTGTCAAGATTTGTAACACTAAAATGAACTTGAACAGAGTAGCAGGCAAATCACATCAATTCTCACTCTTGCGTAATTATATTACCAAGTGTTGCAAGCAACACCCGCGGCATTTTGCAGCTTAAGAATTCAATTTTTGTACTGTTTTATAATGAACAGGGGGAAAAAGACAGTCGGCACTAAATGTATTAAAGGAAACTTGAAAAAAACTTAGCTTGAACTGTCATTTACTATTATTATTATTATTATTATTATTATTATTATTATTATTATTATTATTATTATTGAAATAAGTACAATGTGACTTTAAAACACAGGAAAGTTTGCTAATGTATATTCATTACACTGATGAGGTTAGCAAGTAAATAAGTTATCTCAAAATAGGTTATCTATGATTTTGCATTTCTTTAAGTTTAAATAAAGAATATTGGGCTGGCACACTGTTCAGGGTTGATTTGCCCAGTGTTGCAAGCAGCTCTATGACCCTGAACTGGATTAACCAAGTTTAAAAATGTTACGGTATATAAAGCTTTACTCATTTAGAAGACATGATAATTGATATTTTTATTCATTAATTTGATGAATCTATAGCTGAAAGAAAAAATGAATCAATAATACATATTTCTGTACAGAAATCATTTTCATTAGTAAAGCCAAGCAATTCAGTGCAGGCAGCAAAACCCAACAAAATGCAATTAGAAACGTTAGAAAAATTGGAAATGTTTGCCAAACAATCAGGGAAAATTTATTGAGCTCACCGCTCAAAGTTTGCTATCACGCTTGGCCATTGTCCTCATGGAGTTTGCTTGGAATTCTACATGTATTGCAGTTCTTATCCTTTCATATCCCAAAGATATGTTTTAGGTTAACTGACATTTTTAAGATGATGAGTAGTGTAGTAGTGTAATCTGTGATGGACTAACTAACATTCCATCTAAAGCTGATTCTTCTGGTGAAGTGTGTGTCTGTGGCAGGTCTGAGCAAGTGCAGGTGTTTTAAAAGAATAGTGCATCTCAGACCTCATGAGTACAGGTGTGCATAAGGAAAGCCATGCAGTCACAGAGAAGATAATGGGGGAATTGACTAATTGCTCATCTACGCGCACAAGCAATGTCGACACAACTATAGCAAATTGAGGAGTTGCAGATCATTTAGTGCACCTGAACTCAGAAGGTTATATAAATGTCTGAGTAGGTCAGAATCAGAAGAAAGCAATCAAGGGGACAGAGAGAAAGAAAATGAAGCAGCATTGGGCTGGAATCTAGGAGTACTGAAAGAGGCAAGTGGTTGGGAAACCCAGCAGAGGATCATATTCAGAGGTTATTCTAGGGGCTAATTAGGTCCTGCTGATTTTTATGGAGTAGAGGTGACTGGGTGCTCAAGGGGTCCTGCTGGGCCAAAGGAATGTGGCAGGACAAAGGATTTAGGCTCCAAGCATCTCAGCAGTTAGCTGTGACAAAAGACAATTTTATGGGACCCATTTGCCAGTGTCTCAGCCTTGATGAGAATGCCTGTTTGGTGAGCAGGGTGAGATGGGAGAAAGAGAAAGTGAGCACTGGGAACATAATAGAAGGAAAACAATTCTCACTGATTTAAACCTTGAATATAACTATTTATTAGATTTTTAACTTCTTTACACTGCAATTTTTTTATGGATTATTGATTGAAGACTCATTGCACTGCACTTTGTTTTCGACACTGCTTTTCTTTTTAATAAAAAAACACTTTGCACTCTTTCCACCTTCAATGTGTCCTCATTTGTCCTTGTCAATCATCAATTATGACCATTGATGTTCCAGGAAACGGAAGGAGCCAATGGCTGCAGGCACCTGGGGCATTACAATACTAGACCTACTTCCCATTGTTTTTAGGATATCCATCAGTTCCCTGTGACTCTCTCTTGTGCTTGACTTGACAAAAAAATGGATTAAATAAAATAATTTTTATGATAATTATGACAGAATTTCATGAATGGAAATAGAATAGAAATAAAGACATTTCCATGGAATGGATGCAAATAAAGTCACAGAAAGTTGTTCCCCCCCAGATTGGCGATAAAACATAGCATAATAGGCATCAAGCTAGCATGGATATCCCCTTTCAGTTATATATCAGAATAGTTATTTAGACTAGGGGAGTTCTCCTTTAGCCCAGTTGCCTATGGGGACTTTATTTTCACTTGTTCCTAAGAAAAGCACAACAGCCCTTTTTAAAACTACACATAACTCAAGTCCCAAAGTGGTTATAAGTATTCCAAGTAATTACTTCACAGTACAAGTATGTCTCTTAAATGCAAATTACTAAAATAAAAAGTTGCCTTTTGCTTTCTGCACAGGGGAGAGAATCTAGGTGTTGTGACAGTAGAGGGTGATGTCTCTCCTCAAAACCCCACAGACAAACATCCAGACACCAGGTAAAAGCACTAGAAATATTTTTAATTTCTTCTTTTCTTTAAAATTGTGCCACAGTGCACCACAATCTCCCCAATGAACAATAAACCAATAATAATAATAACAATGACAATAATCCTCCTGTCATCCCAGCAGCTCTGTTACACTCCCTCCCAACTCCGGCTCGCTCCCTGGGATCTCGACCAGTCCTTTAAATAGTCCTCGACCTGGAAGTGCTCCTGTCCTTCAATGTGATTCAATAGCACTTCTGGGTCAGATGAAGACTTGTATTTTTCTTCAGCCCGGAACTACTTCTGTTCTTCCGTCCCCGTGATTTGGGTGTACCTCCGGGCCATAGGGAAAATAAAAATCCCTGTGTCTCCCTGCAGCGTCACATGGGGGCACCCACGGTACCCAGCAGGGCTGTTAAGCCGAACTCCATCTCCCATGGTGCCCTGCGGGAATCTGGGGCACCTCTAAGCTGAAGGGATGTCTCCATCTAGCGTCCTGGATGTGTCGACCAGGTTGAACTGCCGGGTTGGGTACCATCTTGCAGCAAGGTCATCAGTCATGTTACACAAATCCTGTTACACATAAAACAAAACTTCTCTGTGTGACAGATTTCTGAATCTGTTCCAGCACTTGGTTTCCTTAAGTCCTAGCTTGTCAATGTATTCTACACTATGCTGAAGAGGAGTAAGTTGCAGTGATGTCATTAATAAGTAATGAACAGAAAGCAAATAACACATTTAAGAAGAGTTACTGATGCTGGTTTTTGGGGTTGCTTATAAGATAAAATAAATATTTTTTAAGGTGTAATATTCTGAAATTTGTTTAATTCAGTTTAGAGCTAAAGTGGCCAGAGCATATCTTGGTATTAGCCATAAGGTAGGATCCCTCTCTGGACAGAAAACCAGTTCATCGTGTAATCTCCACATACAGGTACACCCACAATAATATTTATATGTAACCAATTTAGAGTCACCAAAATAGCAAGCTACAGCTGAAAATCAGACATTTACTAGGTGTTAAATTCTAACATGGGCTGCTGTTCAATGAAGTAATTGTATTAAGGAGTGCTTCATTACGATGCTCCAATTTAAGATATACTATGAACTATATACTATGAATCAATGGAAGACTGTTTTCAGAGAACACTGGGAATGGAGCCGAAAGTGAGTTTAGCAATGAAATTGATACATGCTTAAATATTCATCATGAGTTTCTAAGTAATTTGACATTGGTTTTGAGGGAATTTAAAATTTGTTATACTTTTGAAAACAAAACTTACCATCACTTTCCTGTGTGATTTTGTTCTGTTTCAATTCATTTACACATTGCTTACATTTTATGATGTCAAATGATTAAACCTCAAGGAACATTTAAATGTTCACAAAAGATAATGTATTTCTTGAGTACTAGTTCTCTGAAATACACATTATATAGGAAGGAATTTGATTTGTGATACTCTAATAAAAAATAAAGTGTTAAAATATATCTATGTGTGATGCCCCAACAAAAAGTAGTACAGTACATTGTAATTTGATGAAAAAGGGAAATGAATATAATTAAGCACAAACTCATGTTTTCAGCAGGGAAAAGTTTTGCATTCCTAGCATATATGTCAATTTGTAAAATTTATCATTTACAGTAGTCTGTTAAAGTTGGGATTGATTTTATACAAATATTCTAGTAGTTCAGGAAATAAAAATAATTAATTTTTTTAGTAGACACTTCCAAATTACTTATGTATTATTGTGCAAAGAGCTCATCCTAGGCCCAAGAAATAAGTATGAATTCTGCTTCATTTTTTTCAAACTTATAAACCATATATGCACAAAATGTAAAGAGGTATCAAAAGCAAGGCATCAACTGTTTACCATGGCTGTTGCTTTCGTGCTCCGCTTGTCTTTAAATCCTCCCATCTTGTTATGCTTCTAGGCAAAACCAACTATACAACATATAGACACATGTAAAACAGGGGTGTTTGTTCGATGTCTCTAATGGCTTTTTTGGTGTAAATATGTTTGTTTTGACCTTAGCTCTTTCTATTATTCTTCCTTTGCCTAGTAATTTGAATACTTTTACCCTTCTGTCTGTTCTATTCTGTTATATTTTACAAAACCTATAGAGCATTTGCAGCAATAGAAAGTGGCACAGGTTTTGTGTTGGTGAAGTACAGTGAATTCAGAAAATATTTAGACCCCTTCACTTTTTATGTTTTGCTGTGCTGCAGCTTTGTTGTAAAATCATTTCAATTAATTTCTCCCCCAAATCAAACAATATTCAATACCCAGAAACGACAGTGCAAACATGAGTTTAGAAATATTTGCAAATTAATTAAAAATTAAAATAACACACTGACACAAGTATTAAGACATTTTGCTATGAGACTTAAAATTTGGCTCTGGTGCTTTCATTTACAATGATCATCATTGAAATGTTTCTACACCTTGTTTAGAATCCATCTGTAATAAATATTAATTGACTAGACATGATTAAGAAAGGTCTACACTTGTTTATAGAAGGTCCCACAGTTAACATTGTGTGTAAGAACAAACACCAAGGCATAAGGTCAAATGAACTGCCTGCAGAGCTTTGAGAAAGGATTGTGTCCAGGCATAATGAAAGTCACAAAAACATTCCTGCAGAACTGATGGTTTCTCAAGAGTACAATTGCTTTCATAATTCCTAAATGGAAGAATTCTGGAACAACAATGTCTGTTGCTACAGCTGGCCATGTGTCCTAACTGAGCGATATTGGGAAAAATGTCTTGGTCAGAGGTGACCTGTGTGGAGATGGGAGAAACTTCAAGAACAACAACAATCATTACAACACTTAATTGATCTGGGCTTTTTAAGAGAATGGCCAGAGAGAAACCCTCCTCAGTAAAAAAAATAACTAACTGAAGAGTTTATAAAAGGGCGCAGAAAATACTCTCAGACTATGAAAAACAAGATTCTCTGGCCCAGTGAAATGAAGATTGCCATCATGTCTGGAGAAAATCAAGCACCTACTTGTGCAATACTCTTCTAAAAGTGAGGCAAGGTGGTGGCAGCATGATGCTTTGGGGTTATTTTTCAGCATCAGGGACTGGAAGACTAGACAGGGCTGAGGGAAAGCTAAATGGAACAAAATAAAGAGATATCCTTAATGAAAACATGTTCCACACAGGAGTGGTTAAGTGACAACTCTGGAAATGTCCTTGAGTTGCCCAGCCAGACTGCCTAGACTTGAACCCAATTGAACATCTCTGGAGAGACGTGAATATAGCTGTCCACTCATGGCCATCATTCAACCTGACAGAGCTTGAGAGCATCTGCAGAGAAGAATGGAAGAAAATCCCCAAATCCAGAGGTGCAAAGCTCCTCATGTTATACCCAAGAAGACTCCAAGATGAAAGTACTTTAACTAGGTACTGAGTAAGAGGTATGAACCCTTCTGTCAATGTGATTTTTAAGTTTTAATTTTAAATAAATATGCAAACATTTCTGCTTTTGCTTTGCCGTTCTTGCATATTGCATGTTGCTTGATGTAGGGAAAAAAATTAAATTATTTTAGCACAAGGCTGCAACATATAAATGAGAAAAAAAGTGAAAGGGTCTGAATACTTTCTGAACCAACTGCATGCAAATAAAAACTTTGTTGCACCCTGTATACTTGACAATAAATCTTAGCAGAATTATACCATTAATTAATGAAAGAGTGAAGGTCATTGGCAACCTGCATGTCGTTACCAGGTTTGTGATGCCAAACAGCAATCCACATGAATTGCTTTCTGTGGCTTGTGAATGCACAATAAGTAAAATACTGTGCAAATATAAAACATGATTCTATTAAAGCGGACCTGGAAGCAGGGATGTGCAAAGAGAGGTGGCTACAGTGGTCAAAGCCCCTGCCATTTTACCTCAACTCAGGTTCCCTTTTCTCCCACTTAAGACAGAACTGATCTGTTCCATGCACAAGTATGCACCAACCTTTCACTGCAGGAATTAGAGAAAAAACCGAGATAGTTAACGTGCCTTGTTAAGGAAATGTAAGCTACTGTTTGCAATCCCTATGGAAGTACAGTATAGTCAATGGTAATTATTTGTATTAATTCTACAAAAATATATAATAAATATTTCTGTGTTGTTCATGTTGGTTTTTATTATGTTATCACATGGAAGGTAATGCTGTAATGTCTGAGCCCACGTTGCACACTTGAACTTTGTAACAACCCAACCAGAAAAATATGTCCAAGTATCCTATGAAATTAAAAACAGAGAAATAAAAGTGGACACTAATCTGAGTCCAGGAATAAAGTGTAACAAATCCTGTCCTGTAAAGTGCCCCCTTTGTTCGAGCCACAACCTAACAAAAGGTCTGTGCACATCATTGCCTGGAGGCATGGTCAAATCATCAGTTCTTCTGATTTACTGTATTTTGGGGGATTTTAAGGATTTGACAAACTGCTAACTTTTCATACTCAATAAAATGTTAAACACCTTATTACATCTTTACTATGCCTCTGTTTTTACAATTTTAGTGGGTACTTTTTTGAGTGCATTTAGTGTGCGTGTTTTTTTTATTTTCAGCTGCTCACTTTTCAATATTTTCAGTATGATGGCTTGTTAATGCTCATTCTAGGACCTGGGTAAAGCAGGCAAGGGACTTTTAGGAATGAAGCTAGATTTTGCAAGCTTAACATAGGTTAACTATGTAATTTTGTATTTGTTGTGCTTAGTTATAGGGGATTGTAGGATTTTTTGCAGTGTATAGTGTTTCCTCCATTTTGCCTCTCTATCACCACCACAATACAGATTACTCTAAGGCACATTTCCTGTTTTAAATAATTTTTTTTTTTTGTGTGTTCCAACTGGCTATGGGAAATCAAAGAAAATGTCTGTGGCATTCTCAAACCTGGTTCTAGTGAACTGTGACCATGGGTTCAGGCATGTAATTAGGCACACTAGAATTGATACTATGATGACAGCAAAATAAATACATAAATAATCTAAAGCAATTTTCACTTTAGTACTTCTAAATTCATAGTCATTTATATCATAATTAAATATTGATTATACAGAACAGAGTATCCCTTATTCGTATTTGCCTGATACTTAGAATATGACTTCGTAACCCATTTGAGGTGATTCCTTCCAACTCGTAGATTTTTTGTTTTTCCAATTGAATATATAGGAAAATACCCCCAAGTAAGGCTGTAAAGCAGAAGAACCTATCCTACTACCAATGAGAGCATTGCAGGACTCATGACGATAGTAGCTCTCTAAAGGCATTGAAAAAAAAAATCAATCACTAAAAACTAATTTAATAGATAGACATGTAGATATTGTTGCAAATGATAAAAAAGATTAAGTGACACACTGTGAATAAAATGTATCTGAATAACATATCTTGAAGTTACATGAAAATATAATTTAGAAACAAAAATACAAAATGATAGCTATTATGCTATTTTATTGGACATAGGTTCAGACCATTTTGAATGTCTTCCACTTGTTAAAGCACAGAATGCTGATAACATACAATTCATACCTGGATTGTAGGCTTTCTCTTTTGTGGTTAAACTGCACTCTTTAATTAAATGTTTTTCATAGCAGCATTAGCTGACCTTGATAAGTACAGACTTTTACATTCATTTTGCTTTTATTATATTAAAAGCATTTTAATTATTACAGACACAAATATGTGCCTTTTCATCTTTTAAAGCATGAACAATCCCAAGGATACTGACTTTTGCAGCATGCCAGGTAGGCATAAGAAAACTATTATGTAAAAATTATACATAATAATTAACATAGACATTCTGTGATTTTGTATTCTAGGTTAGATTCATGTGGGTCAAAAGTAACATATGGCTGCTATGACAACATATATTCTGCTGGCACTTAAATATACCCAACAGTAGTTTATTATGTATTGGGCCTATTTTATCATTATCAGCATCTTGAAATAGTAAGTAAGCATTTCAGATCATTAACAAGTAAACTGAAATATATTTTCAAATATTACTTTACTGTGATCCATGTGCTATATATATATATATATATATATATATATATATATATATATATATATACTTCTAATTAAATAGCATAGAGAAAGAAAAAACTCTTGTTATTGTACTGATTTTCTCAAAACCCTTGAAAATAAAAACAATTAGCAAAATGCGATATTTAAGTAAGGGTGTGTGTGTAAAGTATCGTCTGCTTAAACTTATTCAAAAACAGGTAAACTATGCTCCCTAAAGATTTACAATAATAATGTAGTCTGGAAATTTTTTGTCAAAGCTGTTGTCTTAAAATTTTGGTGGTGTCTTAATTAGAAAGTATTTTTCTTGAAATAGCTGCTTGCGGTAAGCAACAGGAGACAGATGGACATCATTAGCATTTCTTGAGGACCACATTGAAAAATGCAAGTTGAAAAGACAAACATAATCTTTATTTTTCTGTTTTTATGCATAGGGTGTTAAAAATAATTAATTTTCTTTAATTTGTCTGTTGACAGCTGTGTTTTAAAGCAGTTAGGGGAGCAGGTTTATCAACATACATTTGTAAGAGGAAGAAAAAAGAAAATTAGTTCTACTTTTCTGCCTCACTCCGCGCTGTCCATGCAACCGCAGAGAGAGCTGACTGGTGTGTTAATAAATGACAAGATGAAGGGGGAGCACAGCTCAACAAATAACAGTAACAGCTAACAAGATGTGGGGCAGAACACTTCCCATCTGATATAATAGCATTACATCACTAAACAGTACATAGAGGCAAACATTGTGTTAACTTATCCTTTTTCTAGTAGAAAGATTTTTGTGATAGGCCTGATAGAGTTTCTGGAGATGCCTTGAGCAGCAGTCTTAACTTCTATTTTTAGTTCAGTACCATAACTGCTAGGGAATACCAAGGTGACAAAAACCCATAGGCCATTTATTGCGTGACAGTAGACTCTTCTTCAAAAACACAATGTCTCCTATTTGTAAATTTCTGGATCGGTAAGCCTGTTTGCGCCTGCCCTGCAAAGTGGAAAGGTATTCACATCTCCAGCGTGTCCAAAATTCATTTGCTGAGGCTTGCACTTGTCTCCATTGGGTTTTACAGAGATTGTTCTTGGTGAAACCACCAGGAAGTGCAGACAGTCTGATCCGTGGCAACATGGAGTCAAAAATTGTCATTATGTGCAGACTTGATCAAAGAGGCCAATGGTGTTGGCTCCCCGCCATAAGTCACCCTCTCTCTCAAGTGAAGGTGGCTGTAAAAAGGCATGAAAAGTGAAGGTCACCCATTTTGCAGCACATTTGTCTTGAAAGTACAAACTATTGGTTTGTGTGCATTTCCAAGGCAAACTTCACATACAAGAACCCAGCCTAAGTCAAGTCTTTGATCAAAGGGTGCATTATGAGGGCCATTAATTTGCTGTCTGACTTTGTGCACTCTGATGATGTCTCTTCCAAGCAACGGTAGAATGTGGGCATTAGTGTCCAATTCTATAATATGGGCTGCCACAGACTTGCCACAGAGCGAGGGTGGTTAAGTGCTGCCTCTTAGTGATTGTTCAAAATCACGTTGCATTCAATAAGTGGAGGCATGGCTGTACTTACTACTCCATTCACAGCCTCTATTTGGAAACTAACTGCTTTCCATCGAATTGTCTTAACTCCAGCACAGGTTCATAGAGAGTTTGTGAATGGGCTTCTCTTTAGAGGAGAGGTCTTGGTGTAATGATCAGGCAGTCCTGCTTGGTGGGGCAGTATTGGGTAAATGTCTTTGGACATCTTCACTTTCTCCTGCCTGCACCTCTGTAGAAAATGGGTGGTCACCTGAGATGCGTGAAGAACTCTTCATCATGATGTCCTGTTGTGCTGCAGGTGATGCTTCCATTTCTTTGTGAGTAGGTGAGTTAGACTGAGAGGTGACAGCATCAAGTGTGAGCTATACCGTCTGCTCCTGTAAATACTCTGCCGTCCTTCCCTCATGTGCTGACTGTGATGACACACTTTGGACATCTTCACTTTCGCCAGCCTGCGCCTTTGTAGAAAATGGGTGGTTACCTGAAATGCGTGAACTGCTCCTCGCAATGATGTCCTGTTGCGCAGCAGGGGATGTTTCCATTTCTTTGCAAGTAGGTGTGTTAGGCTAAGAGCTGACAGTGTCAAGAGTGAGCCATACCGTCTGCTCCCATACATACTCTGCCGTCCTTCCCTCATGTGTTGATTGTGATGACGCCCTTTGGAAATCTTCACTTTCTCCTGCCTGAACCTCATGTAGAAATTGGGTAGTCAACTGAAAGACTCTTCATCATGACATCCTGTTGTGCTGCAAGTGATGTTTCCATTTCTTTGCATGTAGGTGTGTTAGGCTGAGAGGTGACAGCATCAAGAGTTACATACTCTGCCATTTTTCCCTTAGCTTGAGATGAGCTTCGGCGGCTGTGGATCTTATGATTTTGTATATTTGTCACAGCTGCTAATATTTCAGCTTCAGCTACTGCTGCAGCAGCTTCTTTCTCGGACTGAAGAGCCTCTAGTGCTGCCTCCAGTGGAAGTCTTTCTGCCTCCATTCTTGCTTGTTCTCTTTTAATGGCAAGCTCTTTCATTAAGGATGCACATGCACGCGCAGCTTCAGCCAACGCATGAGCTTTGGTTGTGGAACTTTTTGCTGAGGTGTTGGAATAGCGTGTGTGGCTTGACTTGGCCACAGAAGTAGATTTGGTTTTGCATACCTTCTCCATGTCTGCAACAGTGGAGTTTGGGCTGTATAAGTTGAACCGAGTGCTTGTGTAGCGAGCTACATCAAAAGAAGTTTGCTGATTTCAGGCGATTCAGGAGTGGCAAAGTGAATAAAGCTGAAACACTTAAAGCAATCAGATCCCAATTCGGCTTCTGTGTGAACTGATTTTCTCGTTGTTTACGGCCATGAGAAACACCAATCTATATGAACAGCCCTTACTGTGCTTCCACCTGTCAGTAGGCGGAGTTGATTTAAAATATGCCGTGGAGATGCTACACTCCGATTTGCGGTGTAAATACTGTCTTTCAGCCAAGTTGCCCAGAGATCCTCCCTTTGATCCCTGGCACGAACATCCCTTTACTTAGCAGGTGAGGAGCAATGTTCTGTGATTCCGTTCTGTGCCGTGGAGTTGCCCATTACCTAAGTTGCTGTAGGATCCTTCTTTGATCCCCGTGGCCAGAACATTCCTTAATTTAGCTGTCATAATGATTCTCTTGCAGTCTTTCCTTCGACATGGATTCGCCTTTTTACTTTTCTGCCTCACTCCGCGCAACACGGCTACAAAGAACTTAAACAACTCGGCACATCCACATAACAAAACGACAAGGGGTGAGAAAGCTTTCTTGAAGGCTTTTACTGGATGAACCTCGTTGTAAACTGAAATATATACAAAAGAAACATACAGGCATTTACAAGTGTACAATCGAAGACAATAAAGAATGATTTACAAAGCAATACATAGCAGTGTACATTAAACAATAAAGCTTCAAAAGACGCTTACAAGGTGAGTGATTTCCACGGTTGGATCAAGATAAAGAGAAGTGCATAGACAGAGGTTCAAATTGCTGCCTACCACAACTAACCAGACCTACTGGTTTATATACCTCAAATATACGCTTCGTATGTGACCGAAACAAGAGGTAAAAGGGGTGCCTACATGAGAAACATAGGGTGTATTGTATTCAAATGTTTATTATGGGACCTACGTGCTTTACGTGAGTTTCATAGACTTTTATAGCACCACTGTGAGTGTGGGACATGACTGACTGGTGTGTTAATAAATGACAAGATGAAGGGGGAGCACAGCTCAACAAATAACAGTGACAGCTAACAAGATGTGGAACAGAACATCCACAAAAAAACTTAAAATGACCATTTTAACTGTTGTATTGTCATCAGGTGTATTTATTAGATTATTCTTCCAAAGTAATAAAAAATGACTTGTTATCATGCATTGTGACATGTGCTGCCACACTGAAATGGAGGTTAGGAAGAAGGTTCACCATTCTACTGTATTTTACTGCACAGGCTAGAAAATGATGTTGGGTTTACAGGCACTGTTTTAGCTCTTATTTATTCCAGTACATACAGAAATGTGCTGACAGTACTCTATCATTATACACAGAAGTGAGATATGGTGTCCCACAGGGCCCAGTACTGGGACCTTTACTGTTTTCACTTCACATGTTTCCACTGGGTGTGTGTGTGTGTGTGTGTGCACACCCTGCGGTGGGCTGGTGTCCTGCCTGGGGTTTGTTTCCTGCCTTGTGCCCTGTGTTTTCTGGGATTGGCTCCAGCAGACCCCCATGACCCTGTAGTTAGGATATAGCGGGTTGGATAATAAATGGATGGATGCTTCCACTGGAATCTATCATTAGAAAACATAATGTTAATTTTCACTCATACACAGATAACACCTAGTTACACCTTACTTTTAGACCAAATGAAGTTTCTCCAATATTGTCTTTAATTAATTTTGTTAGTGAATTAAAGGAGTGGATGGATGAGAACTACTTGTCTCTAAACACCGATATAACAGAGATGTTAATTATTGGAGGGAATGACGCTGATCACAACAATATTTTGTCATTATTTAACTCAGTGGAAATCGCCATTATTTTTACTAAATCATCCCACAATCTAGGAGTTATCATTTACTTTAGCATGTCATTTAAAGCGCACATTACAAAATTGTCTAAATCGTGCTTTTTCTATCTTAAAAATGTTGGGAACTGAATGGGTTTTCTGAATAAGCAGGATTCTGAGAAATTAATTAATGCATTTATTTCTTGCGATGTTCACTGGATGTTCAAACTATTCTTTATACAGCTTCCAGTTAATCCAAAATGCTGCTGCAAGAATTATTACAAGAACAAGAAAATGCAACACATAACTCCATTTCTTAAATCATTACACTGGCTCCCAGTTAAGTTTAGGGCAGATTTCAAAATTCGCCCTTCAACATATAAAGTCTTAAATGGCCAAGGTCCAGCTGACATGTCTGAACTTATCATGACTTACAAGCCAGAGCGGACATTAAGATCTCAAGATGATGGTCTGCTTATGATTCCAAGGATTAATAAAATAACAGTGGGAGGTCATGCTTTTAGTTACAGGGCCCCTAAACTCTGGAATGGTCTGCCTGCTACTATAAGAGTTGTGCCTTCGGTCTCAGCTTTCAAATCCCAGCTGAAGACTCACTACTTAAGTTTAGCATATCTGACTAGAGCTGCTGATTAACTGTACAGACTGCATCTCTGTTGTTAGTCATTAGTACTAAAATATAAGTACAGTGGTACCTCGGTATACGTCTGCTTTGGAATAAGTCCAACTTGGTATACGTCCTGTTTAGAGGCGAAATATTTTGCTTGGTATACGACCTTTGTTTGGAATACTACTCGTGTGCTAGAACAACCTGTACAGTAATCCCTCACTATATTGCGCTTCGACTTTCGCAGCTTGACTCTATCGTGGATTTTATATGAAAGCATAACTAAATATATAATGCGGATTTTTCACTGCTTCGCGGGTTCTGTGGACAATGTGTCTTTTTACTTCCTGTACATGCTTCCTCAGTTGGTTTGCCCAGTTGATTTCATACAAGGGACGCTATTGGCGGATGACTGAGAAGCTAACCAATCAGAGCATGCAGTTAAGTTCCTGCGTGCTTAATGCAGTATTAACCAGGAAGTCTCGTCTCGCTCATTCAGCATCAACGTGTTTCGCTGTGTAAAGAGTTAACTTTTGTGCTCTTTTGTGTTTATCTTTGTGCATATTCAAGCCCTTCATTATGGCTCCAAAACGATCTGCTACTGCTTCAGGGGCCGTGCCCAAGTGCAAACGGAAGTAGTTAATGATTGCCGAAAAGGTAAATGTTTTGGATTTGTTGAAGGCTACGATTCTTTTTATTTAAAAAGTAGGAAAGGAATATAAGATCTACGGCCGCAGTGTCCTTTTAACCAGGGTGCAAAACGAGTTGTATGTGAATGTAATAAGGCAGTAGTCTGGATGGAATCTGCTTTAGGGATTTGGATTGGAGACTGCCAGAAGAAGAACAACGGCAGTACTTCACATTTGCCTGAAGAGGCTCCTTTGGAAGAGCTGTAACGCTCTCCTTTGTTGTGCAGTAAAATTAAACTCATCGTTATCGGACAAGTCATTTTCATTTATTTCATCTAATTGTTTTTGTATTTATGTATTTTAGTATTAAGCAGTGTTTAAATTATTTTATACAACCCCATCAATGTATAATATGCCAATAACAATAGGATTTTTTTTTCATGGGAACGAATCAATCATTTTCCCATTATTTCTTATGGGAAAAATTTGTTTGGTATAAATCCTGTTTGGTAAAAGTCCAAGGATCTGGAACGGATTAAGGACGTATACCAAGGTACCACTGTAATATGATAGTTATAATTTGCTACTAACCCTCACCTATTCTTGGTACTCAAATGTGGCACTTGGTGCCACTGCCCACCTGCCAAGTTGTTTTGCCTGCCTAAGGTAAAGTATCTATGATGGAGGATCACAGGGATCATTGGGTAGAGGGGTCCTTTCATTGGATTGGCTGGCCCAGTGCTGACTCAGCTGTGGAATGGCCAATAGGGGGAGACAGCTTAATGGCTGAGATCTTCAGGACTCTGAACAAATCCAAATCATATTATATGATATCATCTACTGTTGAATTCTGCTCTGTGCTTGTAATATTTCTATTGCATTGTATTGTATTTATCTCCTTTTTTTGGCACCCACTGCATGCCCCAGCCTACCTGGAAAGGGGTTTCTCATTGAACTGCCTTTCCCAAGGTTTCTTCCATTTTTCCCTACAAGTTTTTTTGGGAGTTTTTTCTTGCCTTGTTAGAGAGTTAAGGCTCGGGGGCTGTCAAAAGGCAGAGCCTGTTAAAGCTCACTGTGGCACTTCTTGTATGATTTTGGGCTATACAAAAATAAATTGTTTTGTATTATAAGGTGGATGGATCATTTGTAGAAGGAGATGTTTAAATACTATATATTTTTGTATGTATACAAGTTGCTGCATTAAATTCTTCTTTTTATTTCCTAGAAAACTAATTTTTTTATGTAATACTGCTTATAGCCAAATATTTTACTTAAATTTGTACAAGAATTAGATTTTTTCATGTGAATGTATTTGCATACTATGTTAGTCAATGGCAGTATACTTTATCAGAAGGCACTTAGTAGACCATGCAAGTATAACATACCATGCAAAAGACACTGAATTGGTTTCTGTCTCATGCCCAATGCTGCCAAGACGGACTGTACACTCATATCCTAAACTAGGCACATGAAGGTGGATGATGGATGGGTGAAGGAATATAACAAAAATCAAAACAGTAGTGAAAAATACAGTATATTAGAAATGATATAACATGACATTCTCAAGCCCATTCTAACCAATTCTGGGGTGCAATTCAGGTGAAGCTCAAGAACCAACCCTAGGCAGGATACCAGTATGTAATAACAAGAAAAGAGAATATTATGTTACAGAAACAGAAGAGTCCATTTACCTTGCAGAAACTGTAACACAGTACAATGTGGCAGAGTCTATCTTGTTGGAAGGACAGTTCATGTTAAGATGTAGGTCTTCAGTTTTATGAAAAAAATAGTTTTAACTTAGTTTTAGTGATTAAATTATCTTCAATAACATGAGTATATGACTATAAAAAGTCATCAAATGTATGGAAGGGGAGTACAAAGACACTGAATTATTAAAGGTTTATTAGAGTTCCTGTGCCAGCTAATTATCAGTTAATTTTATTATCTTTATCAGCTGGCCTCCAGTATATCTTGCCATCTTCTTGTTTGCCTTAGTTTTTTTATGTCTTTGTTCTTTCTACATGGGTATTTACATCAGGTATTAAATAAAATTACATGCACAACATTTTATTTTGAAAGACACTTAATAAAGGTTGTGGATAATTTATTCTGGCATGACTGTGTGCAAGGCAGGAAATTGCTCTAAACAGGACACCAACTGAATTTAAAGAAGAATTTGAAATTATCTTAACATATATTAAATAATTACTAATAAACTTAGCTTACTACATATGTCAATTGATTCTCTGTACTGATTTCACCTTTTCAAGGGGACTTAAATACATTTTTTTATAATATCCAAAAAGAATTTGTAAACACTCAACACACTAATCAAGAGCACTTATGATGAAGTCACAGATATTACTATAATTGTCATTTTGCATTGCCTGAAATGACTACAGATGAGTCATATCAGAATCAAATGGTACCTTTAAAATATTTTTTCAAATAATACAAAACATGTCATAGAAAATGTTATTTCTTTTCACTGTGATTGAAAACATATAAACTCAATGGAAAATTTTGGTAACCTAATAATACCACCCTAACCCACTTAATACCAGCATAGGTGAGACATCCCCACCCACAATTACAGCAGCACAGGTGAGCAGAGAGCTGAGGAGACTTCGTGCCAGCAAAGCAGCGGGTCCAGATGGAGTATCGCCACGACTGCTGAAGGCCTGTGCGTTGGAACTGGGTAGTCCTCTACAGCGCATCTTCAACCTGAGCCTGGAACAGGAGAGAGTCCCGAGGCTTTGGAAAGAATCTTGTATTACCCCAGTATCATGTCCTAGTGAGCTGAATGACTTCCGGCCTGTTGCTCTGACGTCACATGTGATGAAGACCATGGAGCGGCTGCTGCTTCACCACCTGAGGCCACAGGTCCATCATGCCCTCAACCCTCTGCAGTTCGCATACCAGGAGAAGGTGGGAGTGGAGGATGCAATCATCTGTATGCTACACCGATCCCTCTCCCACCTGGACAGAGGCAGTGGTGCTGTAAGAATTATGTTTTTGGACTTCTCTAGCGCCTTCAACACCATCCATCCTCTGCTCCTTAGGGACAAGCTGACTGACATGGGAGTAGACTCACACCTGGTGACATGGATCGTGGACAATCTTACAGACAGACCTCAGTATGTGCGTCTTGGGAACTGCAGGTCAGACATTGTGGTCAGCAACACAGCACCGCCGCAGGGGACTGTACTTTCTCCGGTCCTGTTCAGCCTATATACATTGGAATTCCAATACAACTCAGAGTTCTGCCACGTGCAAATGTTCACTGATGACACTGCTATTGTGGGCTGCATCAGGAGTGGGCAGGAGGAGGAGTACAGGAAGACTTTGTTAAATGGTGTGACTCAAACCATTTACACCTGAACACCAGCAAGACCAAGGAACTGGTGGTGGATTTTAGGAGGCCCAGGCCCCTCATGGACCCCGTGATCATCAGAGGAGACTGTGTGGAGAGGGTACAGACCTATAAATACCTAGGAGTGCAGCTGGATGACAAATTGGACTGGACTGCCAATACTTATACTCTGTGTAAGAAAGGTCAGAGCCGATTATACTTTCTTAGAAGGTTGGCGTCCTTCAACATGTGCAATAAGATGCTGCAGATGTTCTATCAGACGGTTGTGGCGAGTGCCCTCTTCTACGCGGTAGTGTGCTGGGGAGGCAGCATAAAGAAGGACGTCTCACGCCTGGACAAACTTGTTAAGAAGGCAGGCTCTATTGTAGGAATAAAGTTGGACAGTTTAACATCTGTAGCAGAGCGATGAGCACTAAACAAACTCCTGTCAATCATGAAGAATCCACTGCATCCACTTAACAGTATCATCTCCAGGCAGAGGAGTAGCTTCAGTGACATACTTTTGTATGTCCTTTTGGCTCCTTCATTTTCAGTGCATGGTCAACATTGGCAGCACAAATTTAGCAACAACGTAAATATGAAATAGTGAGATGGTTTGTGGAGAGGGATGTAGTTAAGAAATCAAAATTTAGTCTCTTGGCACCCAGGTCACAGTTTGGACCCAAAACACATTAAGGCAGGGAACAAGTAAATACACATAACTACCAATTTAGTGCAGAATATAAGAATTCCAAATTATACCAACTCTGCACTAAAGTTAAATGTCTCCCAGTGGCAAAGGCATTTGACAATATGTCATAGTTGGACTTCCTGGTTAACTATGAAGTATCCACCTAATTGCTACATGTTGAGATATTAGAGAGGAGCTGGCGCTCCGTTCACGGATTGTTCCTGCCCTCCGCTGTATTCTTGTTGGGGCTGGCGTGACACTGGAAGGATAGAAGGTTAGAATAATTAAACATGTACTACGAAGATATTTCAATGTTCCTTAACAGTTTACAAATGACTTAACGTCTATTACAGAGCTGATTGTGTAGTGTTTGGGTATTTGGAGAAAGAAAAGTAAGGACAGGAATTGGGGGTTAGTACGTTTGAAAGAGACAGTACTGCTGCAATAAATTATTTCGTCGTAGGTCGCACACAGCACAGCAAGCATCTTGCGTGAGGCATGAACAATCACGACGCCGCCATGTTTCCATGTTTAATAACATGCTTTAATTCCTATCATCATGAAAATGATATCAAGTATACATCTCAGTATTTTAATTAGGGAGCTGTAACATCATTAATGTAATGGATTCTGTGTCCTGTCGGAGGAAGAGAAAGCCCATTTAAGAAGCACGTAGTCATTCACACACATAGAGCACATAGAAGATCAAATACAAAACAAAGCATTTAATGTGCTACTTTAGTTACAGTGGGGTTTGAGAAACTAGTAAATGAAATGATTTTAAGATGAAGTTTATGATGTTCTACTTTAATGACAAAATAAACTATGTGATTAAAGTGGAAATTTTGAGATTAAAGTTGACATTTTGTGCTTTTTACCCACTGTGTGCCTATTTTTTTTCTCTGTACCCTAATAAGCTTTCATATGACACTCAGACAGTGGCTATGACTTGCCTTTTCATGGCGACTTTGATATCTGACAACTTCTTTTTTATTTTGGGCAGAGTGTGACTTTGTGAACTTGAGCTTTCGAGTTTATCCGACACTCTATATCACTCAATCAACTTCCTTTTGTTGTTTATACCACTGTTTAAACCAACAAATAGTACATTTTTCCTTGCCTTCACTTAGTATTTGCTGAAATTCTTTTATTTCCACCCGTGCTTTTGCCATTGCCTTTTCACAGAATGCTGAACTTAAGGGCTATTTATATTGATTTGCATATTCAAAGAGGCCTAATTCTGGGAGGAGTTTGGGGAGTGGCAGCAGGCGCGTGCACGTGCGTTACTTTTCACGCTGATCGGGATTTACGGAGCGGAAGAACGTGAAAGTTGGAGAACGCACAGATTTATGCATTTGGATTTTTTTGTGCGTACAAACATTTCTGCTTTTGAACTTAAGCTATGTTTTAGTGTGAATTCTACGAACGCCATTATGCATGAGGCCCCTTGTTTGCAAATAAAAGAATACAGTAGGATTTTTTAATAACATGAGGATTTTTGGGAAAGACCTGATTTTTTTAAGAGATGGCATTCATAGTAACTGGAGGGGATCTTTTAGTTTGTCCTAAAATATGGTAGAAAAATTCTACGGCCAACTAATCAGCTCCCCCTCCAGGCTCTGATTAGGTCAAAACATTTATTTTTACTGAATCACCATGCAAAGCACAAATACTGTAAAATTAAGTTGTTTTCTAAATATGAAAGATGCTGAGAAATTATTAATTCCTGTATTTATTTCTAGCAGAATTGACTACTACAATGCTTCATTCATAGGCTGTTCAAAACATTCATTATGTGATTTTCAGTTAATTTAAAATACTGCTGCCAGAATTATTATACAAAGTAGAATTATTCTTAGGACTGATTTCAATATCTGCCTATCTTACATGCAGTATATAAATTTATTTGGCCAAGGCTCTACTTTATGATCTGAACTTAATATTACGTACAAATTGGGGATGCATTAAGATCTCAAGATAATGGCCTACTAAACAGTCCATGGATTACCAAAACTACAGTAGGAGGCTGGGCTATTAGTTGCAGGGATCCAAAGCTGTTGAATGCTGTTTCTGCTTTTATAAGAGATGCGTCTTGACTCAAGACTAATTACTTTAGTCTAGAATACCCTGATTAGAGATGCTGATCAGCTCTGTATATTTAATCTTTGTTTGTTAATTATTTGTACTATATATATTTGTATATATTATTATATATATATATTATTATATATTTGTATGTATAGAAGTATTGCAATAATTAAGAACTGTTACTAATGCTCCTCCTCTTTTTTTTTTTTTTTTTTTTTTGCTTATCAGTGTTCTGCTGGGGCATCTTGTGCCAATGCTATACTTCCAAGCTGTTTTCCTTCGTATGGGAAAAACTTAAAAAGATTATAACAGCCCAGCACACAATTATACCATACAGTGCTCATGAATGGGTGGGCAGCCAGTTGGCTTTGGCCTTTAGGACTGTGACTTTGTCTTTAGACCTCTTAAGGAATTATTTTCTCCAGCACGGCTGGATCTAGATAGGGACAGGGGTGGGTAATACCTACCCAAATTTATGCTGTGCCTATCAAGTTAGTCAACTATATTCTGCGCCATTTGAAAATACCAGTCACATTTATTTCCTCTGATCTTGTTGCATTTTTCTAATTTCTTATTTGCTGACTGAATAGAATATGCTGCCTTGACCTTCCAACATAATTTTGCAGACCATTTGTAGGCACCTGTTATTTGAAGGAAAATATTTGAGCATTCTTAATAAAATGTGTTTTCTATTTTTTTGCTAAAATTTCTGTTATTGTTGCAGTTATTCATTATAATGTTGGGTTAAAGGATGGATGGATGGATATAACTGAATTCAACTGAATTGTCTGATTAATTTAATATCACCATAGTAACTATCCATCTATTATCCAACCCACTATATCCTAACTACAGGGTCAAGGGGGTCTGCTGGAGCCAATCCCAGCCAAGACAGGGCGCAAGGCAGGAAACAAACCCAGGGCAGGGTGCCAGCCCACTGCAGGGCGCGCACACACACACCAGGCACACACTAGTTACAATTTAGAATTTAGAACCAATGCACCTAACCTGCATGTCTTTGGACTTTGGGAGGGAATAATAGACTTGCTCTATTGTATATCTACGCTACACCACACATATGACATTTATATTTTTATATAGAGTTGCATAATAAGGCTCTGATTTGCACAAATAACTTGGAAATGTATCTTTTTGCCAAGGAGAATTGTGGAGTTTTCAAAACTTGGAAAAGCATAACAGAATGCTTGACACTTTTTCTGGTACAAGTTGACTCCACTCAGGATTTGTCACATTCAGTAAAATTCAAAGAAGTTGTCATCAGAGCTGCCTTCCTCCAGTGGGGTGGATAAGCTCTGCCTGCCCTCCATGAGCATCTGAAATGTAGAAGAATTTCAGCTTGGGAAAAGCTTCTTGCAGTTGAAGCAGGCAGTTATAAAGACTTTTATTAAAGTGAGAAATGAGACTTGCAGGGACTCTGAGCTGATGCTGCATCAAAGTGATTTAAGTTCTTGAGAAACTGACAAAAACATCACATCAGTTATATTCTGTATATATATATGTATATATATATATACTGTATATACAGTATATATATACATACATACAGTACATGCATTGGTATATAGGGTGAGAGGTGTAACTTCCTGCTTTAAAGTTTTATAATTGTGCAATTATACATTGTAACAGAATAAGATGCTTGCTCGCACCCTTGCACCCTCAGACACCACGTCAGACACTAGGTAAAAGTCCAATAATTATATTTATTTTATAATAAAGTGCACAAAGCACCCTCTACTCCCAAATACTCCAAATAACAATGAACAATAACAAATCCTCCACTCCCAGACGCTTAGCCACCCTGCCTCCCAACTCAGCTCATCGTCTGGGAGCCCCCACAGTCCTTTTATATTCCCTGACCCGGAGGTGTTCCTTCCCAACAGTCCACAAGTCCTTATTCCTTCCGGGTCAGGGTAAATAATGTTTCTCACCCCGGAAGCCCGTCGCTCTTCCTATGACGAACTTCCGGGTCATAGGGCATGAAGAATTCTTCGGTCCTCCCTGCAGCTCCCTCTCGTGGCCCCCATGGCATCCAGCAGGGCGGTGCACAAAAACTACATGGTCCATAATGCCCTGCTGGTCTTCTGGGGACCTCCATGCTGCAAGGAGGGCTCCACCTGGCGGCTTGGGGTATTGGGCGGGTACATGGCCGGCCATATCTTACAGTACTCCCCAGCGGCGAATTATAAAGATTCGGAGCGCCTGCCCCGAGAGGGAAGTCTTCCTCCAAGAGGACGCGTCATCCGGGATCTGACTGCGTTGCCCCTGTCCTCGAGCAAACCTTGGGGGGACGGTGTACCTCCTGTCTCCCCGGGGACATTGGCGCCACTCGTGACCCGTCGCTGGCAATTGTAGCACCGACGCAGTCCTCCTGGTTGGCTCTTTTCCGATACCTGAAACATCTCGGGAACTCGGTCAGCTCCACCCTTTCCCCCGCCAAGGAGGGTTTTCTGGCCGCCTCGCTGCTCTCCGCCCTTTTTCCCACCTTGTCAGGAGACCCCTTCTTTATTCTAAGGATCTCCAGTTTACTCTGGGGCTTGTCCACAGTTTGGGTCTCTCTATTAATGAAAGAGAGCCCTTTACTGTCTGCACGCCCTTTGATTTATAAACCACATGGGTCGGGTCTTTAGGATCGAATCGCTCCAAGAGACAGCACCAACCAGCTGCTCTGGCTCGATCGGTCCTTCCCCCGGCCGCTCCGTAAACGTTTCGACCTCTCTTGTAGGGCGCACATCCATTTGGCACCCGCTATGGATTAAAAGCGGGCCCGGATCACACTGCGTCCCTATTACATTATATACGGTACCGACATTACCTGTCTGTACCGCCAAATCACATAACACGGGAGGCTCTCGGTCCAAACGCCGCAGGTACTCACGTACTCTTCTTAAAGGCGCCGCCGCCGCTCCCAGATCTCCAACGATCTTCTTAATCGCCTCTAAAGTCTGCAAAATACTCCGCACGGGCTCGATTAATTTTTCGAGTTCCCGCACGTCAAAATAATTAGTTAATTCGGCCGGGGTTTGGCTTACTTCCTGGTTTGCCATACCGTCCGGCCGGAGCCAATGAACTCGCCCGCTGTCGGCACGTGTTCTGACGGGTTCCGCACGGGTTTCTGGGAATTGGAGTTCTCTACAGACGAGGACCGGGCCGCCATCTTTGGTCGACTGCGACCTGCCTTTATTAATTTGTCGGCAGATCGACCAGCCATTTCCCGGCCCTCCTTACCTTCTTTTGGGTTGAGCAGTGCTTCGCTCACCACCCCTTTCTCCTTCGGAAAAATCAAGTCCGTCTTTTCTTGGGCGAAGTCATAAACAGCTGGACACGGAACGCCACCTTTCTGGAATCCTTCGTGGTACTTCCCGTGTCCCTCGCCGCACCCGTAATGCGGAAGTCCTTTTCGTTGTCCGTCTGCCCGCACAAAGCGCCACACTATCTTCGGGAGATTCTCCTGCATCCCGCAGAACCTCCGGATGATCTTTTCCGAGGTATGTGCATGGTACGAAATGAGAAATTTTAAATAGATTATCTACATTTGCAGCACATACCTCGTTGTAGGTTTCTTCGTCCGGAGTCCTCTCCCGATCCGTGTAGTCGCCCTGTCGCTCATCCCGAGTGTCGGCCATGACGAACATGGAACTTCCGCTGGTGCTGTTGCCCTGTTTTGTCTTCTTTTTTCCCATTACAGACTTGAAAAAAGGTGAGGTTTCTGGCGATTTTCCTGTGTGTGTTGTGACGCTGTCTTCCCAGGGTATTCTGTCCACAGTAAAATTTTTCCAGGTCCTCTGCCAAACTGATGGCCAGAGAATCCTGCCGAGCTACGCCAACTGTAACAGAATAAGATGCTTGCTCGCACCCTTGCACCCTCAGACACCACGTCAGACACTAGGTAAAAGTCCAATAATTATATTTATTTTATAATAAAGTGCACAAAGCACCCTCTACTCCCAAATACTCCAAATAACAATGAACAATAACAAATCCTCCACTCCCAGACGCTTAGCCACCCTGCCTCCCAACTCAGCTCATCGTCTGGGAGCCCCCACAGTCCTTTTATATTCCCTGACCCGGAGGTGTTCCTTCCCAACAGTCCACAAGTCCTTATTCCTTCCGGGTCAGGGTAAATAATGTTTCTCACCCCGGAAGCCCGTCGCTCTTCCTATGACGAACTTCCGGGTCATAGGGCATGAAGAATTCTTCGGTCCTCCCTGCAGCTCCCTCTCGTGGCCCCCATGGCATCCAGCAGGGCGGTGCACAAAAACTACATGGTCCATAATGCCCTGCTGGTCTTCTGGGGACCTCCATGCTGCAAGGAGGGCTCCACCTGGCGGCTTGGGGGTATTGGCCGGGGTACATGGCCGGCCATATCTTACAACATACCCCACCACAACTCTTTTCTTCACGCTTTTAACTAAGCAGCTTTCCCATCTGTAGGCACAGGGGACTTATTGTTCACTTGATTTTGACCTTTGTGTTCTGTTGTACTTCTTCTACATTGCAGCATGGTGACATGAGCAATGTTGTGTTGCAGCAAAATGCATCATCCAGTGGCAGCTGCTTAACCCTCTGATTGCTTTTTAGAAGTATTTAATGTGGAACAGTGTTTTGCTGTCTCACTGGTCACTGATAACTGAGTTAATGGGCCAGACACCATGTCTCTGTATCTAATCTTTGTAGTGCTTTAAAGAAAGTACTATTATGCTTATGCAGCATATTTGTCATTAATTTTAAGATAGATATTATTGACTATAACTGAAACAGGGAGAAAATCAACTTTATTCTTCAGGTGGCTAACATATTATTATACAAGCATTCAATAAAATATGCCATTCAGCAGACCACTATGTTTTATAAACTACTACAGTAGTTAGTAAATGTACAGAATTTACTGCATAGCACGTGTTCTTTTTGATAAAGTAATTGTAGCATAGAATCACATTTTCCCAGCACATATAATACATTAACTAATGAGTCAATGGACAGGAATTAATTATTGCTGAAGTTGTCAGCAAACATACTACTTTACCACAGTAAAAAAAAAAAAATGTAGTTAGTTGGTTGAACTGAAATGAAAACTTTCATGCTCATTCTTAACAATAATATACTGAAGATCATTCTATAATCCCTTACCTTTTCATGTCTAAATATTTTTGGAGAACAGAAGACAGTTTAGGGAATGTTTCGCCATTACAAAGGTAGACAGACGGATCCTTATGCAATATCAGTAATATTTTTATAAACTGAAATAATTCAATCACTCATCATTAACTGGAACTGTGTCTTTCCATAAAGAATTGCTGAAAGGCCAGAACATTGAAAGATCTTTTCTCTAGATTCAACCACTGCAACAGCTATATCCATGATTGTAACAAACTGTGACATTATTAGAGACAATGAGCTGAAATGAAACTGTTCTGCCCCACATGCTGTTAGCTGTTGATGTAATTTGTTGAACAGTGCTCCCGCTTTGTCTTGTCATTTATTAACACACCTGTCAGTCACGTCCCACACTCAGTGGTGTTATAAATGCCTATGAAACTCACGTAAAGCATGCAGGTGCCATAATAAACATTTAAATACAGTATACCCCATGTGTCTCACATAGGCCACCCATTTATCTCTTGTTTCATTCACATCCGAAGTGTATCTTTAAGGCTTATAAACCCCTTGGTCTGGTTAGTTGTGGTACGCAGCAATTTGAACCTCTGTCTACATGCTTCTCTTTGTCTCGATCCAACTATGGAAATCACTCGCCTTGTAATTGTCTTTTAAAGATTCATTGTTTAATATATAATGTCTGCTGTGTATTGTTTTGTAAATCATTATTTATTGTCTTTGGCTATACACCTGTATATACCTGTGTGTTTCTTTTGTATATATTTCAGTTTAGAACGAGGTATGTCCAGTAAAAGCCTTCAAGAAAGCTCACCCTTGTCGTTTTTATGTGGATGTGGCGAGTTAAGCTCTCTGCAGCCGTGTTGCACAGAGAGCGAAGAGTGAGGCAGAAAAGAAACTGTGAAAAACAGACCATTCTGCATTATTATTTTCTCCACAATCATCAAGCAGCATTTTATTTTCCTTAATATAAATGGCACTGACTCATGTGTCAGAAACTGAAATCAAACAAATTAAACAAATCACCAGGACCAGATAATATTTATCCTCGAGTTCTTAAGGAGGCTAGTGAGTACATATATAAACCCTTGACACATATTTTTAAGAAGCCATTGCACACTGGAGTGATTCCGAAGGACTGGAAAATGGCAAATACCATCCTATTATATACAAAGGGTGACAGGGCAGATCCAAGCAGCTACAGGCCAGTAAGTTTAACATGTATCACAGGAAAAGTAAAAGAATTATGAAGGATAAGATTGAGCAACACATGGTAAGGACAGGAGTTATTCTGAACAGTCAGCATGGGTTCAGAAGAGGTTGTGTTTTACTAACATGCTGGAATTCTATGAGGAGGGCAACAAAAGGATATGATCAAAGTGGAGCTTATGATATTATTTATCTCGACTTTCAGAAAGCATTTGATAAGGAGCCACATGAGAGGTTTGGCATCAAATTAAAAGAAGTGGGAGTTTAGGGTGATGTTTTTAGATGGGTGCAGAATTGGCTCAGACACAGTTAGCAGAGGGTGATGGTGTGAGGAACCTCATCAGAACTGGCCGATGTTAAAAGTGGTTTTCCACAGGGGTCAGTGCTAGGGCTGCTGCTATTTTTAATGTATATAAATGATTTAGGTAGGAATATAAGTAACAAGCTGGTTAAGTTTGCAGATGATACCCAGACAGGTGGATTAGCAGATAATTTGGAATCCGTTATATCATTACAGAAGGACTTGGATAGCATACAGGCTTGGGCAGATTGTGGCAGATGAAATTTAATGTCAGTAAATGTAAAGTATTACGCATAGGAAGTAAAAATCTTAGGTTTGAATACACAATGGGTGGTCGGAAAATCGAGAGTACACCTTATGAGAAGGATTTAGGAGTCATAGTGGGCTCCCCGACAATGTTCAGAAGCCATTAAGAAGGCTAATAGAATGTTAGGTTATATAACATGCTGCGTGGAGTACAAGTCCAAGTAGGTTATGCTCAACCTTTATAATACACTGGTGAGGTCTATTCTTGAGTACTGTGTGCAGTTTTGTTCTCCAGGCTACAAAAAGGACATAGCAGAGCTAGAAACAGTCCAGAGAAGAGCAACTAGGCTGATTCGAGGGCTACAGGGGTTGAATTATTAGGAAAGATTAAAAGAGCTGAGCCTATAAACAAAAGAAGATTAAGAGGTGACATGATTGAAGTGTTTAAAATTATGAAGGAAATCAACACAGTGGATCGAGACTGTTATTTTAAAATGAGTTCATCAAGAACATGGGGACACAGTTGGAAACTTTTTTAGGGTAAATTTCACACAAACATTAGGAAGTTTTTCTTTACACAAAGAAAGATAGACACTTGGAATAAACTGCCAAGTAGTGTTGTAGACAGTAAGACGTTAGGGACTTTCAAAACTTGACAATGTTTTTTTTGGAAGAAGTAAGTGGATTGACTGGTGAGCTTTGTTGGGCTGAATGGCCTGTTCTCGTCTAGAGTGTTCTAAAGTTCTAAACTCTCTGAAAACACAAGTTGCTTTAAATATACAGTAAGTGTCAAATTCAGCTAGAATCTTATAATAAATGAAACCTATAAAACTTCATTTAGAAATTGTTATGTTCATGATGATCGAATGGAAGGTTCTAGCCAGGAAAAAACCAAATTGAGGGTTTGGCAAAACAGAATTGAAAAATACTGTCACAGATATTATAAATTGCTTAAATTGTTTTGTTTTGTTCTGTACCTTCTCTAGTGTTTTATTGTTAAATTACATTTGATAATTAAAAATACCATTAGATCAAAGAGCACAGAAAAAAAACAGATTTGAGATTTGATCCAATACACAGATGTCAGAGATAGGGGTCAGCATCTTTCCTAGGCAGAACCAAATAAGTCACATGATCTAAAGTGATAATTGCAAATAAATCCAAATTGTTTCAGTAGGAGCTACTACTTGGAAACATGTTCATATGAATTTTCTCAATGGTAACCCTGTATTTATCAACTATTCAATACAACTTGAAAGCAGCATTAACCAAATGCAATGATCTTTTCCAATAGTTAAGCACCATGATGGCATAAGGAATTTAAAAAGTGATGGAAATAAACAGCAATGGGGTCATTGTCATCTGAGAGGGAGAGACATTGTGAGGATGGGGACAATATACTGGAGAAGAAACAGAGAGACAGACATGTATGATTATTAGTATGAGTATGATTACTATTGGTAAATATTAAATTAGATTAATTTACAAAGCCAAAGGTATTTCTTGCATGCATTGTTTCAAAAGTGTTTACATGTTTAAAAGCCCAGATTAAAAGCCCTAAAGGTCCCTGGATTGCTTGAATATAGCTCCTTAACAGAGAGTTGATCATACTTTTAACAAAGCAGCACATGGACACCTGGTCGATGGTAAATCCCACTCTTACTTTCAGTGTGTGGTGACTTGATTGCTTCATCGAGCATAGGAAGGAGTCCACCTTGGTGATTTCAGCCCTCAGACAATCATTTATTCAAGCAGGGAGTGGGGTTCCCCTTCATGATAATTATTTCATTGCGTGATTTATGGAATGTGTGAAAAGACCCCTTGCTGTCAAGGTCCCCTGGGTGTGTACCCAAAACACCCTGATAGTAGATCCAGCTTCAAATGGTCGTATAGTAATTTAGAGGTTTTTGGTTTAGCTTGACATTAATAAACAAATAAATGTATCTACAGAGAGAAAGGACTGATGTTTTAATTCTGTGTGATGGCACAGTCTCAGTCCTAATTACAATATAAACAGTAAAAAAAAAAAAGCATACATGTCTTCAATGAACATTTTCAGAGAAGATAGAAGAAAGCTGTGGCTAATTTTCTTAATATTAAATCAATGGCAAGTTTAGAAAATGAGCAAAACCATAGCTTTTTCCATTTTAGCAACATTACAGAGTAACCTACACATTCTGAATGTTTACCTAATACTCACTGAGTTTTTAGTAGTAATGTAATTTGCTTTTTACATTTTTGTGATTGTTTCTTTTCTATGTGTTATTAGTTTTGAACTAATGTTTTATCCCATTTGTTATTGTATTTCATTATTATTACAACCACATCATAGTCAGGAATGCACTAATATTTAAACTTTTATATTTTTGATTTGCTCTGATGCATTTTTGATGTTTACTTCTTGTTGATTTGAGTTTACTTTGCTTCATCATTGTGTGCCTCCATTTTTTTGGTGTAGATGCAAGCACATTGTCAGGCAACTTAAGGTGAGTTAGCACAGTGTATAGTGATGGCTCTGCTCTGCTATAAAAGATGACGACACACACAATGAAGAGTCTGAATTTTGACTACGAGGAGGCCCCCTTAAAGATCAAGAAAACAAATAACCTCTAAAGAAAAGAAAATCTGGTTCAAGACTTGCCCACTGGAACTACCTGATGAGGAGGTGTACCATGGTCAGAGTGTAATGACAAATCTTGTACTTGTTCCAAAACTGGCCACAAACAACTTTTTTATAACTGAGTAAGCTGTCAGCTGAAAAAGTTCAGTTAAAAGGTATGTATATTATATACTCCACTAACAGATGTAATTCACTTCTATTAACACTGCTACTTTTGAATATTATTGTTATTTTAATAAACAAAATTATGATAAGTGTTCCTTTTAATAAGTAACTAAAAATACTCTAACTTTCAAAACAATTAAATAAAATCTTCACCCATTTCAGACAAAAATATGAATTTATAATTCAACTCTCTTGCCAACACTTTAAGGAATTACACTAAAATATACAGGGTGGTCCAGATCTAATTATGCAGATCCAGATCGTCTGGATGACTTTGATTTATGCGTGGAGGATTCCAGTTTGGCGCAAAGGCAATTCTTCATGTTGTCAGTTCGCACACTTCTCGATGGTCTGGGATTTTAATAAGCTATAGTGTAATGAAAATTGCATAATTAGATCTGGACCACCCTATAAATTGACCTTCTATGAAAACTGGAAGGTCTGTATGGTTTGCACTGTTCAATGCAGTAGCACTCTACTGTATTAATAAAAGTTTTTTTGTAAATTATAAATACAGGAATAGCAAGTGCTCTTCCTAGTAGATTTAGTTAAAGATCTGTGAAATGTTATTACCTTGAATATAATCTCATATTTATTAAAAATGGTTGCCTCAGCACAGATGAAACAACATGGATAACTTTGTTCAACGTTACTTTATTTGAAACCACAAAAAAACAAAAACAACACTTATAAAATTTGAATAAATAGGCACAAGTAGCAGAACCAAAACAGAATGCAGACTTCACATATTATTTTAACTTACAATATACATAATAATAAAGAAAGAGCAGCCCCATTTCTGTCAAAGCTTTAATTACAGGCTCCTTTCATTATTTGAACTTGGAATTGAGGTAAAGCTATTAGTTTTAGTCTACTGACTCGCAGAAGTCACCTTATGGACTATGAGCTTCATTTAATAATGGTGAATAATCTTTATAATTACAAAGTGGTTCATTAACTTTGATAATCTGATGTATTTGTTGCCATTTGTCCTCTTAAGGGGAGAAGATACATGTTTGACTTTTTTTTTTATGATAATATGCAAATGGATTCAAAACTACTATTCAACAATAAACCACAGTTAATAGCAAAGTTATTTGTTAATAGAATACTGCATGAATTAAATAATACAATTATTTCTGTTATTTAATTATTCATACTAAATATGTGGTAGCCTGACTTGGTATATAGCTAGGTTCCTGTGTCACTGTGTGCTACACACTTATTTATATACAGCATATTAGTCCAGTACCCAGAAGTAGTATGATCATATACTTTTGTTGCTTCCTCCTCCTATTTCAGCATTGTAACACATGTTCTCTGTGAAAGAACGAGTCTCAACACTCTTAAAAAAGGTTTCGGGCAGCCACCCGTATATTGTTCCTAGCTGCAAAAGGATTAAATTCAACACAGCGATATTGCTTGTTTGAGTTCCCACACTGAACTGATTTAGTTAGCCAAGATAGAGGATTTTATATTGTGTAACCCGGAAGTGACATCAGTCTGGGTGCCGGAACAGGAAGTGACATCAGTCTGGGTAACGGAACAGGAAGTGACATCAGGTCAGGCAGGTTTTCCCGTATTTGATCTGCAGAAATAACAGACAAAGGTTTAAAGCACCCTGCCACCCCCTGGCCTGGCGGGTAATCACCTCCACTTGGTTCATTCAGCTCGCTTCTAGTCGCACGTGTGTGACATCTTGTCTAAATCCATGCCAACTGCTCACAAATACACTGGCTAATAATTGCTTCCATTAATTTAATTCTGATTTATGTTGAAATTTCTGGCCTATAGTTACTGATGAGTCCGATCTTCAAAATTAACTTTAAAACCTTGGTATTTCCCTAGTGTAATGTAAAAATTAGTGTTTATACTGATACTTGCCAACCGCTGTATTTAATTGTTTGACTTTCTTTTTCATACAGAACTAGGTGGACTTTCAAAACTTTTATCCAAAGCATGGAGTAACTGTAGACCTTTTTATATGCTGTATACAGGCTGTCCCTGAAATTGACTGGCTTTTCATCTCTCAATGACAAATACATTCTAAGATTTTTTCAGGTGAGGAAGGCAGGTTAGGTTATGTTGCATGTTGGTTAGCAGTAAGATTTGTAAGAATTTCACTGTAGTTTATACATGTGACAGTGATGATCCTCTAATTTATCTATTTATAAAAATCTTTAAATAATGACTGGCGAGTTTATCAACTATTTGCCAAAAGTATTATAGGACCCTCTTATTGAGGCAAATGGTATTATATGAGATTATTTCTGAAGAATGAAGACCACGTTTTCTCACTACCTAAAAGTATGGTTTGGTTCTAAATACTGTACAATGTGCTCCTCATGAAAATTAATCATATTAAATAGATCCCAGCATGCTTATGCAATAACAAGCTTCTGCCTTCTGAAAACAACTACCTGAGGCCATGGAGCAGGAAAATGTTTTTACATAAAATGTGCATCATTGCAATCTGTTTGGTATTTTTTGATTCAACATGTATTCTTTCAACAGAAAAATGTAGAACCATAAACCTTAAAGGTATTTACATTATACTTTTTACAAATCACAATGACAATCCACAAACTGCTACCCTCGCACCTCCAATGCACCATGATAGCATTTCTGGATATTATTAAGATTCTTTTAGTGAACCTAAAAGCACAGAATCCTAATATGTTTCAGTTAATGTCTGAAAGCTATCCCAATGACTGGCCTGTAGTGTATACCATTAACTAAAGTTATGACTTTGCTGAAAGTGGAGGTATATAATATTTTACTAGATCACCAACATATTGAGCAGAATAAAGAGAAATCTTTCTTCCCTCAGGGTCTTACTTCACTGTTCTGCCATTGTTGAAAATTGGAGATTATTGCGGCTATTGACAATTTGATAATGTCACTAGCCAAAATGGCTCTGAAAATTTAAAAAGTTAACATTCGATTAAATTCCAGACAGTATAAACCAATGAAGAGGTGGTGAAACATTTTAAACAAATACATAGTAAAAAAACTGTCTGTAAGAAAGAGTCTTTTAAACTAAAGTAGGAGATTTCTTGAGAGTCCAAGACATAAATATTGAGAAAACATAAACCGTGTAACGTACCTCAAAAGCAGATTGCCTTGCTACTGCAAAGACTTTCCTTTCATCCAACATCTCCAAAGCCTCTGAATTGAACTAGACATGCAGATGAGAAGTGTATTATAGCATCCTGGGCTCCCAGAAAACCAGAAAGTAACATTTTATACATCCATCATACTCTACTTTAGAAAAATAATAAAGAAACTGACATATTGATACTTATGACTACCATTGAAAACAATATAAGTGAAACAGCCTATTTCTAAGGACTTATTACTAAATTAAATATTGATGAATGCTCAAATAAAAAAAGAACCGATTCTATGCAAAATGTGTACTAGCCTTGATATAAGGTTTAAACAAGACTGAAGTGAAACCCCGACTATTTCAATAAAATTATACAGCACTACAATGTGGGTGAATGAAATTTCTAAAGGTTATGGCTTTTCTCTAACTTACCCCACAGTGCCCAGTAATGAAACAAAGAAAAGAGTTGAAAGTTTTAAAGACCCACTCAGGATGCTGATAAGAATTCTGCATAGAATGAAAACTGAGAAAAAGAGACACAATTTTTACAAATACATTTTATTTTGTTTAAATATTTTTTTAATAAATAATACCCAGTAAGATTCACTTTAAAACATTTACATGTTACTTAGGTTTACATACAGGGGTACACATTATAGCAATGCCCACGGTGGAGTTTATATCCAGGAACAAACAAAATTAGTCACCATTGGATCATTTCTGTTTAAATCTTTACCAGACATTTCATTTATGGTTTTTACATGAAAATCCTGTACCATACTGATGAATAAACAAGATGTAGAGCTGTCAGCAGGTCGAGTAGTCCAGACTTTGTGCCTGTTGTTGTAGGTAGTCTGCTGTTCCTTTTATTCATTTAAAGGTATAACATTAAAACTTTAATGCAGAGTATAACTTTTATTCCTTACATTCTTACATATTACTTTAAATTCACTCTGGATATAATATTAATAATTTTATTCCTATTTAGCATTCAACTCATCCACATCAGCATAAACTAAATCATATTCACTTGAAATAACTCAGAGGGAACGTGAAAGTCTCCAGGTCAGAAAAATTAAGCTTGGTGAAAGCTACAGTAATTTCCCGAATCACTCTTTGTGAATACTTGTTCATATCACAAAATGTTATTAAAATTACTTCTTTAATGGACAGCTCCACAAGTTCATGCATGCATTGGGGAAATATGTTACAGCATCCCAAAGTTTATTTGTTTTAATAATGGCTTGCAAATTGGGGGAATGATAACTTGAATAAGGCTTGTACAAACACAAGAGTCCAGTCTGATTCTGATCAACAATCTAAACAATTTGTTCCAAGATGTGATGAAAAGTTTTGCCAAGCTGAGCAGACAGCAGACCTTTAATGATTTTTAGGTCTTTTTCCTACATTTCATGAAAGATTCTGGGCAGCTGAGTGCTTGTCCTCCTCCTTGGAGATTCTGAAATTGGAGAAGAAGAATGACTAGGTCAGGGACCTCTGTTAGAATTTCTGATATCTGTACTTCAGAAATTTTCTAGTTGTATGGGTAGCTAAGTTAGAGGCTGGTTCTCCGATTGTTAAACATGGTTGACAATGGCTGTTTTGGAGGAATTGTGGGTATTTAAAATGTTTAGGCAAGGCATCGGGTCTTAGGAAAGACTCAGCAGTCTGAAAATAATGAGAGTTATATAAATCAGCTTCTAGAGATGGCATCTCTCTTAGTTGGTTGTACTGTATATATGCGATATAACTCTGGTCCTGATGGGGTTGACTCTGTTGGGTGTGGTGTACTGAAATGCTCTGAGAGTGCACTGCTTGGTAGTTTGAAAAGAGAACCCAATTCAGCATCTGAGGCAGATGGCAAATAACCATACCCAGCATCAGTTTTGACTATGAGTTCAACTTTTGAGAGGTAGGTTAGCAAATGCTGAAATAATCAACCTCGACACACACAAAAAGGTTTGGGGCAGCCACCCATATATTATCTCTGGCTTCAAATTGGTATGCAAAATCGCACTGAAGTGTTAGATTGGAATCCAAGAGTAAACTGAGGTACAAGCAAGTACAGGTAGTTCCCAGGTTACGGACATCCGACCTACGACATACGAACGGGGCTGCAGCTGCGACGCCTGCGCCTCAGTAACTGCCGCTCCATCATCTTCGGCCTGATGCCTCAGATGGCTGCCTGTTGAATGGGGGCGGTGGTGGGCGATTCACTACACGCCTTTCGCTGCACCGTGTTCATTTTCGGTGGGTGGACACTTCAGGAAGCATACTGTAGTGGAGGTGACTGTGAGGTGGGCTGGTGATGAACCGCCCCTCGCCGCCCCCATTCATTCTCAATAGCAAGCCTGCTTGTACTGTTATGCACATAGCAGGAAGTTGTCTCTTGTCAGTACATCAGATGTGTTGATGACGGGTGCCTTCCTGCTGTGATAGCGTGTACAGTGCTGTGTAGAAGAGCTCATCTTAACCTTTTGTCTTCACCCTTCAAGAATGTCTCCAAAACACAAATCTAATGCAAGTGCTGGTGATACAGTAAAGAGAAAAACCATCACCATTGAAAATAAAGTGGAAATAATAAAAAGGTCAGAGAGAGCTGAAACTCCATCATTCATGGGCAAAGCACTTGGTTACAGTTGGTTAAAAATAGCATTTATTAAAATAATGTACCTGTTCCAACTTACACACAAATTCAACTTAAGTGCAAACCTACAGTCCCTATCTCGTACTTAACCCTGGGACTGGCTGTAGTCTGGTCTTTTAAAGCAGGGAACCAGAAGTGATGTCATTGAGGACTGGCACTGGAAGTGATGTTCTTGAAGCCGGAACCGGAAGTGACATCATTCTTGGGGCCGGATCAGACAGAATTTCCCATATTTGGTCTGCAGAGATAATAGGAAGGTTTAGTGCACCCCGCCAGCCCCTGGCCTGGTGTGGAATTCCCTTGTGAAGGCCCTCTGCATAAGTCTGAGCTATTAATTAAAAAGATGCTTGTCTACTTAGAAAAGGTGTGTTTCCAGCAAATAATTTTCTTTGTCACTATTGTCTGACCTAACTTTACCAAGTTTTCTCATAACTATGTTATTAAATTCAAACTTCAACCACCTCTTCATTTTCTTAAGCCAATTGTGTGGAATTAATAACTTTAAGTAGTGCTAGTCTTTTATGGTAAATCTGATCTCATTAGGATGCTCAGCATCCTCATTGTTGTTATTTTCCTGGAGTAAACAATCAATACTTAAAATCACCACACTGTGATCCAAAAATGTATCCGAAAAAAAATCATTCTTTTAATTTCCATTTGTAGGGATTTGGGCAGAGACCACTTCATGAGACAAGATAGCCTCCCTTCATCTTATTCTCTGCCCAGACACCAAAATGAAACAAGATAATTATTTTTCTATTCTTTTAGAAGACTGTGCCGGGAAAATTGAGTTTACTTCCAATATATACCATATAGAAATGCAAAAAATGTTTTATAAGTTGTGCCTTGTGTTTCAGCATATTTCTCAGTTTAATCAAAAAAAAGTTTAACATCATATGCTTTACAGTTTTTTGACTTGGTTTAAGCTCTTTTATAGTTTAAAAGTGGTGCCTTTGCTTCTTACATGGATTGAGGGATGTTCCTCAAAGTTTTGTGACTTGACTTAAGCATTTTTAGTTTGAAAGGTTTCAGTGTTACTTCTTTAGTTCAAGAAAGGCTTTGTGTCCCAATCCTTTATGGATTTTGACTCAGTACAGGCATTATTCAATTTTAAAAGGATTAAAAGTTTTTTTTTTTTACTTTTTAACAGGGTTTGAAGTGATGCATTTTGTGTCTCAGACTGTTTACAGGTTCTAACTTGGTTGGAGCATTTTCAGTTTAAAAGGTATGAGAGCGAAAAGCTAATTGTTTACTGGTTAAAGCTATTTTCACTTCTGTTTTGACCTTTCAACAAATACAGTATATTTAAGATAGATTATATTCACAAAGTAACTGCATCAGTTTTCACTAATGTTCTTGTTGGACAGGACTATTTTCACATCATTTCTTGTATAGGAATTTATAAAACACCACATTATACTCTTGAAGGATTATTGCAACTTAAAATTGCTCACCAATTTTATAACACAGATTTCTAAAATGAACTGCCAGTTTCGCACTATCCATTTTCCATTGTTTTAATATGGTGGACGCCATGTGCCTTTTCATCTCTAATAATGTGACAGGGGTGGGCTGCTACCAGAAATTGGTAAGATTATGTCATGAAACATATTAATCATTCTTTGATTTTTCATGAACTGTTTTTATTATACTACTCCCAGAGTAATACAGAGAAGGCAAAGACATATAAAAATACAAGATACTAAAAAGAGTACAAAGCACTAAATAGAGTACCTGCTTAGCCATTTGAAACAAGCTCCCCCTTTACCACCCTCTTTCCCCTGTACACCCTCTCCCACTCCTGTCCTGTCTTCCACCTGTCAGATGAGCACTTTTCCTTCCTCTCCATTAGATTCAACACTCAAATGATCTTTGGCACTGAGACATCTTGAAAACTCCTCATAGGGTCACTTCTGGCCAAGAATCAGACCCAGTCATCCACTGCTGCAACCCCTGTGGATTTCATTACTTTTTGAGAGCCTGATGTCCAAGACAGCATCCCCATCTTCCTGTCTTTGCCTTACCGTACCCAACTCTTTAAAAACTGTGTTCCCTTGTTCTTAGCCATTCAAAGGCATCCCTGCACTTACAGAGCGCAGTGGCACCCTTCTTTCTGTAATGGAATGATTACATCATTTCTGCTAGTCCATGTTTCCTTTTCATTCTTTTCATTGAAATCCCTAGCGACTTTAACCATGATACTGTTGTATTACACAAATAGAGACAGCACAAAACTCATTTTGCATGCAACATCCATTTACTTAAATCAGTACACATGTTCCCAAAATATGTGCGCTTCACTAATGTATGCACAGACAGCATGAAACACATCACTGCTGCAAAGCTGTGCAGAATATAACAGATGAATGATGTGAAAATTTAGTGACAACTATTTCTATATATATATATATATATATATATATGCCATTATATTTTTTACATACAGTATTTGTAAAGAACATATTGCCTTATTCATTTACTTGTGTTATTTTTTATTTTATAATACTCCCCTTGATTTCTTTGTAATGTGCTTAGTAATTCACTACAAAAGGCTCTGTATGCAGTAAATAAAGATTGATTGAATCAGTGAGGCTTAAAGTCAGTAATGTGCGAAACATTAACTGTTATGACTTTACAACAGAAAAACTGCTACACAGTAATTACATCATATCTTCCTTTTTGATGGACTTCAACAGAGGGAAAACCTTCGTTTCACATGTTAAATTAATTGTTGCTTTTAGGATGAGATTGCTTGAAACATTGTTATACAACTGTTTTATTTCTTGTGCAATGGTCCTGCTGAAAGCTGCTTGTAATGCTTACATAACATAAATAACTCATAAAAATTTACGACTTCTCCAAGAAGAAAAGTGAGAACCTTTAAACACTGAAAAAAGGTAAAATAAATACCTTGGTTTGTTGCATTCTTCAGTAAATGAATGGGGTTTAAATTCCTAACAACATTTATTTCTATGGTACATTTTCATACAAAGAATGTAGCTCAAAATTATTTACAAGATATCAAAAAAGTAGATACATGCAAATAAAAACAAATTAAAATTAAATAAGAAAAAGCACACTTAAATATAATAGATACATAGTTAAAAGAAATAGAGACTTTAAATACAGAATTGTTTTTTAGTCTTTAAATGACGGTCAGTCGATAAGGTTAGTTGGCCAGGGTGGACGAACAAGTAAAAAGGAAATTCCAGTTAAGCTGGAAAAAAAAATAAAATCTGTAGAGGCCAAAAGCCACCCAGCCTTGAATTAGCATTGTGCCTAACATAAATGTATGTATTTATTTATTTATTTTCATTTTAAGGCTTCGTCTTAAAGGATTTGACACCATGGGTCTCATGGCAGGATTGGGGTATCCACTTTCATTTAAACATTCAAACATCATAGTTGGCTGCACAGGACTTTGATCAGGTGGTGATGGCGCAGAACAAAGCAGAGTAATGTAAAGATGAATAATGATTGCAGTTCATTGAAGAGTATGATAATTCTATTCATATCTAGTTTAATAAGAGTAGAACTAAATTGCAGTTACAAAAGGCCAGATTTAAAAAGTGGGTGTTTAGAATTTTTTAAAATCATCAACAGTGTTGGCCTGGCATATCTCAATTGGTAAAGTATTCCAGACGGTTCATACATAGCAGCAGTTCATTTAAGCATGGCTCTTAGAATAATAAACCATCATTAGAAGATCTATGGTTACAACTTGGAATCTAGGTGGTGTAGATGCCAGGGCATTCTGGTCAGAAGTGGGGATGGTTCCTTACCAAGATGGGAGGGACAGACGAGATGAACGGACAGCTTACTGAAAAGGAAAGATGCAACAGGGGGCTTTTTTCTCCTCCAGCACAACTAGATGGCAGCAGCCCCAGATATCCATGCCGTGAGAGGGTGCTGCAGAGAGACAAGCTCCCTCTTATAATGGACTTTCATTTGACCTGGAAGTGCTTCCATCAGGCAATTGCCCTGGCATCGGAAGTACTCCCAGGTCTGTAATAAAAGGGACCGCACTCCCTTATCCAGGCGATTTGGAACTGGGAGGAAGAGTGGCAACACTCAGCTGGAGGAGGGCACTGCGGTGATGAGAGAATTAAGAAGAGAGAGAAAACGTGTTTATTTTGTGCTTGTGATATCTGGTTGAGATAAATTGAATAAACCTTCAGTTATTTGAACTCAGGACTCTTTGTGTGTTTGTGGGTCATTGATACCCTGGTATCCTTCATAGGGCAAACCTGTCCAAAATATAGGAAGGAGTAAGAATATTTAAAGCTTTATTCTGTATACCATTAGAAGTATTTTGAAGTCAATAATATATCATTCTAACAATTTCAAAAACTGGTGAGATGTGCTCAGAATTTCTTTTTCTGTATTGAATTCTTGCTACTGCCTTCTGGACTAATTGAAAATGATTGAAGTAATCTAATAAGCTACTACAGTTACAGTAATCTAACTGACTAAAAAAAATATGTGAATTAATTTCTCAGCATCCTGCAGTGTTATAAGAGGACAAACTTTTTCAGTGTTCCTTAAATGGAGAAATACACATTTGGTTAATATGTGTTTTAAATATTAAATCAGAGTCCATTATTACAACTGAATTCTTTACCTCTGCCATGACTTTTAATTCTAAGGGTTCAAGTTTATTTCTGATAACCTCATTAATTCCATTTTCACTAACAAATAAGGTTTCAGTTTTTTCTTATTTGCCTTGAGGAAATCACTACTCCTCCATTAGAAAGTGGAACTGTAAACCGTTGCAGTCATAAATACACTCCACCAATAAAATGGCCAAAACAATATTTTAATTGCATACCTGCCCTGAACAATATAAATAATTTGTTTATAATTATATGATTCCACCCAGAGTATCTTTGGATGCTCACCAGCATGAGCTGACAAATTCGCAGATGTCCTCCACTTTAAACAATTTGAAGTCAGCATGTCAGAAGTCAGCTTGTAGCTTCTAATTTTGATCCTCTGTTAGGTTGTATCTGCCTGATTAATTAATTTTTTATTAATTTTGTGCATTCAGGATAGATATTGGTACACATTCATATTGGTTCTGAATTGCTTGCAAAATTAATATGAACAAGAAAACAAAAAATCAGAACTATGTAATTGACTTTTAACTAAATGTAGCCTTGGTAGCCTGTACCAATAAATAGACTCAAATGGAGACAGTATGGAGTTTTCAACTCATTTTTTACCATTGTGAATTTTATTTAGTATTGTTCTGGGATTGGGGGCATTGCTCCTCCAACTTTAGGATTTGTGGGTTTCAGCTGACCATATGGATCCCACAGTGACCCCACAGACTGTGCATATCATTAATGAGCATTTGACTTGTTCTTCAGAGAAAGAAATGTTTTTTTTTCATATCCTTAAATGTTTGACAACCACAGGTTCACAGTGCAGCAGCAGAGTGCCACAGAAACAACTATGAGTTGATCGAGATTGTGCTATATGTTCCTGTTGCTGGTGGGTGATGCAAGGGACATTCTAAATGCAGGGAACAGTATAACTTGACCACTGACCTGGCCACGATTATGCACTTTTGCTATATCTGTGTATAGGAGAGTGGTAGCTCCCACTGCAGTAAATAACCCTGTGGTTCCTGTTTCAAGTTGAATAAAGCGGGTTTTGCTTAAGTACTGAGACTTAACCTTGCTTTTGGAGTGCAAGACAGCGACTCACGCATCAGTTCCCCGACACCGTCACAAGTACAAGTCCAGCACAAACACAGGCTTTTATTTTGTTGTGGGAAATTCTTCCCAATCGTTTTCCACCTAAGCACAGTACAAACATACAGAAATACAGCGCACAGCAATGCCCTCTTTGTCTTCACTCTGTCACTCTCTCTGTTTCCACTCATTCTCCAGCAAGTGTTGTCTTCTCTCTCCCAACTCGGGCTCCCAGACTGAAGGCAGCAGGCTTCTTTTATCCTGGATTTGGGAATACTTTGGTGGCCCATTACTTTTATCCAGAAGCACTTCCAGGTGAGGTGGCAGCCCGGCGAAGTAGGGCATAGGAGACCCTGGAGCACCCCCTGGCAGCATTTATGGGACCAACAGGGCTAAGTAACAGAACTCCTTCTCTCATGAAGCCCTATGGGAATTGGTGGTGCTGCAGCAACAACCCAGGGGTGCCGTCTAGCGTTCCCGGAGAGATAATGCCTTATGTGTATTCTCTGTGCCGGTCCTTCCAGTATCATATATATACAGTATCTGTATAAGTAACTTTAGAAAGCATTCAGAGCTCCTCACTTGTTGCACAATATGGTATGTCACAGCCTTATGCTAAAATGATTTAAAATCATTTTTTCCCTCTCCAAACAGCACTCAGTACCCCTGAATGACAGTTCAAGTCATTCTTCAAGTGAGAGCAAGATTTTAGGAATTTTTGCTAAAGTATTAAAAATAAAAACTAAAATGTCACATTGACACAAGTATTCATACCCTTTGCTTTGACATTTGAAATCTGGTTTAGGTGCATCCTATTCTGTTGATTATTGTTGAGATGCTGAGATGAGTTATAACATAACAATTAAGCATCAGGAGCAGGTCTGCTAGATTGTGCAATAGTTTCTTTCCTCAAGCAGTCCGGCTCCTGAACACCATGCTGCCCTCCTCCACACTGGACTCTTTACTCCTTACACTCTCTGGATTACATAGTACTACATAACACTGTATATATATATATTTTTTTATCATAGTTATATATATATATCTTGTGTATTGCACCTTTTGACTCTGGAGGATGATATTTCGTCCTACTGTGTACTGTAAGTATATTGTTAGGATGACAATAAAGCTCTACTTGACTTGACTTGACTTGATAAAGATCACATTACAATATGTAAAACACTATATGATCACAAAAAACAGTGAAACTTTTCAAAGAGAGACAGAATACATTGAATCATAAAAAACACCCTTCCACAATTCAGACAACTGCTTAAAAAAGACAGTCCCATTATAAATGTTCCTAATAGCGATTAAAATATCAGAGGACAAAGCCAGGAGACTGACGGACATCTTTTATAATATGCTTGCCAAATTCTGAAGAAAAAGAAAATAAGACTTTTGTCTAGTTTTAGAAAATGTAAGACATGAACTCCAACTGAATTGTGGGGGATGCATTAGGATATTTCCAATTAAGCCAAACCTATCATGGTCTAACAACGTCACACAGCAGATCACTATAAGTTTACCCCTGCATAATCCAGCCCCATCTGGTGGTGCTTATAACAATGGCTGCAGCTCGAAGCGGGGTGCCGCCATCGTGACAGACGTGGAGAGAGCAAACCAAATGAACAACTTCTTTAATAGGTTTGATCACAGTAACCCACTCTCACCTCGGAGTACTGCATCCTCAAACCATCCTTCTGCTGATACCAGCATAGGTGAGACATCCCCACCCACAATTACAGCAGCCCAGGTGAGCAGAGAGCTGAAAAGACTTTGTGCCAGCAAAGCAGCGGGTCCAGATGGTGTATCGCTACGATTGCTGAAGGCCTGTGCGTTGTGCTGAAGTCCCAAGGCTTTGGAAAACATCTTGTATCACTCCTGTCCCAAAGGTATCACGTCCTAGTGAGCTGAATGACTTCCGGCCTGTTGCTCTGACGTCACATCTGATGAAGACCATGGAGCAGCTGCTGCTTCACCACCTGAGGCCACAGGTCCGCCACGCCCTCGACCCTCTGCAGTTCGCATATCAGGAGAAGGTGGGAGCGGAGGATGCCATCATCTATATGCTTCATCGATCCCTCTCCCACCTGGACAGACGCAGTGGTGCTGTAAGAATTATGTTTTTGGACTTCTCTAGCGCCTTCAACACCATCCAACCTCTGCTCCTTAAAGACAAGCTGACTGAGACGGGAGTAGACTCACACCTGGTGGCATGGATTGTGGACTATCTTACAGACAGACCTCAATATGTCCGTCTTGGGAACTGCAGGTCTGACATTGTGTGCAGCAATACAGGGGCGCCGCAGGGGACCGTACTTTCTCCGGTCCTGTTCAATCTATATACATCAGACTTCCAATATGACTCGGAGTCCTGCCACGTGCAAAAGTTCGCTGATGACACTGCTATTGTGGGCTGCATCAGGAGTGGGCAGGAGGAGGAGTACAGAAAGTTAATCAAAGACTTTGTTAAATGGTGCGACTCAAACCACTTACACCTTAACACCAACAAGACCAAGGAGCTGGTGGTGGATTTTAGGAGGCCTAGGCCCCTCATGGACCCTGTGATCATCAGAGGTGACTGTGTGCAGACCTTTAAATATCTGGGAGTGCAGCTGGATGACAAATTGGACTGGACTAACAATACTGATGCTCTGTGTAGGAAAGGTTAGAGCCGACTATACTTTCTTAGAAGGTTGGCGTCCTTCAACATCTGCAATAAGATGCTGCAGATGTTCTACCAGACGGTTGTGGCAAGTGCCCTCTTCCACGTGGTGGTGTGCTGGGGAGGCAGCATAAAGAAGATGGGCGTCTCACGCCTGGACAAAGTTGTTAAGAAGGCAGGCTCTATTGTAGGATTAAAGTTGGACAGTTTAACATCTGTGGCAGAGCGACGGGCACTAAGCAAACTCCTGTCAATCATGAATAATCCACTGCATCCACTTAACAGTGTCATCTCCAGGCAGAGGAGTAGCTTCAGTGACAGACTTTTGTCACTGTCCTGCTCCACTGACAGACTGAGGAGATCGTTCCTCCCCCACACTACGCAACTCTTTAATTCCACCCGGGGAGTAAATGCGAATATTAATTTTATTTTCATTTTTTTCATTTTTATTACTATTTAATTTAATATTGTTTCTTTGTATCAGTATACTGCTGCTGGATTATGTGGATTTCCCCTTGGGATTAATAAAGTATCTATCTATCTATCTATCTATCTATCTATCTATCTATCTATCTATCTATCTATCTATCTATCTATCTATCTATCTATCTACTGTTAGAGGATTAGGAATAATTATAAATGTGTCTCTGTCTGATAGGGACAATCAAATTTCTGCACAGGCTAAACTGGGCTACTACCCAGGCACCTGGGCCAGAATATATATCAAGATGTATGAGAAAATATTTGTTCCTTGTTTTTCAAAAAAATATTCTTGCCACTAGACTGGCTGATTTAAGTTGTCTATAACTCCATCTAATTGCAAGCACTCCATTGTCCCTGAATTTACTCATCTAAAGTGACAGCTGGAGAGATGAATATGGGTTGCTGGAATGTAAAGTGCATGAAGAAAAAAGTGATTTGACATATGATAATAATCACACTGATAGCATGTGAGATTCTAGTTCTAGTGACACTGAAGTATGCAAAGGGAACAGATTTGCACCAGTGGTACTCTGTAATGTCACTTCTGAATATGCACCGTTTAAAAAGAGTGCTAGGCAACTTCTAAAGCTGCAATTCACTGATATCCAGGGATCAGAACAGATATATCAGATGATTCCTCACAGAATTTTGATATGTTCAAAAATGACAACATGTAACTGTAATTATAACTAAGCCCAAAAGACTTGCAGAGTAGCCACACACTGAATCCCAACTCTAAGCTGCACATAAGGCCTGATGTTAGTAATGAAAAGCTGCTGGCTTTCTTTTTAGATCAAAGTGTATTTTAAAAGTATGAAGTTGAAATGTGTTGTTCAACAGAACCATTATTCAAAATTCTCCATAAACTGCTGATCATAAATAAAAAATGCTTCAGCTTATGTCTTAGGTGGTTTCATTTTTTACCTTTCACTTCACATACTAGTAAGAAATCCTTTTGAAAATAAAACCATTCTTTGACGAATGACAGAGAGATTCACTAAAGTTTACATTCCCAAATCACATGTTGTTGGTGAAAAATCAATTTTAGTTTGAAAAGCTTGTTTGAAAATGAAGTAACACAATTTCTGTGTCTTTTCAAACATTAGGTAGTTTATGGTCACTTGATAAACTACCTACTTTTATTTTTATCTATTTATTTATTAGTATATTCTTATCTTTACCTCAACAGCTGAAAATTAATGAAACTGGGACAATAATTAATTGCAAGAATAATGTTTTTCAATATTTTCCCTCCTCTTTCCCCTTTTATGTCTCTAAATATGAATAGTTGAAGAATGAGAATCTCTTTGTTTTCAATATCTGAAATGATATACTGATACTGTGTTCAGTTTACTTTCTGCATATTTTATCATGATGCAGCCTTATTCTAAAATTGATGAACTTTTTTCCCTCTTCAAACAACATCCCAAAATGACAAAGTAAAAACAGGATTTTAGGAATTTTTGCGAATATATTAAAAATAAAAAATCTGAAATATCTTATACAAACAATTATTTAGACTCTTTGCTATGTAATTTAAAATATAGCTCAGGTGCATCCCATTTCATTGATCATTGTTTTTGGTGCTTCGACATCATGTTTGAAGTCCACCTGTGATCAATTCAGTTGATTGATTAGTAAAGGCATTAATTGTCTATATAAGGTCCAACAGTTGAAAATGTGCAAGAACTAAGCCATGAGGTTGAAGGAACTGCCCGTAGAGCTTAGAGACAGGACTGTGTCGAGGTACAGATCTGAGGAAGTCTAAAAAAGAAGCCCAGTGGTCTCCATTATTCTTAAAAAGAATAAGTTTAGAACAACCAACTCTTCATAAAGCCGAGTCAAGTGAAAAAGGGCCGTGGTAAGAGAAACAACCAGGAACCAAATGGTCACTTTGGTTGAGTTCCAGAGAACCTGTATGAAAATGGCAGAAACTTCCAGAAGGACAACCACCACTGCAACACTCCACTAATCTGTGCCTTATGGCAGAGTGGACAGACAACACATGAAATCCTGCTGTTTGGAGTTGTTTATAAGCATAATATCAGAAGGAATGTGACCTGTACAATACCATTCTAAATGGTGGAGCAGGGTGTTGCCAGCAGCCTTCCGACAGGACAATGACCCTAAGCCCAAAACAAAGAAAACACAGGACTGGTATAGGGTTATTTTTTAATAAATTTGAAAACAAAAAATCCAAACTCCTGTTTTTACTTTGTCATTATGGTGTATTGTGTTGTTTGATAAGGGAAAATTAAATTTAAAAGATTTTAGCAAATGGCTGCAACATAATAATGTGTAAAAAGTGAAGAGATCTGAATACTTTCTGAAGTTACTTTATATAATACAATGTAAGACACAAAAATAACTGGATTGGTAAAAAAAAAATATTTATTGCTGAAATACAGCATTCTAAACATTGTCACCTTCTATATACTCCCCCTCTCGATCTCTACACTGCTCCATACGTATCTTACATTGATTGAAACACTGCTGGAAGTCTTCTGGCTTGAGGCTCTTCAACAGGCTTGCCGTTTTTGTCTTCACTTCATCCATTGAAGAAAAATGTTTTCCCTTCAGGTCACTTTTGATTTTTGGGAACAAGTAAAAATCACAGGGAGCTAAATTGGTCGAATAGGGAGGATGAGAATGAGGACAAGAATTGTTTTTGTCAGTCAAAAACTGCTTTATGGAAAAAGAGAAGATTCGCAAGAAATTTGATGTTGATTCGTTGTTTGATTTTTTCACCCGACATTATCGCGGCAACTCATGTAATAATTGTTGTGTAAATACTGACTGGGCTATTTACAGGAGGGGATATAGCTCTATTATTCACATCTGGCCAACCTCAAGACGGTTTTCCAGGAAAGCCCCAAGCCCAGTCCGGTTAGTTTTGTATCTCACCTCACATATACTGTATATGTATGTTATGAATGAATTTTAGTGTTGCTGAATATATTAATGAGTACAGAGTGGTCCATATCTAATTATGCAGATCCAGATCATCTGGATGACTTTGATTTATGCGGGGACGATTCCAGTTTGGCGCAATGACGATTCTTCATGTCGTCAGTTCGCACACTTCTTGATTGCCCGGGATTTTTCGGGTGATTTTCTATGTAATAAACTTAGTACGTTATAGCGTAATGAAAATTGCATAATTAGATCTGGACCACCCTATACATATATACTAAATCAAAAATCTAACTATTAAAATTTGCACTCAAATATGTTGAAAACCAAAATAATCAGAAAAGATCATTTAAAAATTGCTGTAATGTATGCCCTGGCAGGTGACTTGTGTTATGCCATACAGTGAATAGGTAGCAGAGATTTGATTTACAACCTTGTCATGAGCAGTTTAGTGCCTTTGTTTTGAGAGCAAACTTAAAAAACCTGACATTTGTACTCAACACAAACCATTTCATCAAACCAAGATTAATGTGAATTTTAAAAGATTTTTGGTATATGTTTATGATTGCTGCTGCAGAATTTTGCAGTTTTCTTTGGGATTCATTAACATTCTGTTTATATATCTATCAGTCTATCTAAAAATATTTTTTTTTCATATTGCATCCGTTTTATGTTTTTATGAACTAAGGTTTTTTTGTAAGGCTTGTCCCCTCAAGATAAATTATGGAGAGAAAATAACAAGTATGGCAACATAACACAGACATAGCTAATGCCAGTAGAGATCCCTGTAAAGGTGCTGCAGGGAATATCATTACAGCAAACACATCAGGTCAGGTCTAATTTTCCTGAAGATGATTATGAATAACAAAATTGACAAATTTCAAGTGACAGTCATTTTTCTTTAATCAGTTTTTGATGTGTAGTTGTTGGAAAATTATAAAGTAGTTGGTTTAACATAAAACCTGCCAATGTATACTCTTGCGTATGAGTTTCCATTATACTTTAACCTAAAAGTTTATTTTTTACAAAACAGCAATTATATTCCTAATAAGATGTACTGTATTGTGATTCATAATCTAATTACACAAAAAGACCTTTAGCTTAAATTGATATATAAGTTACAGTCTTGTCAAGAATAATTGAAATATTATTTTTTATAATAGAAATAAATCCACAAAAAGATAAACATTGACAAATACCACAGTTTATCCCAATTACAACTTAATAATACACTAGCCACATTGCCTGTCAAAGACAGGAAATACACTGTGAGTGGAAAAAAAACACACCAAAATGTTTTTCATCACATCTACAACAATAGTCGGCTGATTTACTTAATGTTTGATACAAAGTGTATGTAATATGTTTTCCAACAACAGTTGTATTAATTACTCTCATCAAACAAACAACATCGCTGCGCTAGCTTATTGAACTTAAGTCTTCGTGTTTTGACATAAATAAAATGAGATTACGTTTTCATTCAAAGTTATCAACAAGATGTGGAACAGTAATTTTAATAAGTGTTTTATGATTTATTAAAGAAGTTGTTCGAAGTGCTTTCCCTTGGCACAAACACAAGCCCTCAGCCTTGGTCTCCACTGATCAATTGCCTTGACAACAACACTCTGTTTCAGTTCAGCCCAGACAGAGATGAGGCGCTGCTTCAGGTCCTCGATGTCTCGTATTGGAGTCTGGTAGACGCGGCCTTGCATCAAACCCCAGATTCGATAGTCGACAGGATTGAGGTCTGGTGAGTTTGCTGGCCAAAGGTCTGGTCCAATTAAACCTGGAGTTTCACGACGTAGCAGCTCAACAGTGTCCCATGCACGGTGTGCTGGGGCGTTGTCCTGCTGGAAGACAAAGAAGTCTCCTGACATGTAAATGGTAAAATGGTAAATGGCCTGTATTTGATATAGCGCCTAACTAGAGTTCAAGAACCCCCCTAGGTGCTTTACAACACAACAGTCATTCACCCATTCACACACACATTCATACGCTGGTGATGATAAGCTACTATGTAGCCACAGCTGCCCTGGGGCACACTGGCAGAAGTGAGGCTGCCGAACACTGGCGCCACCAATCCTTCCGACCACCACCAGCAGGCAAGGTAGGTTAAGTGTCTTGCCCAAGGACACAACAGCTGCATTCTCATGTCTGATTGCTGGCAACATGTTCTGTGTCAGCAGGACATCCCGGTAGCATTGACTTTTACTCCGGGTTCAATGAAGAAATGCTCTGTGCAGCCAAGTTTGGAGACTGCTACCGATACCATAACTGAGCGGCTGAAGGTAGGGCGGGTCCGCAGGAGGCGCTTGGCATCAGTATCTCGCTTTGTTGTTGACGGTACGTACAGACGATCATTCTGGGCATTGATAGGTGGTGCCACCGTAAAAACCTTTTCATCTGTGAACCAGATGAAGCTGACGCTGTGCTCTGAAAACTTGTCCAGCAGCTGCTTGCATCGTTTCAAGTGCGACTCCTCGTTGGCTGTTGTTAACTGCTGTGCATGGCGCTTTTTAAAGCACTTCAGCTTCAGGTCTTTATGGATTACCTCAACCACAGTTCTTTGGCTTATTCCGATTTCTCTAGCTATCTGTCGAGTTGTTCTGTGAGTCTGTGGTGCATCTTCTTGGCTTAGTATAAGATCGTTAACAGCTTCAATGTTTTTAAGTGTACGCACCGAGCGTGGTCGACCACTGCCTGGTTGCCGGTCCACAGTGCCGGTCGACCAAATCTTTCATAGCAGCACATCGAGGCCGTTTTTGTTCCAACCTTTCTGTGGGAACTCTTATATCACTATACGACTTTGGCAGAACCAAATTCTTAATAAATATTCGGTCTTCTGTACTGAAACCAATTTTTATCTGCAAATTTAGCAAGGGTCAAACTTGTTTACAAACTTTATCGTCTGCGTTCGCACGTATCCATGGCAACCAAATTTATAAATAAGTAACATCTTATACTGCTTTGACCAGGCTTTGACACAAGTTTATACAATGTTCCAAATTTTATCAAAATCGGCCGACTATTGTTGAAGATGTGATGAAAAACATTTTGGTGTGTTTTTTGGCAAAGGTGCCTTTTTGAACCGATGTAGAACCGTCATCATGATTTCAGTTTACCTCTGTTATAGCACATCTACAGTATGTGAAAACATCCATCCATCCATCCATTTTCTAACCTGCTGAATCCGAACACAGGGTCACGGGAGTCTGCTGGAGCCAATCCCAGCCAACACAAGGCACAAGACAGGAACCAATCCTGGGCAGGGTGCCAACCCACCGCAGGACACACACAAACACACCCACACACCAAGCACACACTTGGGCTAATTTAGAATCGCCAATCCACCTAACCGGCATGTCTTTAGACTGTGGGAGGAAACCAGAGCGCCCGGAGGAAGCCCATGCAGACACGGGGAGAACATGCAAATTCCACGCAGGGAGGACCCAGGAAGCGAACCCAGGTCTATGTGAAAACAGCAGTGTCAAAAATGGAGGTGTGGGGGTCAGTTGGGATCATGAACACGGCTGATAAAATAAAACTAAATAAAAAAAAAAACAAAGCTAACCTTTACAAGTATCATAAATTACACCGACTGTTACAGACTGGAATCAAATGTATGTTTTTATTCTAAAATAGTAAGAATAAAAGCAGCTCACTTCTCAAGACAAGACTCATCCTAATTTGGAACTTGTGAAGGTTTGATTAGCAGTCAACAGTTGATACCGTTGTGCCACCAAAGCTGTCATAGCAACTGTGTGTCAATGTCGCACCCTAACACGGGTTGTTTTCTGCAGTTATATTTTTGAATGGACGTGCATTTTTTCTGTTATATTTGTACCTTTTGTGAAAGTGTTTTTTTGATATTTGGAATTCAGGCTTCACACATTATACACTTCATGTCTACATTTTGTCAATTATTACTAAAACATGAAAAATGATTCTGTTTTAACGATGTGTTTACATAGATCGTTATAGATACAGAACACACGTGAAATGCAAGTGTTCCAAATAACGATATAGCATTTATTAAAGGTGTCATTTTGCTTGAATTCTCACTTTATACAACTCAAAGCGCTGACATGCAGGTAAACAGACTTGAGCTGAGAAAACTGTGCGGGGTGGGGGATGTGATAGCAGGCTGCTTGCTGTTTGCTGCTTATCAACACATTTTAACACATCAGTCTTAAACAGATATGGTGATCGCACTTCAGGATGCTCTTTGGCATGTTGTCCCATTGACGGAGGTCCCAAGAGAGTTTTCAAAACCTCACATTTTCTTGAATGAGTGCTGCATTAACAGGAATGTTTCTTGAACAAGTATCACTGAACCACATAAAAACTGTCTTCAAAACAGTTTGCATATTTTTGCAACCTGAAATTTTTCTTCTTTTTTTGCATATAACAAAGACACATGTATTGCATTTGTCATTTCAACAGATTGTACATCATAACATTAACACTGTTATCATTTTTTCATGTCTGCCGTTTCTATAGGAGGGTGACAATGAGTTAAATTCCAATGGATGTTTTTCAAATGTTGACAAGCAATAAGCAAAAGGTATCACTGAAAACCGCAGAAAACAAAAAGAGGAAAAAAACAGTGTGAGCTGCAACCACAGAACTAACTGCTCTCTTGATGACTCATTCAAGCATTTAAAAGTCACTTTGTTGTAATGAAAGTATCTGCTGAATGTACTTCGTAGTAACAAGATTTCTATAGACTCGTCTCATATGGGGAAAATGTCGGCACCATAAAAATACTTTGTTGTAATACTATCTCACCTCGGTCTCTCTCCTCCCTCTGCGCCGCTGCAAAGCCCCACCCGCCAAGTGTTCTGAAAAGTGTCCTCAGTGAAGGGGGCAGCCAATTTGCTGTAGCCCTTCACTGAGTGAGTCTCTGTTGCTTGCAGTTCTCTCACGGCCCGGCTGTCAGACGGCTGCGGCCCGCTAGTGGGCAGTGGACCGGGGGTTGGGGACCCCTGCATTAAAGGATTGTTTTGCTGTTCTCTTTTCTCAATATGATTTTATTACAACATACTAGTGTATTATTAGGCTGGATTCAACGTTCATTACAGTTGTCTAAACTGTATTAACATCTGAACACCAAAAACAAGCAAAACATATTTTTAATTAAATCAGCTGGACAACTCAAGAAACTGTATCACTAAATGCAGTATTTTGCAAAATTGTTACATATTCCTGTGTGACACAAATTAATGTAATATCTGACGACAACCTGAACTTTGTGTCTGAGATCTCTGCCACAAGCAAATCTTCATCTCATCATCTGTATATTAGATGAATAGAACATTTTAGAAAATATAAAATTTTGACAAGAACATGCCATACAGCCCAAAAAAGCTTGTCAATCATATCCACCTAATTCCTCCAAAAAATTATCAAGTCCAGATTTGAAGACCCCTAAAGCCCTGCTGTCTACTACACTACATGGTAATTTATTCCATGTGTCTCTTCTCCATATGAAAAAAAACAAACTTTCTAGCATTTGTGCAAAATTTATCCTTAACAACTTTCCAACTGTGTCCCTGTGTTCCTGTTGAACTCATTTTAAAGTAACAGCCTCAATCCACTATACTAATTCCTTTCATAATTTTAAAAACTTCAATCATGTCACTTCTTAATTTCTGTTTACTTAAACTAAAATGGTTCAGCTCCTTCAGTCTTTCCTAATAGCACAGTCATGTCTCTTTTTATAGCCTGAAGACCAAAAATGCATGCAGTACTCCAGGTGTGTTATACAGCTTGTAACACACGTACACATGGGAGGCAGCTAAAGGACCTGAATGAGGGTAATTCCACGCCAAACCAGGGGGTGGTGGAGTTTACTGACCCTTTCTCTCTTTTCACTGCAGACCGATGGGGAAATTCCACCTGGACCCAATGATGTCACTTTCCGTTTCTGGCCCTGGTTACACAACTTCTGTTTCCGACCCTGGAGATGCCACTTCTGGTTCCAACTCCAATGACACCACTTCCCGTTCCGGCCCTCATGATGTCGCTTCCCATCCTCTGCTTTAAAACCATCTTTGCCTCATCAAGACAGTTCTGTTTTGGCCTTGAATCTGTACACATACTGTATGTATTCCTGATTCAACTCTTTTGCAGCTAGGAAAAATTACAAAAACCTTTTTGCAACTCTTTTGTCTCATCATTTATAAGCTTAAGCATAACAACCCTGGACTTGTACTTTAGACACTGGCAAACAGAATGTTAGGTTATATAGCACTTCTCAAAGGCTTCTGGAAGCTAGCTGGTCTTGATGTTGATAGTAACAAATTAATCATGAATCCTATGTCCTTCTTAAAATAGGTTCTTTCAAGTTTCAAACTTCCCATTGTGTATTCATATCTAACATTTTCACTTCCTACGCGCAATACCCTACATTTTCTTACATTGAATTTCACCTAGCAAAACTCTTCTCAAGCCAGTATTCTGTCCAAATCCCTCTATAATGATTCAACAGAATCTAGGTTACCTGCCATTATTCCAAGTTGGTTTTAATTTGCAAACTTTAACTGCTTGTTTTTTATATTCCTATCTAGGTCATTCATATACTGTATATTAAAACTAGTAGCAGCTCCAGCACTGAACCCTTATGGGACACCACTTTAACACCCGGTTAAGATTCCTCGCACAATCACCCCTTGTATCTTGTGTTTTAGCCAATTTTGCATCTTCACGCTATGTCTTTTAATTTGTAACACATCACAATATTCAGACTTTACCAAATTAGTTCTTATACCAAAATATTTCACAATACTGTCATTACACATTTAATTTTGACAACACGATTATTTCTTAAAGGTTACTTTCAAACCTGTTCTTTTTAACATGTAAAGTTATTCTACAAAACTCAATGTAATGTTGCTCTACTCATAATATCTATTTTGGAAATTTGACATTGTTGATGCTGTAATTTCTACTGTTCAAAAGCTTCTACTGTTTGCGGCACTTAGCCAAAAGTTTTAAGTTGTGCGGCTTCTACTCTCTTTTTTTTTTACTTTACATTTGACATATAACTGTCCCTAAATGTAATATTGCAAAATTGCTTGAGTACTAAAGATGATTTGTTGCTACTTATTTTATTGTTTTTGTTTCAAAATATTTGCAATACAGCAAAAGAGTTATAACCAAACAAAAAGATGCACAATGTTATAAAGGTCACATTACAATATATAAAACACACTGTAATCCCAAAACAAGCATTTCAAAGTAGTATAGAATACATTAGACCATAAAATATCCACCCTTCTCCAATTCAGAGAGCTGCTTAAAAAACAGAGTTCCAATACAACAACAACAACATTTATTTATATAGCACATTGCGCTTTACATGATGAAGAAAAGAGAAATAAAAGACAAAGTAAGAATTAAAATAAGACAACACTAATTAACATAGAATAAGAGTAAGGTCCGACAGCCATGGAGGACAGAAAAAAAAAAAAACTCCAGATGGCTGGAGAGAAAAAAATAAAATATGTAGGGGTTCCAGACTATGAGACTGCGCAGCACCCTCTGGGCATTCTACCTAACATAAATGAAACATTCCTCTTTTTATTTAGGGTTCTCATGGAAGGACTTGATGATGATGGTCATGTAGATTTCTGGCTTTAAATACCTCAATGTTGGAACATCATGGTGCTTTGATTAGGTGGTGGTGGCACAGGTCGCCACCACAGAAAACCGGGAAAAGAAACAAAAGAAAGAGTAGAGGTTAGTACGGATTTTGGAGCCACCATGAATAGTTATGATAATAAATTGAATATACAGAGTATCAGGATTAAATTAAAATGAAGTTATGAGAAAGCCATGTTAAAGTAATGAATTTTTAGCAGTTTTTTAAAGTGCTCCACTGTATCAGCCTGGTGAATTCCTGTTGGTAGGCTATTCCAGATTTTAGGTGCATAACAACAGAAGGCTGCCTCGCCACTTCTTTTAAGTTTAGCTCTTGGAATTCTAAGCAGACACTCATTTGAGGATCTGAGGTTACGATTTGGAATATAAAATGTCAGACATTCCGATATATAAGATAGGGCAAGATTATTTAAAGCTTTGTACACCATGAGCAGTATTTTAAAGTCAATTCTGAATGACACAGGTAACCAGTGTAGTGACATCAAAACTGGAGAAATGTGCTCGGATTTTCTTTTCCTAGTTATGATTCTAGCAGGTGCATTCTGCACTAGTTGCAAATGATTTATGTCTTTTTTGGGTAGTCCTGAAAGGAGTGCGTTACAGTAATCTAGTCGACTGACTTTCAGTGATATAAGAGGTCTAACTTTTCCTATGTTTCTTAAGTGAAAAAATGATGTCCTAGTGTTCTGATTAATATACAATTTGAAATTCAGGTTACAGTCAAAAGTTACCCCTAAGTTCTTTACCTCCGTCTTGACTTTTAATCCTAATGCATCAAGTTTATTTCTAATAACCTCATTATATCCATTATTGCCAATCACTAAAATGTCTGTTTTCTCTTTATTTAGCATGAGAAAATTACTATTCATCCATTTAGAAACACAAGTAAGACATTGTGTTAGTGAAACAACAGAGTCGGGTTCATCAGGTGCTATTGATAAATACAGCTGTGTGTCATCAGCATAGCTGTGGAAACTCACGTTATGCCCCGAGATAATCTGACCTAATGGAAGCATGTAGATTGAAAAGAACAGCGGACCCAGGATAGAGCCTTGTGGAACACCATATAGGATATCATGTGTTTTTGAGTTGTAATTACCACAACTAACAAAGAATTTTCTACCTGCCAGGTAGGATTCAAACCAATTTAAGACCCTGCCAGAGAGGCCTACCCATTGATTAAGGCGATTTCTAAGAATACTGTGATCAATGGTGTCAAATGCGGCACTCAGATCTAAGAGGATGAGAACAGATAAATGGCCTCTGTCTGAATTTACCCGCAAGTCATTTACTACTTAAATGAGTGCAGTTTCTGTATTGTGATTTACTGTTTATTGAGGTAGTCATTTAACTGCATAATGACTGCCTTCTCTAGAATTTTACTTAAGAAAGGCAGGTTTGGAAATGGGTCTAAAATTTTCAAAAGCAGAGGGGTCAAGATTATTTTTCTTGGGTAGGAGTTTAACTACAGCATTCTTAAGACAGTCTGGGAAGACCCCCATATCTAATGACGAGTTTACTATGTCAAGAATACTATCAATTAGCACACCCGATACTTCTTTAAAAAAACTTGTTGGTATTGGGTAAATCTGGTAAATCTATCCTGGTGAAAGAATTTAATATGGTTATAACGGAGTACTGGGGCTTAGGAGGATCCGCAGTGTTGGGGAGATATACTATATTATTTCTAATATCATTAATTTTTTGATTGAAAAATACAGCAATAGCCTCACGGGTTTCACTGGAAGTATTTTGGAGGTATTCCTTTGCATTACCTGGTTTTAGCAGACGATCAATCGTAGAGAATAAGATTCTGGGATTACTAGCATTGTTATTTATAATCTTAGAGAAATAGCAGCGCCTCTCAAGACAGACTGTGTTATTGTATTCTGTTATTTGAACCTTCAATATTTCATAGTGGATAGTTAGTTTAGTTTTTCTCCATTTACGCTCAGCTCTACGACATGTTGCAGCTCTCACCTTAGTAATAAATTTTTCCACCAAACTATTTACATTATCCTCATTATTATAGTTAGCACTATAAACAGACTGATTGCTTAGAATGTTTGTAAGTTTTAAAGCTGCTGATGAATCAAAGAAGCGTTTTTTAACAATATGCTTCTCATGAATGTTTTATATCAATAGTTCTATATTAAATAGTGAAAGAAAATGGTCTGATATTACCAATATCAATGATCTGCTTTACATCAACTTTTAGTCCTTTGGTAATTACTAAGTCTAATGTATGACCTGCTTTATGTGTAGGCTGATTAACGAGCTGTCTCAAATCAAAAGAGTCCAGAGAAAGTTTCTCATATAGATTAAAATCCCAAAGATAATATAAGAAAAACACAGCCAGGGACCTGGCAGACAAATTTTGGTTGGATGATGATCATTCAGTGGACAACAGTTTTCAGATCTCTCAACAGATGTTTAGATTTGGTTTAGCTCTGGTTGAGCCTCTCAAGGACCTTAAGCCCTGACCTTAAGCCGCTCTTGTGTTATCTTTGTTCTGCGCCCTGTTGGACGGTGATCCTTTGGTAAAGTCTGAAACTCTGAGTGCTGTGGAGCTGGTTTTTATTAAGGATATTTATGTACTAGGCTCCATTTAGCTTTCCCTCATCCCCAACTAGTCTCCCAGTCCCTGATGCTTTCACTACAATGCTTCACCATTGGAATAGTATGGTGCAGGTGATGAGCAGTGCCTGGTTTCCTCCAGATGTGACATTTAGGATTGAGGCTAAACAGATCAATCTTAATTGTATCAAACCAGGAAATCTTTTTTGCTGTCTGAAAGTCCTTTAGGTTCCCTTTTGCAAGGTCAAAGTGGGCTTTCATGTGTTGTTTGGCCACTCTGTCATAAAGTGAAGGCAGAGTAACTATTGAGTACTTGGGCAGCCACCACTAGGAAGAGTTGTGGTTTTTCCAAACTTGTTCCATTTAAGAATTATGAAGGAAACTGTGCTATTCAGAGTCTTTAATGTAGTAGACATTTTTATGTGGCCTTCCCCAGATATGCTTCAAAACATCATCTAATCTTTAAGCTCAGCAGGCAATTCCTTCAACCTCATTGCTTGATTTTTTTTCTGTAAGACCTTCTATAGAAAGGTGTGTACCTTTCTACTGTAATCATATCCAATTAAATGATTTGACAATAGGATAATTCTAAACAAGGTGTAGACACATCTCATTGATCGTCAATTGAATGACACACACCTGAGCCAACAAAAACTACATTTGTTTATATATCATATTTTCAAACAAACAATGTAGTTCAAAGTGCTTTACACAACGTCAAAAAGAAAGCTGCATGAAAAGAAAAGCAAATACGCTTAGGCAATAATATTAAAGTATAGAGAATAAGTAGCAAAAAAGATAAGGTCAGGTGGCCTGGTGAACAGAAAAAAAAAACAAAAATAGCTCTACTTAGGTTGGAGAAAAAAATTAAAACTTCCGAGTTTCCAAGGCCTAAAAGACTGCTCATCCCTCATTGGGCATTCTACCTAATGTAAACTTTCTTAAATCAATCTTCTTTGTTTTCATGCTTAACATGATAGTATTTGATGATTTTGGCTTGTAGACAGCTGGGACATCCCGCCTTCATTCCATTAACACAGAGGGCTGCATGATGCCTTGATTAGGTGGTGGTGGCAAAGATTTCTACCACAGAAGAACTTCAAAAAACAGCAGAGAATGGTAGAAATTAGTACAGATTGCAGATCCCTGAAGAATATTATAATTCTATGCCCCTATAGTGTAGTCCTTCATTTACAGTTAAATAAACTGATGCAGTTAAATTTGGAGTAGAACATTAACATGAAAGGCTGATACTTTTTTCTAAATTAAATTTTTTTTATAGTGATTTTTAGAGTGCTGTACTAGGTTTTTAAATCACTGTAAAACATGGAAGTAAAGGTTCAGATTGCTTTTTGAGACTCATATTTCGTGTTGTATTGTTCATTAGTTTCTTGATTATTAATCAGTGTACAGTTTACTTTTTGCCTTCAGTTTGGTTATGTTTTTTGTTTCTTTTTACTGAATGTAAGGTGGAGGAGTCTATTTAAAGTCTGGACATGTCTAGGAGTATTGCTATAGCATTAGTTTACTGCTCTAGTTGTTTGGTTCACCTTTTGAAAGTCCTTTTTTGAATACAGGTACTCCTCACTTTACGACCGAGTTCCGTTCCTACGACTACATTGTTAAGTGAATTGATCGATAAGCGAGGAGCTTGCGCTGGGAATGTAGGATCGAAACTTTTTATGCATTTTTTCCATATGCCTTGCATACACTTATCTGTCACTTCGTCCCAAGCTGATTTAATGTTTTTAATGCAAACTAAAATACTGTACGATTTCCAAAACTCACGAAGGGTTACTATATAATTTTCTGTTGCTGCTACAGCTTGGGAAAAAGTCGTGCGCAAATAAACGTAGCTATAGCGCCCTGATCCATTGGCTGTGGGACAGCAGTTGTGTTTTTAGGAAGACACACTGGCTACGTCTGGCTGTAGATCATCAAGATGCTGGGGGTGGCCTGGAGTATTATCAAGCAGGAGAATAATTTTAAAAAGGACAAATGTCCAAACAATAATGCTGGACTGAGGGTATGAAGCAGTTCAAAAACCAATCTTAAAATAAAGGTTGCGTGATCCGTGCCTTTTTATTTGCACGATAGTAAACAGGCAGATTGTTTTTACTAACATTCTTTAATGCACGTGGGTTTTCGGAGCGATAGACCAGGAAAGGCTTTAACTTGAACCCAGCGGCATTCCCTCCCAACAACAACGGGATCCTGTCTTTAAAAGCCTCGAAACCTGGAATTGCCTTAGCTTCTTTGTGCATATAGGACCTTCCAGGCATTTTTTTCCACCAAAGCCTGGTTTCATCCACATTGAATATCTGTTCCGGGCAGTAGCTGCCTTTTTTAATTATTCTTTCCAATTCATCAACAAATTTTTGTGCTGCTTCTATATCCGTGCTTGCCGCCTCACCGCTGATTCTCCAATTATGCAGGTTGAATCTCCGCCTAAACCATTGAAACAATCCATGGCTTGCTGTAAATGATTCCATCGATTTTTCGCCTTCACATTCCTTCAAAGTCTCAAAGATACTGCGTGCCTTAGCTTGAATTATTAAAAGGCTTATCGGTATATTATTTTGCATCTGGTTGTCAAACCAGATTGCCAATAATTTATCCATCTCTTTAATAAGACCTTTTCGCTGCCTAGTTATTATGGCTTTAAATCCTGTCAATGATTTCACCGCCTCTTTCGCTCTAACTTTATCCTTTAAAATAGTTGAAATTGTCGAATGTGCCAATTTCAAGTCACATGCTATTTCTTTAACAGTTTTACCAGCTACATAGTCTTGTATGATTTTTATTTTCATTTCAAGGTCGATAGCTTTCCTTCGTTTCTTAGCAATTTCTCGTCGACATCTGTACTATTTTGGGGTTACAAATATGTAAAAAAAATTAGGCTACACAGTGACTGCTTGTAGGAATGAAACTGACTGAAAAAGCGCATAGTGAAGCCTATAGTACACTCAGTGCGCATGTCACCATACGCCACTGACCAACACTCAAGCTGAGAAAAAGGGGATTCCCTGAATTGCAGGTCGAAACTTGATTGGTTGTAAGTGCAAGTGGTCATTAAGCAAATAGGTCGTAAAGTGAGGAGTACCTGTATTAGTAAGTCTTGCTTGCTTTTTGTTTGGATCTACTAGTGTTTGGATTTTTGGCTCTGTTTTATTTTGGTTTTACTGACTTGTTTTTGATCTTTATTATTCTTTCCTTGCTCAATTTTCCATTTTCCATTTTTAATCTTGGTGATAACAGAATTAGATTTTTTTACATTTTTTACAATCCTTTTTAGTTTTTTGAACTTTTCCTTTTTGATAAATAAAATAAATTAAATAATTAATTGTGTTAATTCTTAGGGCTAGGGTGTTTCCGATGGGAGTGTTAGCTCCGTGGAAATATGCTCTTTTATATTGCGGCGTTTTAATAAACCTTTATTTAAATAAGTATAAATTATAACGGCGATATCCCTCTTTTCGGCGATAGGCGGCGACAAAGTCACAGAAAAGACAGAATATACTTAGCTTGTTTAATGCGGCTTACGTTGCTTTAAAATGACAGGGAAGACCAGTCACATTTCATTTTAACCACGGGGAATTTCGGTCATGTAGAAATGGCTTTTTCTGTCACAACGGTGGTGGCCTTGGAGTCTATGGCTTCCACTCCCACAGGTCTTCAAAGCTTGGCAAGGTTCCAGCGTTCTTTTATATTGTGTCCACATGACCACATCCCCCAGTACAATGCCAAACAAGGTAGACAAACTTAGGCTAAGCAGCAGACAGTCAGATCATATAACACTTAGGCCTTTTAGGGCTGACAACAGCTGTTCTTGTCTATTTTGTTGATTCATGGACAATAAAGTTTGCAACAAGGAAAGAAAAAAGGGTGAAAGAATACAGCCTTGTTGCTTGCAATGGTTAATACCAAAATAATAGGTGACACCACTGTCCCTCTTGACACACCATCTGGACTTTAAACACTTTGGCATTTCATGCTCTGTATTAGGATGTTATGGTGTAGGAAAACCTGCTCAGTGCATGACCAATGATATTTGAACCCTGATTGCTCTTCATTCAAAATTATGTCGATGTCTGCTGGTAGTCAATGAATAAGAATAATGCAGAAAATATGAAGGCGAAATCAAAGTAATACTATGTCAGTTGTTGCAATCTGCCAGATTCCCATTCACTCTCCTTGACAGAATAAGGACAAGCTGGTGTCTGTGTCTATAATGATGCACATGTAGTCAACCTCATTAGCTGTGATGACATCAGAGAAGTGACTTGTGAATTACTTTGTGCATAAAATACATATAACCAATACATAGGTTGTTGAATTCATACAATAGCAGCCATTTGTCACTGCTGTTCAACTGTAATGCAGAACTGAATGAACAGATAACATATTCCAAGCCCTTCTGATGGTTGCTGCTCAGAATGTTCTTGTTAATAATGAACACCTTCACAATAAGTCACAGGGCAATGTTCATGACATCTTGTAAGTGGCTATGAAACCTGTCATTTATAGCTTTATTGGCTTCTTCCTTAAATGTATACACTTGGATTACTATGGTCTTGGAGTGATGGTACAGGAAATGTGATGTAATGATATGTTTGCAAACTGACTACCACATAACATATGTTAGTCATTGTAGCAAGAATATACTGCATATCTTACTGCTTCTAGTCCACCTCTCCTACTTAACCCCCTAAATATCCAGCTAGTATCAGTTGAATTGGTAAATTTCAGGAACAAAGTTTTGTAATCACCTTGGCGCTCTGGTTCAGCTGGACAGCTTCACAACTTTCAGGCAGCCCCATCATTGGCCCCATTGTAAAAGATGGCCTTGGATCCCTTGTGTATATAATTATTTGTTAACAAATGAAATTAAACACCAATGACTAACCCTGTAGTAGTTTAAATATAATTAAAGGTTATCAATTTTAAATATATATTTTGGTCAAATTATGCTGCTATTAATAGTTTCATTGAACTGAAGAAGAAAGCATGAGGTATGGTCAGTGGGAAATACTGTGGGGGTTTAAGAAAAACAGTTTATCTATCTATCTATCTATTGTCACACACATGCGCATGGGAGGCAGCTAAAGGTCTTGAGTGACGGCAGTTCTGAGACAGGCTGGGCTGTGGCAGAGTGCACTGACTCTTTTTCTCACTTCCCTGTAGACCATCCCTGGGAGACTCCACCTGGCTCTCGTGACATCACTTCCGGGACCGAACCAATGGAGACAGAACTAACCGGCGCCGGCCCCCCTGATGTCACGTCCGGGCCTGATCCAATGAGTGACGAGCACGTGCCCGATTCCCATGACCTCACTTCCTGTCTTCCCCTTTAAAAGCCTGCCCTTTTTCCCCTTTCCCTCAGTCTTGTCTTGGACTCGTTATATGCACATCAGTGCTGTATTTCTGTGAAAAGAACAATTTTGCAGCCAGGTTTCGAGATTATACGGGTGGCTGCCCCAAACCTTTCTTTGAGTATGTCTCAGCTTTGTGACATTGGCGTAGCCGGCAGGATGGAGAAGTCCTGGAAGAGAAGGGGACAGGACCTGCAACACGCCCAGGTGGGATCGTACCGGGGCCGAGTTTTCAGGCGGGGAGGGTGGCCCATGTTTCGGAGTGGCCCGGTACAGGCTCTGCTCCCGGCATGCTCAACTAGGCAATCTAGACAGGCCAGGGAATGTTCGGGAGGGGCTCACAGATTTGGGCTGCTTCGGAAGAGGGCTGTTTGTGCTCTCTCGGAGGAGAGTGCCTGCCTCCCTGTGAAGCCAGAGCCCCGATTTCCACCTAGGGGTGCCCCAGACTGGCAGGTGAATAACCTGAAAAACTGGATGTTTGACCCAGAGTGGCCAACCCCACAGCAAGCCTGGTCCCTATGGGTAAAAGTAGGGCAGTGGCTGCAGCCACAGACACTTAAGCCCTTTCAAGTCATAGAGCAGGTGGCTTGCTACCTGCTTCTGGACACACAACCCTGTGGCTTCACCCAGCCGGTCTGGGGTAGGGAATTTACAAACATGGCAGAGCTCATAGAGCTCGTAGAAAAACAAAGGACGGCCTCGCAATCTGAGGGAGCAGAACCGTTCTTTAGCCAAACTCAACCGGGGTATGTCCCAACACCTAGCCCCCCCCATGCAACCCAGAGCTTGTGCCGGCGTCCCCGGGTCCGCGGGCGCTCAAACCGCTTGGGAATGAGGCAGAATACAGGTGGAGGGGAAGGAGGGGTTGGTGTGCTCTGATAAACCCGTTGGCGGTTTCTACACACAGGCACGGTGGTCGTCAACGGGTACAAAACGTCTGCTCTGTTAGACACCGGCAGCAACACTACCATTGTTGCCCGCCGTTTTGTGCTACCGCAACAGTGGATAAAGTATAAGGTCGGTATAACCTGTGTCCACGGGGAAACCCGCTGGTACAAGGACGCCACGTGAGTCATCAGTTACGGGGGATCGGTTCGGAAATTAACTGTGGCAATCCTTCCTGATCCTCCACACCCGGTGATACTGGGGCGAAACTGGCCTGAAATTAAAAGCGGTGAGACACATACCACTCCCGGGAATACTTTGGGCCTTGTTATAGACGGGCATGAGCCGTCTCAGGCTGCCTCCATGCCATGTAATCAGCCGGCAGAGAGAGACGAAGCGGCTTCCCTGAGTGACGTGGTTACCGTCGCGTGCTGGTACGTCATCCACTGAAGCCGAGACAGAACGGGAGGAGGCCGCGCCCCTTGAGGTCGACGCTGATCCTCTCTCTGTACTGTGGTTTCAATTTAAAGAGACGCCGGCTTCTTTCAGAAGGGAGCAATGGGATGACGACTCCCTGAAATTTGCAAAAAATGCAGTGGTCCTTGTAAATGGCCAGCGCACTGATCAGTCTATACCACAGGGCCCTCACTTTGTATTAGACAACGACCTTCTTTATCGTGTAGCAATGCATGATGGGCAGGAGAGAAAGCTGCTGCTAGTTCCGCGTACCTTCCGGCGGCAGGTCTGCGAGCTAGCACAGGCCCACCTCCTAGGTGGCCACTTGGGCACTGAAAAAACTCTGGAGCGGATCAAGCTCTGTTTCTACTGGCCGGGAGTCAATGAGGAGGTTCGTCGCTTTTGCACTTCCTGCCCAGAGTGTCAACTGCGACAAATACCCAGGAGGGACCGTGCTCCTCTTGTCCCTATTCACCTGATTGATGTTCCCTTCCAAAGAATCGGGGTCAATTTGGTCGGACCCCTAGAGCCCTCAGCCCGAGGACACAAGTACATTTTAGTCCTTGTGGATTACGCTACACGATACCCCGAAGCTGTTCCGTTGCGCTCAGCTACATCCAAAGCTATCGCACGGGAATTACTAGGGGTCTTTTCGCGTGTGGGTGTTCCCAAGGAAGTCTTGACAGACCAGGGGACACCTTTCACCTCGGAGACGTTCAAGGAGACTGCCTAGTTGCTGAAAATAAAGCATTTAAAGACCGCGGTGTATCATCCTCAAACCGACGGGTTAGTAGAGAGGTTTAATCAGACTCTCAAACAAATGCTACGTAAGGTGGTCAGCGAGGATGGAAGGAACTGGAACCAGCTCCTCCCCCTCGTCCTTTTTGCTTATCAGAAGTCCCACTAGCCTCCACGGGGTTCTCCCCTTTGAATTACTGTATGGGCAAAAACCTTGGGGCATATTAGACATTCTAAAAGAAGGATGGGAAGAAGAGGCTCTTCCCTCTACAAACATATTAGAGTATATCGCGCAGTTACGCGATAGATTGGGAAAGATTCGGCCTCTCCTTAAAAGTCACATGGAAGAAGCACAAGCAGCACAGGCCCGTTATTACAACCGCGGCACGTCTCTTCGGGAGTTCCACCCGGGAGATCGGGTCATGGTCCTAGTGCCTACCTCCCACTCTAAGCTGCTTGCCCATTGGCAAGGCCCCTACAAAGTTAAGGAGAGGAAGGGGCTGGTCGACTATTTGGTGAGTCAACCCAATCGTCGGCCAAAGGAGCGGTTTATCATGTGAACTTGCTGAAACCGTGGAAGGACAGGGACCCCGAGCCCTCCTCCGGCCAGCCCCGCTCACTCTTCGCTCACACACACCGCCTAAACTTCGGTATGGACTTATGTCCCAGACAACGGCAGGAGCTGGAAACAGTTATCCGGGCCGTCCGGGAGGTAGTCAGTGAACGCCCGGAAGGACCTCTCTGGTTGAGCACAACATTGTGACAGAGCCCGGGTTATTGTCCGAGAACGCCTGATCGCCTTCCCGAGGCAAAAAGGGATGAAGTGGAGCTTGAGATCAAGCGCATGCTGGAGCTAGGTGTGGTTGAGGAGAGTTATAGTCCCTGGTCCAGCCCAATTGTGCTCGTCGGTAAGCCTGATGGGAGTTGGAGGTTTTGCAATGACTTCCGTCGGCTTAATCAAGTCTCCCAAGTCGATGCTTATCCAATGCCTCGAGTGGACAACCTCCTCGAGAGGCTTGGACAGGCTCGGTACTTGACCACACTTGACATGACAAAAGGGTACTGGCAGGTTCCTTTAACGGACACCGCGAAGGGAAAAAAACGCGCTTAGTACCCCTAGCGGACACTGGCAGTATCGTGTCCTTCCATTTGGGTTACACGGGGCGCCAGCAACCTTCAAGCGTCTGGTGGACAAAGTGCTCCGGCCGCATAACTCATACAGTGCTGCCTACCTGGATGACGTGGTCATCTATTCCAGCACGTGGACAGAACACCTACAGCAGGTCCGATTAATCCCAAGAAATGCTTCTTTGGGTTAAGTGAAGCCAAATATTTAGGCTACCTGGTGGGTCGGGGTACCGTGAGGCCACAGTGCTCCAAAGTTGATGCCATTTTGAAATGGCCCGTCCGCGAACCAAGCGGCAGGTCCAAGCCTTTCTCGGGTTAGCCGGATACTACCGCCGGTTTGTACCCCGGTTCTCGGAGAGAGCGGCCCTTGACTGATTTAACAAAGAAGAGGGCCCCGAACATTGTGGTATGGACTGAGAACACAGGCACTGCATTTAGTGACTTGAAACAGGCCCTTACGTCCGCACCTATTTTGATGGCACCTAACTTCTCTTTGCCTTTTATCCTCCAGACGGACGCTTCGGACACAGGCCTGGGCGCCATGCTGAGCCAAAGTGTCGATGGTGTGGAACACCCCATCATGTTCCTAAGCCGGAAACTGTTGGACCGGGAAACCAGGTATGCAGCGGTGGAAAGGGAGGCTTTGGCGATTAAATGGGCAATTACTTAGCTGAGGTACTACCTGTTGGGCCGGGAGTTCACTCTTGTCACGGACCATGCGCCTCTACAGTGGATGGCCCTGCACAAGGAGTCGAATCCCCGGGTCACCCGGTGGTTTCTTGACCTGCAGCCGTACAAGTTTTCGCCATTCATCGTCGGGGTGCTCTCCATGCCAACGCTGATGCTCTTTCTTGGGTTCACGACCTCTCGGTTAGGTCGCCCGACCCGATGGGTCTGTGCTAAGGGGGGGGCCTTGTCACACACGTGCGCATGGGAGGCAGCTAAAGGGCTTGAGTGACGGCAGTTCTGAGACAGGCCGGGCTGTGGCAGAGTGCACTGACTCTTTTTCTCACTTCCCTGTAGACCATCCCTGGGAGACTCCACCTGGCTCTCGTGACATCACTTCCGGGACCGAACCCATGGAGACAGAACTACTTTGAGTATGTCTCAGCTTTGTGCCACTATCTATCTATCTATCTATCTATCTATCTATCTATCTACACACACACATATACTGTATATATATATATATATATATATATATATATATGTAGGGATTGTATTTTAAATATATAATGATATGTATTGAAAGCAAAACAATGAACACTTTGTCTGATTTATGTCTACCTATTGCAGCAAACCACCCTCAGCCAGCTATACCAATCCAATTAATAGAGTTCCTGCAAATACAGCCCTTCAGTTCTCATCATTACATGTAGCCATAAGCCTTGTTAAGGGAAACCGGTAAGGAATAACTGGAAATTGGTAGAAATTCCAAATACTAAATCACCACTTTCATACAGAAAATAACAATGTTACAAGACTCCCCCCTTGGTGACAAATTGCCTTTATGTTGTGCTCAAGCAGAATACTTTTATTTTTTCAGAATTCAGTAAGAGATCTGGCCCATGGGAGGGCAAAGTCACTAGAGGATTCTGACTTTGAGTCTGGTGACCAAGTGATTGAATTCTTCAGATTTTTTTTTGCCCTTAGAGAGCCCTATTCTGAGTTCTGCTGTATTGCTGGGTTTCCTGTGCTATTCTGAACCCTAAAGACATCCCTGTTTCCTAACAAAAGAATACTAACACATACAAATGTAACCTCATGCTACCTGTGAAGGCAATAAATAATACATGGAATTTGCCATTTGCCTTTATTTGAACCTACTTAAAATATGCATAAAATAGCTAATAAGACTTAATTGTTGTATTTTTCTCTCTGTTACTTCTGATTTTCTATGTTTATTGTATATTGTAATTAGGTAGTGTGGTCAAAGTTCTGACTGACAGCAGTGATTCTTATATTCCAAATAACTTTTTGTTAAATCATGAAGTACAGTAATTTGATTGTTTAATCTTTAAATCAAAGAAAATGGGTCACACAAGCCAGGAATGGAAGTAAGGGGATCCCTAGAAGACATATGTCTCCTCAAATGGATACTGAATGATATCTTCCAGGGAGTAAGCCAAATGGTATTATATTTCTGACTGACAAAGTGAAGATAATCTCACTAATTAGAATCACAAGCCCTAAAATAATGTGTCTATGATCAGAGTGCACCAGCAGCTGAACTTGCTAAGAATAAGCAGGAACAGGATAATAGGTGACTTGAAGTCTGTTGGGGTTTGTTCCAACCCAATTATTTAATAACAAGCCAACTATTATTGCTGAAGTAAATCATTGCTTAATAAGCATTTTTTCATTAATTTTAGTTCCCTTGCTTGTTAACATTATGAACCCTTAATTGCTTCATTTAATCTTAAACAGCTGGATTCACTGTTTTAATTTCTTCGTGTTATCTTAACCAGCCATTGATTAACAAAGAGATGCAAACATCACATGAACCAGCAGATCTCCACATAACTTAGTCCCTTTTATAACTGTGTATTCATCACAAATCATCTATTTGTAAAGAAAAATACAAAAAGCAAAGAACTAAAACTACTAATCTGCTGTGTTTCACAAATCATTTGGATGATATTCTCAAAAGGAGAAATATACAATACAAACAAACACTTGATCTGTAAGAATGAAAATGCTAACTTGACAATTTGAATTAAACAATGTAACAAAAACCTGCAGAAGTGAACTTGAGGACACCTCTTCAGAAACCCCAAATTATATCATACCGTTCTATCAGCTTTTTGAGTTTTGATTAGGGGTGAACATACCAAAGAAGAAATGTGTTTAAATAATGGACAAACAGAAATAGTTTTTTATCCTTTGCTGATGGTGTGTACTCATTTATTGTTTGTTTTGAAATTTGCTTTTTATTTGCATCACCCTGAGAAGCAGTTGACCACATGTTTTGCAAAGAAAATAACAGATTGCAAGTTGCATAACATTGCATAAAGTAATAGATCAGCAATGTCGAACTCAGTTCCTAGAGGTATAATTCCAAAAAACTATTGTGCTTTATTTTTCTTAGTCATTTTCAAAGCAATACTTCTTTCCAAGAATCTTATGTTCTACTTATTAGGCTCTTTGTGTACATAGTTTTATAATAGAGGTGTTCTGTTCCACTAAACACATATGTCAAGAAGTTCAGCAAAGAAAATGTTAATTTGCTTCAGCTCACAACCAAGTCATTTTAATGCATACTTCTACAATTTAGAAACCAATTACCATCACAACATTCTTTGACCACACAGACTGAGTTGAGCAGTCAACACCTGGCACCCATTATGTTCTGTTTTAATATTTAAATAAATAGATTTTTTCTTTAAAACTCACATTATAAATACCATTTTGGGATTTATGGTAAAGATGTGAATCCAACATTTTGCTATGATAAACTTTTTATGTTTTGGTTTGAGTTACTGTAATCTAGTCAAGATATACCCCACTTGTCTGTAAAAGATGACAGTCACACATCTTGTACTATAGGCTACTAATAGAGTTTAAAGTTTCTGATTAGCTGTATTTTTTCACCTAAATTATTATTGTACAGAAAGTTAAGAAACAATTTTTTCTTGTTATCTCTTTATTTATGTTTTTGTTTTTTTCTGTGTCAGTTTAGAAATTATTGTTAAAAAGGAGATAAGAAAAAAGATACCACCTGCTTTGCGAATATCAAAGACTAAGGTTTTGCTGGATTTCCTGTGAAATAATAATAACTCATAAAAGAAATATCCCAAAATGTGTCGGGGCTGTAAATCAGTTTTTGGTCGGCTGCAGCACTAAATCTCTCTAACTCTGTCAAAAATTGGTCTTTAAACCATTTCTAAGAACAGAGAAATAATTGATGGCTCTAATCTCTGAAGACTGTGTATTTCATCAAAGACAAGTGGTGGGTGAAAATGCTCCGTCACCAAAAGATCTCTTTTAAGTGCTGAGACGTAACGATCTGTGAAAAGAACAGGAAACTAGATGGATTATGTCTTTACTACTTCAGCGAAAAAGGATAAAATGAAGCAAATAAAGGTGTTAATTTCTTGTAGTCCCAAAATACAGGGTATATATCATTGTAAAATAAAAAAATAATAAAAATAATATGTAGCTGCTAGTTGCTTTCACAAATTGTCAAAATGCAATCAAATCAGTTAATTTAAAGAAATGTTTACAACATACTGAATTGTGATAGGAAAAGGTATTCCCTTATGCACATTTTCGAAGAAATTAAAATTAAAGTGTTGTTACAAACTATAAGTTAATTAAAAGTACTTGTGGCAGATGAATTACAACTAAATTTTGTATGAAACCACAAAAATCATGAAGTATAGCAGCTTTCATAAGAAATATTATTGCATTGAGTGTACAAAACAATCTTATTTTGGTTATACTGTGTAAGTCCTTGATACATTTTAGAATATTCCACAGACTTTAATGTTGTTAGGATATCTTATATGATAATACTGTAACATACAGTAATATAAAAGTCAACTATTGTAATTTGAAGGGATTTGTGCAGAATGATTTTCCAAAATGACAATTTAATTTTGAGTACATTTGTGCATAAAGTGACCTCCAGTTTTGCTGTGTATAGTAAGCATTTGAAAAAATATCTGTAACTTACAACATTCTTCTCTGGTAAGCAGAGAAGAGGCTGTAAGTTAATTTATAAGAATATTTTATTAAACAGCAAGCATGTTGAATCCCACAGTGTTCATGCTACAGAATCTAACCTCTGACGAAAGAATGAGATCACAGTTAATCAATCAAAAGTGATCTGATCTCGAAGAAACTCTTCAGATATCTTTGCACAACACTGGGTATGTATGCTTGTCCTTTTTTCAACTTTATTGTCTCAATTGTTTTTTACTCTTGCTTAGTTACTGAAACTTTATTAGCATTTATTTTAACTGTGTATCTGCATCTTAAATATGGTTAATCAGAAGGAGACTTGTGTTTCTGTATACAGGTATATATACAGTGTATATTTATTGTAAATACATTAATCAACTATATACAGGAGGTCATGATTAAAAAACATGGTAAAAAGAGGTTAGAAGGATAAGAATATTCAGCTGTGGATTCTAAATTCATTTAAAGAGTAATTCTCCTGTTGGCTTCAAGATTTTCATACATCTATTGTAGTCAAAGTAAAATATGACTCTCCCCATCTTTCACCTTTTGTAAAAACTCTTCTTAAAATTTTTTATTTACAAAATCTATTTTGCATTAAGTGGAAACTTTTTACTTATTAATAACTTGATGAATAATATGTTGTTATATGTAATTGTGCAGTGCACTTGAGGAAGTTGCTCTACCCATTAGTTCTAAATAACTCTGGTTCTTGCCAGGTTGTCTAAGACATTTCACTTAGACCTCAGACCTCAGTTGTCAAATTTGATGATGAGAGAGAAAGTGTGAAATGTCTTCTTTGTCATTATGTTTCATCATTCCAAAAATGGGAATTTGCCTCTCCTTGGGACCTATATACAGTATACTGGCAAAACAAACAGACCAGTCAAGGGACGCAGACATATGTAATTCTGCCTCTTTCAGCTTTCTTCATATTTGCACTGAAATCAATTGCACATCAATTAGCTTCCTTCCTTAATTTTAACTTAATTTTCATCTGGGTTTTTATATCAACTGGCTATCAGGATATCTCCTCAACATAGCACTTGTCCTATTCCAGGTCTTGAAGGATCCATTAAAAAAAAACACACAAAACAATGGACAAGTCCCTTTCCTTCCGTGGCTTTAACAAGTTTATATGATGTACTCGCTCAGTAGGTCATCTATATGGTTGTTTAACCAAATAGTTGACCAAGCTCTTCCTCTACTTAATTTCACATGGGCCCTGCTAATGGGCCAATAATTTAGAGTGGGAAGTGGATATGAGCACCATAATGTGGACCCCATGGTGGAACACTGAATGAGTTGAACTCCAATCATAATACTAAGCCTGAGCTGACTGGGCACATACAATGTTCTCTTTTAGAACAGGTTGAATCTTACCAAATCTATCATGTAACTGTGCAATATATTCAAGAATATTTGTAGAAGGGTTGGACTCCTTTTCCCAACTCTCTTTTGGATATTCAAAACACCATGGGGTTGTCGACAATATAATAATTCAAAAAGGGAGATTCCCATTGAGGCTTTTTGGAATCTTTAGGTAGGCAAAAAGTATCCTATATCATTAAGTCATCTGCCTCTGGAAAGTCATCAGACTGTGACGTTATGATGTCATTCTTGTTCCACTGAGTAGCCACATGACCCTGTTAGATTGCCGGTGGTATGCTCAGTGTAGGAACAGCTTGTGACGGAATCTCCTGTGGAACGGGACCCGGACACAGACAGACGGACAACGGTTTACCACCCAGCACACCCATTTATTCACCCAACTATATACAATATTTACAAACAGTTCAGTGCATGTCCCAGTGCCTCCAGCATCAATTCCTCTAAAGTCCGGGCCTCTCACAGTCTTTCTTGCCCTTCTTCTGGCCGCCTCCAGTCCTCTCTCCATCTCCGTCCTCTTCCACCCGACTTCCGCTCTCGAATGCAGGGAGGTGGCCCCTTTTATACCACCCCGGATGGGCTCCAGCTGTTTCCCGGCACTCCTCCTTGGACATGCCCCTGTGTGGCGGAAGTGCCGGCTGCGCACCCGGAAGCCCTCCGGGTGTCCCCACTCTTCTTCCCCCCAGCACTTCCTGGTGTGGCGGAAGTGCTGGGCTCCAGGGTTCTTCAGGCACCGGGGTGCCACCTGGTGGTGGCCACGGGCCCCTACAGGGTTGGGCTTCCAACCCCCCTACCCGAGGCCACCAACAAAACCAGGGCGGTCGCCCCCTCGTGGTCGGGAGGAGGCACCAGCCCTCCTCCGGTCCCCTCAGGCGTCCCTGCTGGGCTCCACCCCCTGCCGCATGTGACATTACCCATCAATAACTAGGCCCAGTTGTGTATGAGATTTGTATTTTGTACTTTTGCTCATTCATTCTGACCTGTTCCGCCTGAGTATCACCAAATAGGGAGGGCTGCACATGATAGCCACCCTGATCATTTGAGTGAGGCCCTCATACATTACATCAGTCAGACCTATACCAGGGTTGGGGCAGTTGGGGATGGTATGTCCCAATTCCCTGTTTTTGTAGCAGCAGAAATTTTCATGTGCTTTCCTTCGGATACCCCACGGGTTCCATATCGTGCCATGTGAGCTCAGAAGTGGCAACACATCTCTGCCAAGACTAGAACATTAGAACACTCTAGACAAGAACAGGCTATTCAGCCCAACAAGCCTCGCTAGTCCTATCCACTTATTTCTTCAAAAAAAATCATGTTGAGTTTTGAAAGTCCCTAAAGTTTTACTGTCTACCACACTACTTGGTAGGTTATTCAAAATGTCTATCGTTCTTTGTGTAAAGAAAAACTTTCTAATGTTTGTGCGAAATTTACCTTTCACAAGTTTCCAGCTGTGTCCACGTGTTCTTGATGAACTTATTTTAAAATAAGCGGCCTCAATCCACTGTACTAATTCCCTTCATAATTTTAAACACTTCAGTCATGCCACTTCTTTATCTTCTTTTGCTTAAACTGTATATGCTCAAGCTCTTTCAATCTTTCCTCATAATTCAGCCCCTGTAGCCCTGGAATCAGCCTAGTCGCTCTTCTCTGAACCTTTTCTAGCACTGCTATGTCCTTTTTGTATCCTAAAGACCAAAACTGCACACAGTACTCCAGATGAGGCCTCACTAGTGCATTATAAAGCTTGAGCATAACATCCTTGGACTTGTACTCCACATATTGGGGTGCTATAGATAGATAGATAGATAGATAGATAGATAGATAGATAGATAGATAGATAGATAGATAGATAGACAGACAGACAGACAGACAGACAGACAGACAGACAGACAGACAGATAGATAGATAGATAGATAGATAGATAGATAGATAGATACTTTATTAATCTCAAGGGGAAATTCACATAATCCAGCAGCAGTATACTGATACAAAGAAACAATATTAAATTAATAATTGTGCTCTGACCTTTCTTACATACATATATATAACCTCAATATGTGCGTCTTGGGAACTGCAGGTCTGACATTGTGTTCAGCAATACAGGGGTGCCGCAGGGGACTGTACTTTCTCCGGTCCTGTTCAATCTATATACATCAGACTTTCAATATGACTCGGAGTCCTGCCACGTGCAAAAGTTCGCTGATGACACTGCTATTGTGGGCTGCATCAGGAGTGGGCAGGAGGAGGTGCACAGGAAGCTAATTAAAGACTTTGTTAAATGGTGCGACTCAAACCACTTACATCTTAACACATGCAAAACCAAGAAGCTGGTGGTGGATTTTAGGAGGCCCAGGCCCCTCATGGACCCTGTGATCATCAGAGGTGACTGTGTGCAGAGGGTGCAGACCTATAAATATCTGGGAGTGCAGCTGGATGACAAATTGGACTGGACTGCCAATACTGATGCTCTATGTAAGAAAGGTCAGAGCAGACTATACTTTCTGAGAAGGTTGGCATCCTTCAACATCTGCAGTAAGATGCTGCAGATGTTCTACCAGACGGTTGTGGCGAGTGCCCTCTTCTATGCGGTGGTGTGCTGGGGTGGCAGCATAAAGATGAAAGACGCCTCACGCCTGGACAAACTTGTTAAGAAGGCAGGCTCTATTGTAGGAGTAAAGTTGGACAGTTTAACATCTGTAGCAGAGTGACGGGCATTAAGCAAACTCCTGTCAGTCATGAATAATCCACTGTATCCACTGAACAGTGTCATCTCCAGGCAGAGGAGTAGCTTCAGTGACAGACTTTTGTCACTGTCTTGCTCCACTGACAGACTGAGATCGTTCCTCCCCCACACTATGCGACTCTTCAATTCCACCCGGGGGAGTAAATGCTAACATTACTCAAAGTTATTGTCTGCTTTTTTTTTTTTTCATTTTTATTACTATTTAATTTAATATTGTTTCTTTGTATCAGTATACTGCTGCTGGATTATGTGAATTTCCCCTTGGGATTAATAAAGTATCTATCTATCTATCTATCTATCTATCTATCTATCTATCTATCTATCTATCTATCTATCTATCTATCTATCTATCTATCTATAACATAACATTCAGTTTACCTTCTTAATGGCTTCTGAACACTGTTGGGAAGTCGATAGCTTAGAGACTCCTAAATCCTTCTGATAAGGTGTTCTCTCGATTTTCTGACCGCCCATTGTGAATTCAAACCTAACATTTTTACTTCCTATGTGTAATACTTTACATTTGCTGACATTAAATTTCAGCTGCCACAAATCTGCCAAAGCCTGTCTGCTATCCAAGTCCTTCTGTAATGATATAACGGATTCCAAATTATCTGTTAATCCACCTGTCTTGGTATCATCTGCAAACTTAACCAGCTTGTTACTTACATTCTTATCTAAATCATTTGTATATATAAAAATAAAAGCAGCCCTAGCACTGACCTCTGTGGAACACCACTCTTAACATCGGCCAATTCTGATGAGGTTCCTTACACCATTACCCTCTGCTTCCTGTGTCTGAGCCAACTGGGAACTGGGGAGGGCTATTGTGTATGCATTTGCGTATAATATATATTTTTTTCTCTTTATTGTTTGATTAATATATTCTTTATTTATCAATTCAATGAGCCCCATATCAGTGTCTCCATGTGTGAGTGCATTTGTGCCATGTCAAACTGGTTGTGAATCTTAGTGTCCTTGCAATCGTTTCAAAATGACCACACCTGCAAAACAAACTCGGACCCATTCATAAACTATATGTTTCTGTGAGTTGACATTTTTAAACAGAACTGAAAATACTAGGTTAAAAACCAATTAATTATTCTTTCAATGGCAATCAGATTGCTGTTTTAAAAGCTTGACTTGTGAGGCGACACGGTGGCACTTGAGGGCTGCTATCCATGTTTTTATACTACTGCCTCCAGACTGGCCAGGTGAGATGTTTGGGGACAGCCTGCACCAGAAAGTTACATGTGACCAGCTCTGTGATCTGTCTCAGAAAGCTGACTTCTGGCTTTAGCCATCAGCCCACTCTGCTCTATATTTCATATGTCTGTGAACATGACGGCCGCTCTGTGTCAAATGCCCACCCATCGTAGGACCTGGCCTGTTGGTCCAGAGTAATCCTGTATCTCAGGAGCACCTTGGCCTTGAAATCAAATCACTGTTCTTCTGAAAATCAAAAGATACATCTCTAAATCGTCATCCGGATGCAAGGGTAACAATACCTGGAACGGTCCCATTTGGAATCCCTCTGGAAAGCGACATGGGCTTTTCCATATACCTTCACGTCAGTGAGCTGGGTTTGCTGTTGTCCCAACTGGACTTTTAAGGTCTGGATCTCCATCACCATCACCTGGATGATGGCCCTGATGTCTTGCTGTTCTGTCATGGTGCAAGAATCTAGCTGGGTACAACAACTGTAATGAGACAAATAAAAAAAAAAGTGTTTTAGAGAACTTTGAAGGCAAACCCTGTATATTGTCAGTTGCAAAAGACATAAAAAATGCATGTTAAGCATAAAAAGGATGAGCCTGTCTTACATTTCTGATCAAACTGTTCCTCCAGATTATTACTTGGTGGCACAACATCTAATACTCAAGACAGGGGGGCTGTTGAGCCCCTTATATATGTAGGTAGTGTGGGAAATACTTTTGAGACTTGAGCCTATACTAGCTACTAAAGTCTCATGAGTAAACAAATATGAGAGGCCTATATGAGGATCTGTATTTTGGTGGGATAACCTCTGATGCCACATAAGAGTGTTACAAAAGGTTTTGAAGGCTTCCCTTTTCCAGACCATGTTGAGTTTAGAATGGAACTGGGAGAAAGAAGGGTATGGTTGAGAATAAAGACACCAGCCAGCAAAGTAGAGAAGCAATCTCACCAGACAGACATGGATTAAGAACTGATTAGAAATAACCAGTAGGTCAGCAGATTTCTTTCTCTGTATTCTTTATTAGTAAGTGTTCTGCCTTATTTCTGCCTTCAAAATGTACTCATTTCTTTTCTCTGTGTTATGTTAGAAACAAGCACACCATTTTTAATACCTTTTATTTTCTTTGGTATTATTCTTTTTGAGAAAAGATGCCGGAGGGCTTTGCTCCAATGTACTATAGTGAATATACACTTTGATAAACAGAGATTTTCAAAAGATCAATATCGGTGAATTTTCCTTTCTTTCTATTAAGTCAACACCATTTCCAGTTGATTGTAACTTGCAAGGTATCAGAAATAAAACAAAACAATGCATCTGATTTTAAAATACCATTTTTAGTTTAGCTTAAATGTAAGAGAGAAAGACACTAAAATATATGTTGTTTCATTTTTTGCAATCAAATTTATATATGCTGTTTTCTAGGAAAACATGATATTAATAAATGCAGTTTTTTAAGATAGATACCTATAGTATATGAATATATACTGTACAATCTCTTAAAGCATTTTATACTAAGGAAAATTAAAAAACAAAACAAATAAAAACAAACCTAAATCACTGTTTTCTTTCAGTCCTGGGGCCTCATGCATAACGGCATGCGTAAAATATATTTTCACTATAACATGACGTAAGCACAAAAACCGAAATGTGCTTACGCACAGAAAAATCCAGATGCAGGAATCTGTGCATAATCCAATTTCTATGTTCTTCTGCTCCATAAATCCTAGTCAGCGTGAAAAGTAACGCACGTGCATGCACCTGCTGTCCCGCCCCAATTCCTCCCAGAATTACGCCTCTTTGAATATGCAAATCAATATAAATAGCCCTTAAGCTCAGCATTCTGTGAAAAGACAATGGGAAAAGCACGGGGGAAAATATAAGAATTTCAGCGAATACCAAGTGGAGGCAAAGAAAAACATACTATTTGTTGATTTAAACAGTGGTATAAACAACAAAAGGAAGCTGATTGACTGACAGAGCGTGTCGGAGAAACTCGAAAGCTCAAGTTCACAAAGTCGCACAGTGGCCAAAATAAAAAAGAAGTTGTCACATATCAAAGTCGCTGTGAAAAGGCGAGTTGTAGCCCCACCGTCTGAGTGTCATATGAAAGCTTATTAGGGTACAGAGAAAAAAAAGGCACACAGTAGGAAAAAAGCACGAAATGTCAACTTCAATCTCGAAATTTCCACTTTAAGTAGTTTATTTTGTCATTAAAGTAGAACATCATAAACTTCATTTTAAAATTGTTTAATTAGCCAGTTTCTCAAATCACATCGTAATTAAAGTAGCACGTTAAATGCTTTGTTTTGTATTTGATCTTTTGCTCTATGTGTGTGAATCACTATGTGCTTCCGCTTTCTCTTTCTCCCACAGGACATAGAATCCATTACATTTGTGATATTACAGCTCTCTGAATAATTAAAATACTGAGAAGTATATGTCATATCTTTTTCATGATGATAGGAGTGAAAGCATGTTATTAAACAGGGAAACACGGTGCGTGATTGTGCGCGACCTTCGATGAAATTATTGTAGCAGTACTGTCTCTTTCAAACACACTAACCTCCAATTCCTGTGCTTACTTTTCTTTCTCCAAATATCCAATCGCCACACAATCAGCTCTGTAATAGACGTTAAGCCATCTGTAAGCTTACAATGATGATTCTTGAAAACTTTTAAGGAACATTGAAATATCTTTGTAGTACATGTTTAATTATTCTATCCATCTATCCTTCCAGTGTCGCGTCAGCCCCAGTAAGAATACAGCACAAGGTAGAATCAATCCGTAAACTAGCTATTGCTGCGGAACCGTGTCCTCATATGTTTAATTATTAACAATACAGATTAAGTTTAAGTTTTATCTATATAATATAATCAACATATTTTGCTGCATTTCATCTTAAAAATGATATTGCCATCATATGTAAATATGCGGTTTATAAAGTGGCGCAGGTTGTGCAATATTATAACTGTAGTGCAAGTTTACAGTGAGGTGATTATACTTATAAGTACAAACAGTTCTACAAGGAGCAAATGATTAAGTGCGTTTATAGTTCTTGGGATGAAACTCTTTCTGAACCACGAGGTCTGTACAGGAAAGGCTATGAAACATTTTGCCATGGCTGAACGGCAAGCGTGTGCTTGATGCTGTATACCGATAATTCTCTTTCCGATCAGCTGCTGCTGTGATTCCCCACTCAGATACAGTGATATAAATACTCTGAGTGGTGCAGTGAGAGTAATATGGAAAAAGATGATCCGCTGTGGCAACCCTTAACGGGAACAGCTGAAAGAAAAAAAAAAGGTGCAGTGAGATAACAACACTAAAGCAGTTATGGTATTTGGAATACTATGGCTATTCCCTGGACCACTATATTGTTACAAGTTAATTACAATCAGATGCATTACACTAATAAACAATATGCGGATAGTTTCAGTGTATTTACAAAGACTCGGCAGGAATGTGGATCTAAGAAATGAAGAGTAACCACACAGGAACGGTAGCACTGCTTTGACGCTTGGTGCCGCCAGTCTGCAAAACCGAGCAGTGAACTTGCGTACGACAGGGAATCAGGTACCGTAGAAAAGTGCATTGCTTTACGCCAAGTGTAGGTTTTATACATCGCGATTTGAATGTGGAAACTTTCTTATGCAACATTTCTTTGCGTACACACCGTTTATACATGCTTTTTCTTCCTGTCTGTAGTTCTACTGAGCACATAGTCTAAATCCTTATTATTTTTGCTTGACTAATACTTTCTTCACTCAAATTTTACAGTTACAGATACAGTAAACAATGTGTTATGACTGGCTTATAGTAAAGCGGGTTGAAACATAAAATGGTCTTTTCAACAGTAGAATCCCTGAAACCTAGGAAAAAAGTCATAATCCTGGACCACCTTAAATTCCTTCACACCTCTTCATTAGTGTCTTTTGTGTTGCAAATGTGTCAACAGGGCTCTAGACTAACCTTTTGCACTGGTTGCATTGGTGCGCCTAACTTTTTTTCTTAGGTGCACCAGCACAAAAGTTAGGTGCACCAAAATTTTCAACTGAATCACATTTAACACCACAGTTTTACATGTTCACTTTATTTATTTATTTGGTTTTTTTTTTAATCGCTGTCCATATAGGCAATATTGACTTGTAAATGATTAACTAACAATCTGGTCAATATAAAGTTCTTTATTTGAAGGCAAGCACAATTCTACAAGAAAGGTAACTTACTGAAAAAGTGTTGGTGCTTAAAGTGCTTTACTGAGCTGAAATTTAAACTTAAAAAATCTCAAGATAAATTAACTAAAAAGAAAATCTAAATTAAGTGTTTTAAGGGCTTCAAACTGAACATCTCATGGCTCAATGTCTTATGGACTATCCTCCATTGCAGTCACATGCCCCTCGGATGATCTTCTTGATCTTTGGCCTTGACTAAACCAGCTGGCCACACTCTCTCTAGCATCAAAATCTTCCAGACTTGGGCATGAGCATGCTCGACCTCAATGTGTCCAATAAGTATATTCACCGGTCTTCCTCTCCGCAAGATACGACCGTACACAATGACGCATTCCTTTGTGGCGATATCTGTGTCTCCGTCGATCAGGAATGCCATGTACGCACTGTTCGCAATTTGCACAGACATCTTTTTTTTCAATGTATCTGCGATGACTCCTATAAATTGGGCGCACGCGACATTATTGTTGTACGTCGGGTTTACGTTCAAGCCATTTTTCTTCATAAGAATTATTTCGGACTTGAATTTAGTGAAGGGAAGTTCTTCTTTTGCAATATTGTAGGCAACGTTAAACTTAATTATCATCTCGGCCTCATCTGATGATCTGTTTGCTGCTGCCTGCCGCTGAAAGGCAGCGGGGAGAGGGGACACTTGAGCAGTGCATTTATCACGGCATGTAATGTGTTTTATAGATGCATTGTGCTTTTTCGGCGTTTCAATTCTAAATGTATTAGAACCAGTCACAAATGCACTACTGCCGCCATGGTCTTCCCACACTCTTTACAGTAAATACAGTGCATTATATTATCAGCTTTACTGTATCTTAGCCAGGAAACTGGTCAAGCCACTCTTTTCGAAATGTATACACTTTACCCCTTTTAATTTCAGTGGGCTCGGACTCGATCGTATGTGGCTCATTATCTAATGCCGTCTCCGGACCAGGGCTTGCTATAACTTGGGAGGTTGATGGCTCCGTGTCAGAGCATTGGTTATGATTTTCGGACGGATCAGGCCCTAACTTAACATTCTTAACGAAAAAGCTGTCAATCGTTCTTTTCATCTTCTCTTATAATCCACGGCTACATCCACTGTTTACCTGATGGGCTACTCACCTCTCTCTGTCTGACTGCATCACATGCATTTTCAAATGTACACACACGTACAGGAATATCTGGACCACGGCCAATCAGAGTGGGGGCGGGATCCACCCTTCACTATCTCTGATTGGTTTAGACCACGATATGGGCCTAATGTGTGTCTGTTGTTGAACAACAGGGAGACTTTAAGAGTCACGGAGTTTAGTTTTTTTTTCACCTCGAACGGCTGGTCGCACCGGTGCAACCTTTGATTTTTTTTAGTCGCACCATTGAGAAATTAGGTCGCACGTGCGACCAAATTGGTCGCACTCTAGAGCCCTGGTCAAGCAGCCTGCTATCCCATACCCCACCGACGAGGCTAAAGTTGCACAGAAGACTCTCAGACCTCAAGCCTGTTTATCTGGGTGTGAGGTGCCTGGAGTTGTATAGGCTGAGTAATATATATTATCATTTGGAACACATACATTTCATGTGTGTTCCGTGTCTACAACAATCTATGTAAATGTAGGATGAAAGGAAATGGGAGGCAGGAAATGTTGAACACATAACTAAAACAGAAACTTTTTTTTCATGTTTTAGTAATAATTGACAAAATGTTGACATGAAGTGCATAATGTGTGAAGACTGAAGTCCAAATATCAAATAAACACGTTCACAAAAGGTATATCAAAACTTAATAAATCTGCTTTGCTTCTAATCAGTATTATACACCTACCTCTGTGTTTAAGTGTTGTACCTAAATAAAACAAACATTTCCAGGTTTGTCACAACTAGTGTTAACACTGACATGCCTACCATAGTCACACTGGTAGATTTCAGGTTATCAAAGGTTACATAATTCCAAATATTTGAAGCTATTTTGAAAAAGAAAAGGGACCTTAGCTAGTTTGCAACAGATAAATGGGGGTAAAGCATTTTTCATTGCTGTTTCAAAATCAACTATCAAACACATAAAGCATTTGGACAAGTGAAGTTTTCATAAACTTTTTGAAAAAGTGCATTGCATATATCAGTTTTACTCTTAGATTGTAATACACCATTGAATCAATGGTTCAATGGATTCATAAGTACAAATTATGCTTTAGTTTTATGCAAAGAAACAAGTTTCTTTTCAACACTTTGATAACCTTTTCCAAAAGATGGCAGTGTTTCCCTGCTGTTCTTTGGTAGTTGTGGGCAGTCAGTGTGGCACAGCAGTTAAGGCTTTGAATTTCAAACCCTGAGGTTATGTGTTCAAATCCTGCTACTGTGTGACCCTGAGCAAGTCACTTCACCTGCCTGTGCTCCAATTGGAAAAATAAAAGAAACATAACCAACTGCATCTCAGATGTTGTAAGTCACTTTGGATAAAGACTTCAGCCAAATAAATAAATGTAGTTGTGTTTTTTTATTATTATTTTTAATACAATACTTGGTTTTAATAAACCATGCTCTTTGGTATTACCAACTTTTGAATGTCAACATCACTAAGAGGTATTTTGTTAAACAATGTCATAAATATAAATTGTTGACACACATAAAATTGATACATTTCTACAGTATATTAGCGATTTACATCTTCAACTTAACTTCCACTATCAAAGGCAAAAAATGGCACACATGTTTAATATGCAGCCTGTTTTACGTCTGCATAGGATACTGTGTGTTTCAGGTCAACCAAATCCCCTCAGCAAATTACTATTTTTTTAATAGTACATTGGAATTCTTAAGGACCGTGACTTATTTTACCTAACAGACTGTTCAATTGGTATGTATGTGTCAAACGTAACTCCTTTATTCTTTTGGTTTTAGTGTATTCATAATTGAAAGAATAATTAATTGGTTTTAACCTAGTATTTTCAGTTTTGTTTATGAATGTCAACTCACAGCAACATATAGTTTATGAATGGGTCCGAGTTTGTTTTGGAGGAGTGGTCATTTTGTAGAGATTGCGAGGACACCAAGATTCACACCCAGTCTGACATGGCATAAATTCACTCACACATGGAGACTCTGATACAGGGCTCAAAGAATCAAAAAATAAAGAATATATTAATCAAACAATGAAGAGAAAAAGATATATATTATACAAAAATGCGTACACAATAGCGCTCCCCAGTTCCTGACAGCGATAATTATTTACACACATGAACAGTAAAAATTAACACTAACAATAAATCCCAACTCATTACAGTACAGCAGAAGCAGATGACCATGACATGTGGAGTGATAAACCCTGTGAACAGCCCTCTGAAGAAAATATAAAGTTTTCTCCAACCAGGTTCCTGTTGCAGTGTGAAGATTTGATGTGATTGGGAGTGCTACCCTGACAAAGACACATCCAATCACGATGAAACCACACAGACAAGCAGGCACAAGGCAGCACATCTCTCTATTATAATAAAACAATCTTGGAACAAGACGTGACTTTTGGAAGAGACTTTTTGGAAGTAAGTCCTGCAAGACGGAGACTTTTAATATGAGATTCATTCAAATCACTCCATACTTACAACCTTTGGAAACAAGTCATTCGAGACAGAGAATCTGCCATGAGATTCTTTCAAGTCATACCCTACATACAACTATTTTCAAACAAGACCACCGTCATTAGGTGAATTACGGCACTTAACCTGGACAGACACCAATCCATTAAAGGGCTTACTTATGAACACACACACACTTATGAAGATCCAGCTTAAAATCACCCATTCATCTAAATATGGCAGTGAGAAACGCTGAAGTCAAATGAATTAACGTGAAAATTGTCAATCAGTTACACTACAGATTGATAAATGAGTACATATTCCGCGAATAACATTAGACACTAAAGGAGATCTTTATATACCATTCGTATTAAAACGTTTACAGTTTCCCGTGAGAATAGTTTCTGCTATGACAATTAACAAATCACAGGGTCAAACATTCAAAAAAGTCGGTTTATTTATTAGAGAGAAAGAAACAATATTCACTCACGGGCAGTTATACGTTGCGTTGTCACAATGTAAATCCAATCAAAATTCAACGCGACCTTGAAGAAAAGTTAATTCCAAATATTGTTTTAGCTGAAGTTTTAAAGTAAAAGTGAAAATAATGCATATGTAACAATTCCCATGAAAATAACAATCTCTGTAAATTGTACATCCGGTTAACCAAACCCGGGGGTTGGCAAGCGAAGCGAGCAGGGGGTAGAGCCCTCTAGTACATCCAGAAGAAAATATAATTTGCGGTAGTTGAAGCTATAATCCAATAGTGTGTGTAATGCATAGAGACAATTGATTGTAATCCCCTCTGCGTCTTTTGGCTTGAGTCCACTTAATAAAACTTCTTCCCAGCAACCCTTGCATAAGAAATTTTGCATAGTGCTGCTAAAATTTAATTCACTTATGGTTTTAATGCCAGAAATGTAAGTGTGATACTTGCTTATTTATATATAATGTTTGAGTAGGTTACTTTTGACCTTAATGACCTTCTGCATTCCATATTGCATATAGGTACTTAATCTCTATCATTTTCTTATAACACTTTCACAAAAGGTTCAAGGATAAGACAACAGCTTCCGTGGCGTAGCGGTAAGATTTGCTGACTTTTGATCAAGAGTCCCCGGTTCTGACTGCCTCCTCTATTTGCCATTTTCAGTAGTAAGCTGCTCTTACTGCTAATATTATACAGTACACACATACATTTGGTTTGCGTCTGTAACAGTTGGTGTACATTTATAGTACTTGTGAAAGTTACTGTTTTATTTTCATTTTTATTCTCTCAGTCACGATCACGATACATACTACCAAGGGGATCTGACGCTGTTAGTTTTTATTTGAAACTGGGAATAACTGTAGATGTAAGTGGTGTTTTGAGGCAATGCAACTGGAAATTCTCTGATTTGGAGGGATAAAAGCTGACACACAAATGTTGGTGAATCTGCCATCTTCGTATCTCACCATCACTTGATTTTGTTTTTATTCAGTTTTATTGAGTATTCCTGCTCACGCTGAATTAGTATGCACCTTATGGTCTATGATGTCAAAGACGCACTACAAAAAAAAAACAACAGAGACATAGGTATATATGATATTTGGAATTATTCATTTTATAAACTTTTAGAGTACATTTCGGAAAATGTGGCACGGATGCAACATTATTCATTATTTATATTATTCATATTCATTTGCATAACATATTGCGCTTGGAATCAGTGACCGTGTGTTTTTTTTTTCCTGATCTTGCCGGTGTCCACTTTTGGGTGCACAGTGCGGTTTCTTTTGTACTCAAGGACATGCAGAGGAAAGAATAGTACAGAGAGGTAAGTTCAGCGGTATATGCAACCATCAAATTCAAATGTTTATTCAGCGTGAGCAGGAACACTCAATAAAACTGAATTAAAAAAAAATCAAGTGACGGTGAGATATGAAGAAGGCAGATTCACCAGCATTTGTGTTTTAGATTTTATCCCTCCAGATTAGAGAATGTCCAGTTCCATTACCTCAAAACACCACTCACAACTACAATTATGCCTTGTTTCAAATAAAAAGTAATAGTGTCAGATCCCTGGGTGACGGGTTAGAATGGGGGGATGTGGAAGTATGTATTGTGATCGTGACTGAGAGAATAAAAGTGAAAATAAAATGGTAACTTTCACAAGTACTATAAATGTACACCATCTGTTACAGATGCAAACCAAACGTATGTGTGTACTGCATAATATTAACAATAAGAGCAATTCACTACTGAAAACAGCAATTATAGGAGGCAGCCAGGATCGAACTGGGGACTATTGATCACAAGTCAGCAAATCTTACTGCTACACCACGAAAGCTGTTGTGTTATCTTTGAACATTTTGCGAAAGTGTTTATTTGATCTTTGGACTTCAGGCTTCACACATTATATAGTTTATGCCAACATTATATCATTTACTACTAAAATATGAAAAACATTTCTGTTTTAACAATGTGTTTACACAGATTATTGTAGAAACAAAACACACATGAAATGCATGTGTTCCAAATAATAATCTATTATTTCCACTCTAAAACTCATGCACTTCACTCCCAGATAATAAATCAAGGCATGAGATGGGAAAACTTTGTGCACATTCTGCGGCTGTGGGGGCATGGAATAGTATGCTGCTTGTCTTTATCGGCACATTTACAGGACTACAGATGCTGACCGAGAAGTGCGAACGTATTTAAGGTGAGCTGGATCTATGAGTTTTTTCATAGGCTCTGGTAATTCTAGTGTTAAAAAGCTGCACACCCTTGCACTTCTGACCAGCATTACTCCATAACACATACAATATGTGTTTCAGAAACCATTAGCTCACTTTACATAAAAATGCTGATGCTTCATTCACCATCAGTAAAAGCCTTGGTTAAAATGTATTTGTTTATGACATTTTCAATGTATCATATATTTTTATTTTAGAAGTCCTAATTTATAAGCAAAGACCGTAGGTGTGAAGTAGCAATAGCTTGTTTGAAGCAATTACTATCAAAGCATTTAATTTGGAATTAATAAAATAACTATGAGCATTTTGACTATTAGGTAAGAACTGCATTGTTTTGTAATCTTCAGGGAGTTTGCAAATATACAGTCTAGGCTAAGGTCAGCAATCAGAATACCAAGAAGTTTGTGTATAACTGATCACCAAAACCACTAACGTTAATGTAAAGTCAGGAAAAACAATCTGAAAGAGCAAGAAACAGAATATAAAGCTTTTTTTGTAAAGAATCCACCCACAACAGTTTTTATTGTGGTTGTATCAATAACTTAAAAGAGATTTTTACCATGCCACAATTGTAAATACTGATGACGCAATTGCAATATACATTGTAACAATATACCAGCAATATAATCAGCATCAATTTTATTGCATCAAAACCATCCAAAAATGGAGGTGAGTGGAAAAACAAAAACATAAAGAAAATAGCATTCTGCTAACATGAGAAACATAACAATAACATTTGTTAATCCACAGAAAAATATAATTTAAATAAATAAGTAAAATTCAGGGCCAAAATGATGCAGGCATTACTTGAAATTATTATTCACGGAAAATGGACACTTTTTCCATAGATTATATGCATGTGTGCTTGAATAATTAAGCATAATTTTAAAAATCAAAGGTTTAATTCCCGAAACAACTAACAAATTATCCTTGTTTTTCCAAATCTCAGTTCCTATCACTACATTTTCTTCCATGCAATGGGCAAATCTCAGCCAGAGCTTGGCACATCAGGTGTCTGAATGTCTGTGGCATTTAAATGTGAAGCAGATTTGTAACTGCATAAATTTTTAGTTAGAGCACAAATTTTGTTTCTGTTACTTTGGTTATAAAGTAAAATAATATACTCTCCCCTTTAAAACTTCTATATAATATACATATTTAGCAAAATACAGTTTAGGTTATTCACATTATGAGAATTATACATACTGTATAAAGAACAAGCGCCAGCTAAAGGGACAGTACAGTTAAAATGTCAATACATGGATGACCTTAAGAAATTAATTAGAAAAATGCAAAGATGCATCAAATTATATTTAATCAATGTCATCTTTAGATGAGAATCTGTATTGCTACAGTTTGATTAGTTTAAATCACAGTTGGCTAAACCCATTTTCTTTGGAATCTTAGTTAGCACAAAGATTATTTTGTAGTTTAAATTACACAATACTTTCTAGTTTTCTTCAAATTACAATCAGCTTGAATATTAGCTTAATAACAAAAAAACTAACCCCACAGCTTCTGGATTTTATTATGGAATTAACTGTGCGACTGCTAATGGCTTTTTTAGATGTTCATTATAAACTCCAGCAATGAATTAGCCATCTATGCCAAACTTTAATCTATCTAAATATAAACATAAATAAATCATTTCTATCGATATAAATATGTATTTATTATTAAGTGCCCCTATGAGGTTCTGTCATATGTAATTGTATATCAATATAGAGTCAAAAGATGGCCCCTATTTCAGACTTAATAACGGAGAAAGATTTTAATCCCATTTGCAGTCTTCCTCTTGTTTGGTGCCCTTCATAGTTGGTCTGTTGAAGGCTGTTTTTGCATTGTGTTGCTTTTCTGCTCATTTAGGAACATTTTTTCATATTGTCAAGTGCAAATGCTACCTACATATTGTCAGTGAGGTGAGGCAAGTGCTTGCAAAATCATTACAGGACTGTTTTGCATCCTCATTTTCAAGGTAGTGTTAGGATCTTTTAGATTTTTTTTTTACACCAAATCCTAGTTCCTTTGTCAGCCTCCTTGATGCTATAAATGTGACTAAATGACATATTTTTGATTAAACATGTTATATTTTTCACATACTAGGTGGTCATGACAATAATAATGACTTTCGTCTTTTTTTTGAGCATAAATACCCAAGAGTAATATTAATATAACGTCCATATCCTTTACTTAGTCTCCCACATACAAAGAGACTAGTAGTTTTGATTTTTTCTGCAGCTTGATTTGGTATTTGCAACATGATGTTGCTTTCTCAGGGAAAGCCCTACTTGACATCATAGTCTGGACATCAGAAACCAACTCTGTTACTCATATTAATCAATTCAGAGACACATAAGCATGCAAAACTCCATGCAGACCCTTTTGGGGCTAGGGATCAAACCTTAGCCCCTGGTGCTGTGAGGTACAAATGCTATCTTGACACCACCACATCTCATACTTACGGACATCTTTACTAAATAATATCATTAAAACTAAATGTGAAAATGTAAAGCTGTCTCAGTATATCGATAATTGGAACACATGCATTTCATGTGTGTTCTGTATCTACAATGATCTGTGTAAATGTAGGATGACAAGAACTGCGAGAAATGCAAGAAGTGTTGAACACATAATTAAAACTAAATTGAAACTTTTTTTATGCTATAATACTAATGAAAATTTTTGACATGAAGTGTATAATGTGTGAAGACTGAAGTTCAAATATCAAATAAACAGTTTCACAAAAGGTACAAGAATAACAAAACAAGTGCACTTTTATTCAAGAATATAACGGAAGAAAAAGAAATCGGGTTATGGTACAATGCACAACACAACCACTTGGGTGGTGCTGTGGTAAGAACTACTGGCCCATAATCAAGAGGTCGCAGGTTTGATTCTGGCCGCTTACTACAATAGATTTAACCTTTTGAGTAGTGAGCCTCTCTTATTGTTACTATTATAGAATTAAAATATACATTTGATTTGAGTCTGTAACAGCCGGTGTAAATTTATGGTACTTGTAAAGGTTAGCATTTTTTTTTATTATTCAGTTTTATTCTCTCAGTCACAGTCACGCTCCAACCGATCTGATGCTGCTGTTTTCAAATAAAGACATGGTATAAAAGTGGTGAACTCAGATGAGGATGAGGATTCTACATCAGAGAAAGAGAACAGAAGCCTTCCCCACAAGAAACGTCCACTCACACATAAGAACAGCGTAGCTGCACAAAACGTAAAGGTGAAAGATGGCATCGTTTGAATGCAGCAACAGGTTGAAACAGCAGGGCTTACAGAGCTTGCCAAGGTATCGTGCAAAGTCCTGTTTTTAATTATGTTTTGTGATGGTCTTTATATAAAAAAAAGTTTATATCTTACTTAAATAAAAGCCAGATCGAATGTTATTTACCTTGTTTTATTTACTTATCTTAGTAGACTGCAGGGCTTCCTATGTTTGATTGACACGGGCATGCTGACAAAGTACATTTTTGTGAAAGTGTTTATTTGATATTTGAATTTCAGTCTTCACACATTATTATCATCATTTCAGCATTTTGAATATGATAAAAATTCTATTTTTGTTATGTGTTCAATATTTCTTGCCTCGTATTTCCTGTCATGCAACATTTAAAACAGATCATTGTAGACACGGAACACACATGGAATGTTTGTGTTTCAAAAAACAACATATTATTTACCCAATACAATTTAAGGCACCTCACACCCAGATAAACAGACTTGAGCCTGGAAAACTTTGTGTACCACTAAAGCTGTTTCAGTGGGGGATGGGATAGCAGGCTGCCTAACGACATATTTGCAAAACATAACACGCTGATGAGGAGGTGCGAGGGAGTTTAAGGTGGCCCGGGATTATGAGTTTTTACATAGACTTCAGGGATTCTAGTGTTAAGACAGAGGACCTCTTATCTGTTGCACCTCTACATGACAACTACCATTTTCTTAATATTGATCAGTCTTGAAGACTCAGACAGCATCTCTAAAATTTATAATAACATTTTAACATCTCTCCCTATCAAAGATCCCAGAGGGAAAGGATCTTTTACTTAACATTTCAGAAAAGGAGTGGAAGGCAGCCATACACAGAATGCACTTTAGTTCCTTGCAGAAAGTACTCAATTATACAGCTCAAACAAAGTTTTCCATCAACCGCATTTATCTCGATTAAAATAATCCAAAATGTGTCCAGGGCAAGAATTTGTGAACGTTGCAACCTAACTTCAACTTCACTGGGCCACATGTTTTGGGTATGCACCAAATTAACATCATTTTGGACAAAAATCTTTGAATGCCTATCAGTAAGCCTTGGTGTTTATTTTAGAATAAGCTTCGTTATTGGGGGAAAAGATATGCTCTCTTCTTTGCTGCTTCAAACATTTGCTTTGCTGGCTCTCCTCTCTTTTGTTCTTTTGGGTGGAGGTTGATTTTTTGTTTTGTCAAATTTGATTGGATTGTATGGATTGTTATTTGCTTTTAATTAAAATTAATAAAAAAACAGAGACAATTCAAATTTTTACTTTTTTGAGACAAGACAGGAGTTGAGTGTTGCTCAGCCAAAGGTTGTACAGCACACTAGTCAAATTCCCTGGCAAGCTTAGCACACTCCTATATCTAATGAATCAGAGTAACTGTCATGTTAGTCGAACTTCATTTTCACATTTTTGTAACCAAGCTGGATATTTAAGGTATGGCTGGATTTTCAGTTTTGGTGGTGCTGCCACATACTTTGGGGTTAATGCACCTCTGGATGCCAAATACTTTTTTGCTACACTTTTTAAGGAAACATCACAATTCACCAAGAAAAAGTGAAATTTTAGTGGAACATATATTTTTTTCATTCAAAGAGCATCACAATTACTGCAACACTGATCATTTTACACACTGCCAATGAACTGTAAAAAATATAAAAAAAAAACATGAAACAATCTATTATTATATGTATAAGGTGCAACTGACACCATTGATGAAATTCGGTAAATCATCGAGCCAACTGCTCTAGAACTGACTGCATGCAAGCGAGCACACAGAGGTCAACGCTGATGCTTGCAGGCTAATCTAGAGCAGCGGCCGAATCCCAGGGACAGTGATGCTGCAGTGCTGCAGGGGGTGGCCGAGGTCATGAGCTGGCTGCTCAACGAATATACGGCACTGACTGATCAGCTGAGGTTTGCTGGCAAATTGCACTGGGAACTTAATATAGCTGGTTGTGGCGTTCAATGAATGTATGTTGCTGAATATACTCATCTCTGGCGTCCTGGCAAATTGCACTGGGAACAGACTATAGCCGGTTCTGGCAGTTTAAGGGTTAAGCTAGTGGTGGTTCTGTTGTTAGCCACTGTTTTTAAAGTGTGGTAGCTCTTTAAACACTGAACTTTACATGCTATTTTGGACAGGATATAGAGGAGCTGTTAACATTTAGTAAGATTTTGGCTGTTGTAACCTCCAATTACTAGCAACTGTTCCAATATTGTCCTGTGCTTTTTGTGCACATGGTGTTTTTTAACTTAAGTTTCTTTGCATTTGCCATTTATTGTGGGCTGCAGCTGTCACTTGTAATGTATATCTGTTCTTTATGTGTCTCTGGAAAGTTGAAAATCAGTTGGCCTTTGTTGGCAATTAGTTTCATCAGTTCTATGAGAGATAATCAGTAATGCGCATGACTAGTGTTGTTACTGTGGTGCTTGCATGTATAATAGAGAAGAGAGTGAAAATCTTTCATCAGGTCTTAGTCATGTGTAAGAATAGCTAGGTGCATTCCTGTCATCGTCCCTTGTTTACTAGGCAAGGATTCACATGGTTTATATACCCCTGTGATGCTCTACTAATTAAGAGACTATTAAGGTGAGTAGTTATCACTAGCTTGATAGCTTGTTGAGGATGCAAATATCTATATTTATTTTTCTTCTTCTCAATTAAAATTTTAAAGCTATGACTAAAGTCTCTTGTTAGCCATTGTTTTCTTCATAATTCCTTACATCCAAGGCTCATGGATCTTAGCCTCCTTTGTTAAAGATCACATATAAAGATAATATGTTCATTTTTAAATCCTATAATCACCATAAGCAATGGTAGACATGGTAGACAACACAGACTTGAACAAAAACAAGCAACAAATTATATGGCAGCTTTAAATTACTTTCTCATTTATTAAATGTGAATGCCACATGGACTGGACAGGTATTCCAGCCAGAAGAGAGGATGGTTCCTTACACGGATGGGAGGCTCCGAAGAGGCAGATAGGCATCCTGACCGGGGAGGAGAATGGGATCAGACCCGGAAGGAAGGACCAGAAAGAATGGACGGACAGTCCACTAGAAAGGAATGACGTCGTGGGGGGGCTTTTTACTTCCCCACCACGCTAGATGGCAGCAGCCTTGGATATCAGTGCACAGTGGGAAGCCAGCAGGGCATGCCAGGAAATGTAGTCCACATTCCTGCTGGGGCGCTGTGGGGAGATAAGCTCCCTGCTATAATGGACTTTCATATGACCCAGAAGTGCTTCTATCGGACATTGGACCTGGCACCGGAAGTACTCCCAGGTCCTTAATAAAATGAAACGCACTTCTTTACCCAGGCAAGTCAGAGCTGGGAGAAAGAAAGGAAACACTCAACTGGAGGAGGGCAATGCAGTGGTAAGTGTTGGAAGGAGAGAGATTATTGTGTATTGTGGAGAGAGAAACCTGTGGTTGTGCTACTTTGTGCTACTGTAGAAGGAATTCGGTTGATTAGACCATCCTTTATTTGAACCCAGGACTCTCTGTGTGTTCGTGTTGTGGGTTTGAGCTATTGACTGCCTGTTTCCCATCACAATGTACAGTTCTTATAATGTTGCTTTAGTCAAGGGAAATCAACTGTTTAAATGTTTGCACCTTGAATTACTTATAGTCTTTCAAAAATGAAGAAAAATGTTTTAATCTGCATCTCTAATTTTTTAATGACTTTCTTTCTTTTCTTCATTGTTTTACCTTGCAGCATTTCACATATGTAATTAATTAATCTTACAATTAGTTCCTTTAATACATCTCTCTATCTTTGCCACTGCTGTAATCAGCAAGCAAATGTCTGAAACTCTTTGCCTTGTGTTACTAATTTGCAGAAATATGATGTTGAATCTTAGACCTAAGGGAATGAAATTGAACTGGTAAATTTGCACGTTGAAGACCCTACCCAAGAGAATATAATTGGATTAAGTGTCATTTTGAAACTCAAAAGATAGCTAGGGGTAGCTCTCAACATTTCCAATAAACAAAGAGATGCCATATTTAAATTCTCAAGAACAGACAAGCAATCTGCTTTCACTGAAATAAATAATACTTCCATTAATTCAAGAAACACATGCAATCAAAAGTATAAGTGGATCATATGTGAGACTCTATGGTATGTATCTTTTAAGTAATAAAAAAATACTAGTTTTGTCATTTTAGGGGTATAAACAACTATTGTAATTCATCTGTAAATTTGAGTCATGTATTGTTATTTTCATTCTTCTGTCAATCAGTTTTCTACTTGACCTTCTTTTAATATTACCACAATATTTACATTTAAAACATTTCAAGGCCAGGTTTATTGTATCTGGACTGTACTATTATAAGTTACCTCAATTTCTAAGGGGACTACTTAACATTATACCCTAAGTTTATTGCATCTGGACTGTACTCTCATAAGATATGTCAATTTTAACCTTACTACACCACTACTTTTTTTTGTGTGTGTGTGGTGGACATGCTGCTTCTTTACTTTGCTAACTGTCATCTAGCCTCACTTGGAGAGACAAAATAGGGGAGGACGGTGTGGGAGAAAGAGAATGGCAAGGGTTGGGGGTGGCAAATTGGATGAAGGCAGGGGGGAATAGAGAGCAAGTTACTTCTTATCTGTCCTTTTTTACCCATACAACTGTAAGTGCCAATATTATAATAGACTCCTCAGCCATAATACCTGGCAATGATATGAAATCAAGCTATTGTTTGAAACAACATACTACCTTTACTTATGTTTACAAAATGTTCTCAAAAGTTCAGAAAGTGTCTCTCTCTCTTACCAATTAATCACAATCTAAAGAGAAAAAAAGTTATTTTGTCACCTAACAGGTCTAAATGCCAAGATAGTATTTGTAAAGGAGACTCAATTAATAAGAGATAAGATTGGCCATATGTTTCACTCCTGCGTGGCAAAGAAAACTTGTGGTGTCGGAATATTAACACACAAAATGGCATTTGTAGTATCAGATGTAATATCTGATCCTGAAGGGTGATATGTCATGATGATGGGTAAACTTATTTAAATTCTAATGTCATTTTGATAAATATCTATGTACCAAATGTGGATAATAGAGATTTCATCCAAAATGTAATTGCATCTATTCCTAATGTGAACACTCATAAAATTAGACTTTAATTGTATTTTAAATTCAGACCAAGATAGGTCTTCAACTACATTAGCAGTAACATCTAACACTGTAAAACTAATCACACAGTTTGTAATGGATCATAATGTATCAGACTCATAGAGATTTTTAAATCTAAACTCAAGAGCATATTCCTTCTTCTCATTAGTACATTACAGTTATTCAAAAATTTATTATTTCTTTATAGATAATAATTTATTGCCCACTTTCAAATCTTGTAAGTACGACACTGTTATTTTTGACTATGTCCCTCTGATTATGGAGCTTAAATCACTATGCCCTACACACTCACCTCACAGCTGGCATATTATACCCCTGTCATTAGCAGATAAGAACTGTACAGAATTCATCTCCAAGCAAACTGATTATTTTTTAGAGACAAATGCATCCTCAGTCTATGCAGGAACATTATGGGAAATTCTGAAGGCTTTTTTAAGAGGGCAGTTTTGATATCCTTCCCACAAAAATAAATTGCAAACCAAGAAGGTGTCAGAGATAATCAGTGAAATTACCAGAACAGATCAGGAATATGCCACGTCCCCAAATGAGGCACTTTCTAGGAAAGACAAAAGAAATGGAACAGCTCATCTTTAAATTGCAACATCATTACTATGAACATGGAGTGAAAGCTAATAAGATCTTGGCTCAACAAATCCTCAAGCAGGAAGTTCACAACACAATAACAGAAATTACTAACACAAATAGAAATAAAATCATTAACCATAGAAATATAACCCACACATTTACAGAGAGCTATGAGACCTTATATTCTACTTAGTTTAAAGAAAATAAGACACAATATAATATTTTTAATGAATTACAAATACCACAGTTAGATATTCTTAGTGCAGAGGAACAGGACAAACCTCTGACATTCTCAGAATTACTAAATGCTATAAACTCACTCCAATGTGGGAAAACAGCAGGCCCTAATGGATACCAATTGAATTTTATAAAAAAGTTTCAAATAAGTTAGATTCACTACTAAGACCAATGTTTGTAGATGCTAGAGACTATACAATTCTACCTCAAACTAGTCTCCAAAAATTAATTACCATCTTCCCAAATAAAAATAAGGACTTATTGCGCAATGTGCATCATACAGACCATTTTTACCTCTGAAAAAGTATGCTAAGATACTCTTCAAAGTTCTAGATAGAAGGACTGAGAAGGACTATGTCAGCAGCAGCTCTCACCTTAGTATTAAAATTTTCCATCTTACTATTTACATTATTCTCACTATTGTAGTAAGCACTATAAACGGACTGGTTGCTTAGAATGTTTGTAAATTTTGAAGCTGCTGATGAATCAAAGAAGCGTTTTTTAACAATATGCTTCTCGTGAATATTTTCTATCATTATTTCTATATTAAATAGTAAGAGAAAATGGTCTGATAGACCAATATCAATGATCTGCTTCACATCAACTTTTAGTCCTTTTGTAATTACTAAGTCTAACGTATGACCTGCTTTGTGTGTAGGCTGACTAATGTGCTAACTCAAATCAAAAGAGTCCAAGAGGTTCATGAATTCTTTTACTTTCCGGTCACACTGATTATCGATATGAAAGTTAAAGTCACCGACTATTAGGAACGTGTCATAGTTCGTAATTACAATTGATATCAAGTCTGAGAATTCCTCAAAGAAAGATATATTTTATTTAGGAGGTCTATATGGATAATACTAAAAACTGAGAAACTCCATGAATAACAATGGCAAGATACTCAAAGACTTGCATTTGCCAAAGTGTACATCTTTACACTTTAACCGGCTCCAGTAAATATTTGCTAAACCACCACCTTTCTTACCTTGGCTATCCGCATGAGCAAAGCTGTAATTCAGAGTCACAGATTCGATCAGAACACCATCAGAGCAGATTTGATCAGAGTACCATCAGAGCTAAGCTACATTTCACTTAGCTATAAAATTTTACACATTACGAACCTAATACAGTGGCTCGGTTCATGAACGTCTCTGAACACATACAAATTTCGTTATGACCAAAAAGTTTGCCAAACTTTTGCCTCTGTTCAGGACCAAACAAATGGTATAGGAACAAGCCAGTTTCCCTTTTGGTTTGTGCACGCTGATGATTTCTGCACATGGTCAGTCTCTCCCTGAGACACATGCACACACACGTGAATTAAGTTATTCGTAGTTATGCCACACTGCCTAGTTTTTTTACATGAATTGAGGTTAGTTACAACAATATTAATGCAGTGCACTTTGGAGGAAGATTTTGTAACCGAGTTATCACGTCCTAGCAAACCATTATGGAAAAGGTTAGGAGTAAAAATAGACAGTCAAGAGAGACGAATTACTTTAACAATGTTTTCAGAGAGGAACCGGGTGCCAAATCAATTTGATTGCAGACCTTCCCACTTGAAGAAACGCGGCCTCTCCCAGAAGAGGTCCCAGTTGTCTATGAACCCGATGTTTTGACTCTCGGAGAAGCCTTTCAACCAGATGTTTAATGCCAGCAGACGACTGTAATACTCGTTTGATCTTCTAACAAGAGGTAGGAGACCCGTGATGAAGATTCTTACAGCCAGGGTCCTCTCCTTTGTGGCTTTAATAAGTGCTGATAAGTCCACCTTGAGAATCTCCAACTGTCAGTGTCTCAAGTCATTTACCCTGGCGTGTATCACAATGGATCCCACTGCCCTGTTCTTGTGCCTCTCGAAAACTATCGACGCTCGTCTCATAACATCTCGGGCACGAGCACTGGGAGAACAAGAGACAAAAGTTTTCTGATTAGGGCAAGAGATATTTAGGTTTCATATGATTGAATCTCCAATCACAGATACATCACCCGAGGAAGAAGGCAAACTGGGGGCACAGAGAGGATCGAACCAGTTCTGAGTGGAGATGCTTGCCTGTGCCGATGGAGATGTTCTGGCCTTTAACCCCTACCTGCGTAGCAGAAACAGGCCGAGTTCTTCATCATTGACGTCGTCCCTCCAACGATGAGGCATGGGGGTAAAGCTCACTTGGCCTTGAAAGTGAGCATCACAGCGTGGAGTCGATGTTACTGAACTGCGATTTGCTGTGACGATTTCAGATGTCAGGGAGGATTTTTCTAGCAGACAAGCCTTCAAATCCCTCAGGAGCCTCTGTCTGAACAGGAGTTTCTGGATCTGGATGTTAAGAGCCTGGAGTTCTTCGAAGACGCAGTTCATCTCACTGTCAGCCAATATCTCTGCTTCCGCTTCGTGCCCTGACAGTGTGTATCTTCAATCTCACACATTCAAAGTGTGACTCTACAACAACCTAAAGCAGCAGAGGGCATGGCACTACCTAACTTTCAGTTTTATTACTTGGAGGCAAATATACCTCAAAGATCCCAGGGTACGATAGGGAGAGAATCTTTTACTTGACATTTCAGAAAAGGAGTGGAAGGCAGCCATGCATAGAATACATTCATCCATTATCCAACCCACTATATCCTAACACAGGGTCATGGGGGACTGCTGGAGCCAATCCCAGCCAGTACAAGGCACAAGGCAGGGACAAATCATGGGCAGGGCGCAAGCCCACCGCAGACCTAGAATATATTCCAGCTTCATATGCACAAAGCATTCAATCATTCAACTTTTAAATACTTTCTTGAGCAATTTATCCTAACCCATCAATAGCTTTGTTTGGTGTACTCCCAGATGTGCTTTAAGTGGAGAATGACAAACTGATTGTAATTGCCTTTACCACATGCATATAGACGTATCAAGCTTAACTGGAAGAATCCCAGTCTACCTGTTACAGGTCTGTGGGTAACTGATGTTCTACACCAGTGGTTTCCAAATTCAATCCTGGGGACCCCTGTGGCTGCAGGTTTTTGTTCCAACCGGATTAACAATAAGTGTTGGCTCTCGTTTCTCTCTCTCTCTCTCTCTCTCTCTCTCTCGGGCAGGGGTTTAATTCTGGTTTGACTTGATTATATGAAATGTTTTTTTTTAAATAAATTCAATAAAAAATAAATAAATAAAAAACATTTCAAAGCCATTGTATTATGATTGCCTACAGTATTACACCATTGAATAATTTGCAAAGTGTGGAATTGTTTAGGGGATGGGCAGGTGCACTTCTGCTAACACAGGCTCTGTTTGGATCTTAAGTGTGTTATTTAACCTAACTAAGAAAGGCAAGTTGGGTTGGTCCTACACTGCAATCAGTGAATTTCTAAAACACAAACTCACTCTAACAACATATAAATCATGCTAGAAATAGTAAATAAATTCCTGCCAAATTCGCCTATGACTTTCATATTTTAATGGAATATTAAGTACTAAATACTGTACAAGCAATACGTGATTTTTTTACTTACATGCTCTGAAAATATTTATTAATGAAGATACACCTTCAAAATTGCATATTGCTTTATTGATTATTGAAAAGCATTCCAAACAAATTAATAAAATCACGGCAAAGAATGAATTGTCAGTCACAAAATAAAAGTGAACTGAAATGAACCACCGGTATGTATGGTATGTTGACCTTATTCCAACATCCCACAGTTTTTACAATACTTCATAGAGTTGGAAAAGGTTTTAATGGTGGCACAAACCCCAACATAAACTGATATGAAGGAAAAAATTATTAAAATACTGACAAAGGCATAGTGTGTAGTACTATTTGTCACTGTGAGTGACAGCTGCTAGGTATTCTTCTGCCTCAAAACTAGCTGTGGAGGTTTATGTGCATCACAGTGTCAATAGACATAGTCTGCCAGGAGGTATTAATTTCTCCACTATAAAGTAATTAATAAAGGGAATACTCCTAAGTACTCTGGGAGAAAGAGGTGACCTGGTAAGACAGAAATATCACTTGGCCTAGGTAGAACTGAGCATTGGATGCTATCATGAAATATACCCTCCATCCTGTCCAGGAGATGCTGTCTTGGAGCATTTTTAGTCACAGGCTCATTCTACCACTACACTAAGAAGCACCTCTGAGGGTCATTCTGCCCACTGCTATCAGGCAATTCAGTGCTACCTTCTGATGTACCCGTTAAGTTCATTTTGAAATATTTGAACCATATGCATCTATTTATTTATCAAGTGATTGATTGGCTTATTTGCCCTGTGAGTCTGAATCTTTGTTCTTTATGTTTCTGTTGCTGTGTGCATTTGAATTTCTTCCTGGGGTTAATAAAGTGTATCTAATCTAATCTAATATGGTCTAATTAAGTTTCTTGATCAGCAATCTCCAATCTTAGTTAACTTTCTTGAACAAGACTCTTCCTCGTAATAATGTCACATTGTTTGTTATGTTTAACTAGTGGCCAAATCACTCCTGAAAGTTTGTTTTACATTTTCTGACCCTTCACCTGATGTATCACGTTTGTTCAGAGATTGTAAAATGAATGAAGGAAACTTATTTTGAGCCTCTGTTCTACATTCAAAACTGTAAAAATTGAGCAGCATGAAGCGATATATTATTTATTAAATACTTTTTGGGTTTTGCAGTACAAACAAGCAGGGCCGTTTGAAGGAATTTGGGGGCCCCAAGCAAAATGGACATGGAGGCCCCCCGCACGCACGCAAAGGAACCACAGCATAGCCATACAGTAATCCCTCCTCGATCGCGGGGTTTGTTCCAGAACCCCCGCGATAGACGAAAATCCGCGAAGTAGAAACCATATGTTTGTGTAGTTATTTTTATATATTTTAAGCCCTTATAAACTCTCCCACACTGTTAACATTATTAGAGCCCTCTAGACATGAAATAACACCCTTTAGTCAAAAGTTTAAACTGTCCTCCATGACAAGACAGAGATGACAGTTCTTTCTCACAATTAAAAGAATGCAAATAGATCTTCTTCTCTTCAGGAGCAGAGAATTTCAGAGGGAGAAAGAGAGAGCGCTCGCAAAGAAAAGCAAACAATCAAAAAATCAATACTTGTGCTTTTAAGTTTGCGCGCATTTTTAGAGGAGCGTTAGTATCTTCTAAGCAAACAGCCTCTGTGCAAACAGCCCCTCTGCTCACCTCTCCTCCGTCAGGCAGAGAACGCCAGAGAAAGAGAGCGAGATTAAAGCAACAATCAAAAATCAATACGTGTGCTTTTGTGCTTTTAAATATGCCGAGCACCGCAATAAAGCGGCATTTTTTTAGAGGAGCGTCAGTATCTTTTAAGCAAACAGCCTCTGTGCAAACAGCCCCTCCATCAGGCGCAGAGAATGTCAGAGAGGGTGAGAGAGAGGCAGAGACAAGCAAACAATCAAGCTCCGCGCGGGATGCATATCTTATAGCATTGAGGAGTTTTAGTTAATATGTAATACATGCTCTGATTGGGTAGCTTCTAAGCCATCCGCCAATAGTGTCGCTTGTATGAAATCAACAGGGCAAACAAACTGAGGAAGCGTGTAGCATAAATTAAAAGATCCACTGTCTGCAGAAATCCGCGAACCAGCGAAAAATCTGTGATATATATTTAGATGTGCTTACATTTAAAATCCGCGATAGAGTGAAACCGAAAGTCGAAGCGCGATATAGCGAGGGATTACTGTACATATTTCTGCTAGCCTACCTGCTGCAAAATTGCACCATTTGTACAAGACAAGTAGAGCTATTTTATGTGTGTAATTTATCACTTACCACTGTCTTGTTTTTTCTTATCCTCCTCTTCCTTTTTCTTCTTTCTTTTTTGGCTTCCTGAAGCATAATTCCGCTTCATGACTGCCGAGGAAGTTTTGTATTTTGCCGGCAGCAGAGATCGCGTGGTTGGCTGGCTGCTGTCAGCGAGGGGGGCCCCCTTGAGGGGGATCCCGATAACAGTGTCATTGCACTTTACTGCATTCACTATCAATGGGGCGCTCACACAGTTTGTCGCTGCATTTTATTCTTAACCAGTCGTTGTCTTGGGGCCCCAGGCCAGCTCGGGGCCCCAAGCAATTGCTTGGTTTGCCTGCCTTGTCGCGACGGGCCTGCAAACAAAATTTAAAAAGTCTGCAATTTTTTTTGTCATAAATAAACCTTTTTTGTGCAGACATCACTATGACAACTGAAAGGAGGACAGATCTTCTCTACAGTGAATACCAAAGCTTTTCCACTGAAGGATGGTGTCCATTCGATATATCCCTTTGAACTACTGATCATTCTTGTACTTCTTTATTTCTTCAGGTTAATGTAATTAAGCTTTAAGGACCCAACCAATAAACTGTAATTGAGTTCAGGCAAAATAGATCCATTACAGTTCACAGAGCATTTGTCACATACACAAATAAACATAAATATTTTATTCACTTGTTCCTTTTAACATGTCTTGCGCTTAAGGAGATTCAGTACTGAATATCCTGTAAAAGCATTTACATAAGAAAAAGGTCAATAAAGAATATATATAAACTACATAAATACACTAGCATTGTATACTTAACATATGATGGCACAGCACATAATATATTTCACCTCATCCCCTGTAGCTATTAGCACATTTTAATAGGAAATAATTTCCTAAGGTTTGCCTTCAAAGCACATAATACAGTCTTAAGTTAAATTATGCATTTGCAAAACGTCAAAACCCCTTTTAGGCTTAATTTGTTTCTTCTAGTGAAGTACTAAAAATTTCCAGACAAGTCTAAGTGCATACATGGTAAATTTAACAAAAATGCAGATATGCACATAAAAAGTGAGAAGTTTAGTATTTTACAATGTACAGTGTGTCCTGAGATTTGTTACAGTACATTGTTAAAAGTTAAGTAGCTGACATGTGACATAAGATATCCCAAAGAAGTGCGGGAAGAGGCTTGTTTTACTGAGACACATGCATAAAAGGAAAACAATTGACAAGCTTTCTGCTTCAACCTCCACGGCAAATCAATAGGAATAAGAAGCAAAGAGAAGGATCAGTTCTAAAGTGGTTATATGATCAGTCTCTGACAATTTTCATTTGTGTCCATTTGCTAAGCCAGGTTGAAGCAGCAAGTGAGGTAATGCTGGTTTCTCTCATTGTTATTCCCCAACTGTGGAAAGAAATTCAATAGAAAAGACTTTTAAAAATGAATTGTTCTTTTTAAAGAAATAGCTGTGAGGACAGTGCCACTTGTGCAAAAATGCATTTTAATTTATCATCCATCCTAAATTCTAAGGGTTCACTTGTTTTTGTTAAACATTTTTAATGTTATCTTTATATGGACTCATATATTAACAGTACTTGTCACTAGACTGAAACAAGGACTTAAAACTTTAAGTTAGTTATGAGCCATTTGAAAGATGCTTCATATTCCAACATACAGTACACACGATTATTAAGTAATATTGTACCGTACTTACTATAAAAATGTACGTTCATATTTATTTTATTTTGTTTTTACAGTTTTTCATTTACATGGATTAGCTTTTTTGCAAAGCTATATTCTCTTCTGCAATTTTACTCAGCCTGGGAATCATTGAATAATCTTGCTGGAGGTGGAGACTGTCATAGTTAAAAATGTTATTGAAATCCTGTCATTACCAGATTACATGTTATTACAACATTCATTCACATTTTGTGTATGAATGTAACATCAAGAGAAATTTGTACTTACTGTGGTGCCTGTCAATAAATTTCAAGTTAAGTTATTTAAAAATAATCTCATATTGAAGAGTCAAGCCTATAATGAACTTAGAATCACAACTTTGTGCATTCAAACTCAAAAAAAACTAAATTTGGTCTTCCTTACCCAGCATAGAAGTGATTCTACCACAAGTCATTCTTGTAAAATCAAGGTACAGTGCCCAGTAATACACAGTGAACCCCTCAGCTCTATGTGGAAACCTGTTTTTAGTGTCTTGCACTTACAATTTTATTGATTTGGCAGCACTATATACAAGGTGGTCCAGATCTAATTATGCAGATCCAGATCGTCTGGATGACTTTGATTTATGCGGGGACAATTCCAGTTCGGTGCGAAGACGATTCTTCACGTCATCAGTTCGCACACTTCTCGGTGGTCTGGGATATTTCGGGTGATTTTCTATGTAATAAACATAATGAAAATTGCATAATCAGATCTGGACCACCCTACAGATGTCATGACCATAAATAAAGTTCAGGATTTAGATTGACGGGTATGTAAATGAATGGCTTTGTCTAGGATCTTACCTCCTGCATCATCATCACAGTCTAATATAATGCTCTTAAAACTGCCACTGTTATGCCAGTCTGTTGGTCAATATGTAAATCCCCTTCACCCTCAACTGTGAACAAGGCCCCAGTGTCTTTGTACTCCATCATTTGGGATTGCTGCTTCCCTCTAACCTGCTGAGAGAAAGACACTCTTTTTCTGTGGAGTACCCTGACCTAAGATTGTGAGGTACCCAAGTTTCATTAGAATCACATTATATTCAGGTGTGTATTGCAGTAGTGCAAATTAAAGATTACAGTTTAATAAGAAAAGAGAGGGAACAAAGTCCATAAACAGCAGGAATGAAACAATTAGGTCTGTATGTTCTCCAAGCTTTATCTGCATCTTGATGTCATGTCCACAAAGATCACAAAGAGGAAAAGAAGCAACATGCTTCTCTGGCAAAGTCCTACACCAGCGCGAAGTAAACTTAACTTAATGCCAGGTATGCAAACACAATTCATACAGCCGTAGGCTTGTGCCTCATCATGCCATCAGCTCACCTATCACAAGCACCATGACCATGGGAAAGGTGCTATATAAATACAATTTACTATTATTGTTATTATTAATAATAACAATAATAATATTATCTATACTAATAAAAGGTAAAGCCCTCACTGACTGACTCACTCACTGACTGACTCATCATTAATTCTCCAACTTCCCGTGTAGGTGGAAGGCTGAAATTTGGCAGGCTCATGCCTTACAGCTTACTTACAAAAGTTAGGCAGGATTCATTTTGAAAATTCTACGTGTAACGGTCATAACTGGAACCTACTTTCGTCCATATATACGGCCATAGCCTGCAGCTCGGTCACCGTGTAATTGAGTGCCTGCCCATATAAGGTAAATATTCGCAGGTGAAGGACTGTGCTTATGCAAACGAAGATGAGATGTTGAGGGAGACACGCTGCCGCTATATATTCGCGAGTGAAGGACTGTGCTTAGCATATTCATAAGTGCAGCTACTGCGGAAACCCTCTGATGCTGAACAAGCCTTTGTACACATATCAATAGGAAAGCAAGGTGTAAAGCTTAAGTTTAATTTATGTTCTTAGACACGCTGCCACTAAATATTTGCAGGCAAATCCATAACTTAATACCGGGAATGCCTGTTAAACATCTTAGATTCACGAGTACCTATTTGGGTAGTGATTACTTCGATGAATGAAACCTGTTCAAAAAACACATTACACAATTGAGAAGGCAGCAAAAGAATATGAAGTGAGTGACGCATACAAGCATATTCATGAGTGCAGCGAACAAGTACGGTGTAAACCTAAAGTTTAAATTAAGTTCATAGACAGGCTGCCGCTAGCGTTTGTCATGGCCATGATGAATACGATATTCGCGAGATACAAGTTTAATGAGAAGACGCAGGGTGTAAACACGACTTTTGATCACTTTGTAACAGACTTAAAATTGCTGTAACAGGGTTTAAATTGCTGGTAAAGGACTGTGCTTATGCAAACGAATAGGAAAGCAGGGTGTAAAGCTTAACTTTAAATTAGGTTCATAGACACACTGCCGCTGACGTTTGTCATGCCTAAGACGAATACGATATTCGCGAGATACAACTTTTAAGTGCCAGGTCTGAGCTAACATTAAATAAAGCCGTGGACATTGCAAGATCACACGAGATAGCACAAGCACAGCTGAGAAGCATCAATGTATGTACTCCGAGCAGTTCACATAAACTGACTTTGCAGGACTGGGAAAGGTTAAATTAAATTCATAGACACGCTACCGCTAAATATTCGCAGGCAAATCCACAACTTAATACCGGGAATGCCTGTTAAACATCTTAGATTCACGAGTACCGATTTGGGCAGTGAACACTTCGATGAATGAAACCTGTTATCTTTATAACAGTTGACAAACACGGACTATAACTTGAACAGACAAACACGGAATATAACTTGAACACAACACATCCTCCAAATACAAACCTGATTGAAAGAAATAATGATAATCAAATCCGTGATGACAGCAACACTCATAACAGTGACAAAACTATTACATTGACAATCATGTTACGTTATTTTTAAAATGTTTCCTTTTCTTTTTCATAACTTCTTTAACACACTACTTCTCTGCTGTGAAACGCAGGTATTTTGCTAGTTATTATTAAAAGGTACCAGCTAACCTCTTAGGTTCTTTTCTTAAAGGGGAATTAGAAGATATGTCAAAACCAGTTTTATACCTATTACCTGTAACCTCTTACCTGTATCACTGTCCCTATTTTACCCCATGTATTCAATTGTAGGGAAGTCTAATGGCAGGCTGCATGCTGACTGGAACTTTTTTTTATTTTCAAACCTTTACTTCAACCCTTTTTTACCACCAATGGAGGACTCACCCAAGTGACACCAAGTGCCCTTAAGGGACTGCAGCTAGACAAGGAATGGACAATCTAACCTCTTAGCTCATTGAATATTAATTAGACAAAGGTATTGACTTTTAAGGTCTTAGATTTATTTTGAAATTATTTTAATTAAAAGGTGATACACAGAATCATACAACCTAGCTGACATCTTTCCTTCCAGGTTATGTGTTCTTAAGCAAAGAAAGGATGTAGCGAGAGAGAGAAAGAGAGATGGATAACTCTTTGGCAGTTTATAAAATAGCAGCTGAGAGTGGTTGGGGGAGTTGGTTCTCTGAGATTCCCAGCTAAGTAAGCAAAAGTATATAAAAAAGCTCTAAAGTCCTGCTTTGTGTTCCAGTTTCCCCAGCATGCACTGCACTTCTATTCATCTTGACAAGACCTCAAACTGGACGCAGAAAAGACACTTACCTGAATAGTTTAGAGTATCTCCTATTCAGTTTGGAATGCCATACTTCTATTCCAGTACGAACAAGATATGATGCGACACACAGTCACATATTTTTTTAAGTCCACAAAGCATATGTGAACACAATAGGCATAGAGGTCTTTCACTTTTCCATGCCCAGAACAGACTCCACATTGTTCCTCTTAAATCTGATATTCACCTCTCAGATTCCATTTCAATACTCCAGCCTGGCAGAACCAGTGCCAGGGAAAAATCTGTAGACACATCTGAAATTCTGAAAAGGGTACAGATATTTTGGAAAAAAAAACCTGTAACTGTTCAAGTGAAACTATACCTTCACTTTCAGTCCCAATAAACAATGAAGTAACGAGAATGCTCTTTAGTAAATTTTAGTGTTATAAAATCAGCCAGATTTGTATTTCATGAACTCACATTGTTATTCTATTAATTACCACTACTTTAAAAAAAGAAATGTAATATAGTTGTATTTTTGACTTTATTCAACATACACCTACCTTAACAGATTAATAGATCCACAGAACCACATATTTATAAAAGTTAATGTAAGATGAACATGCAGTAGTGTATGTGGAATATCTACAATTACAATATGGAATATCTACAAGTACAAGTATTTAGAAAGTTCTAAATACTTGCTTGTTCTGCCCACTTTGCGCTGTGTCTGGGATCTCCCACTTTGTACAGCACATCCACATAAAATAACAAGGGTTAGCTTTCTTGAAGAATTTTAATGGACTTACCTCATTGTAAATTGAATTTTGTACAAAAGAAACACACATATATTTACAAGTGAGCAACCAAGCCGTACATAAACAGACAGTATACATTAAACAACAAATACATAAAATAATTACACTTACAAGGCATTTGAGTTCCAAGGTGGGATTGTGAGGATGGATATGTGTAGACAGAGATCCAGATTGTTGTGCACCACAACTGACCATAGCTTGGAGTTTATATACATTAAAGATACGGTTGAGACGTGACTGAAACAAGGGACAAAATGGATGCCTACATGATGTTCAAGGGAAGCATTGTATTTAAATGTTCATTATGCGACCTATGTACCTAACAAGAGCTTCATGGTCGTTCATAACATCACTGAAGCAAGTGTGATAATGATTGATGAGACAAAGGGGGGTGCACATCCCAACAAATACTAACATCAGCTAACAACATGCAAGGCAGAAAATGCTGCATAAAGAATATAGACTCAGAATGAAAATAAAATTGCCAGTAATGCACTTTACTCCATGAACATTGAAAAATTACCTCAAATTATGAAGGCTTTTGTTTTTATTCCTGCATATAACCTTTCATTGCGGAACAGACATGGTGTGAACTGAAGGAATCCAAATGGATATTGAGCTTTCCAAGTAAGAGTTAAGAGTCAGTAGGAAATATTCTTTCGATCATAGAATCCATTATCTCTTAAAGGATCAAATAACACTGAATATTTGTTATGTGAAGAAATGAAAACCAAGATGAAAGTGTTCTCCTCATTAACTCAAAGACACTTTGAGCCTACCCTTTTGGGTAATGTAAACTCCCGGTTTACAGCATCAAGCCAAGGATCGATAGGTAATCCCGGGAGAGGGGGTGGGGGGGCTCCTGTGAAGGGGAGAAATCACCATCAATAGAGAAATCTAGTTCAAGAACCAATTATGCGCCTAGAAGTGACTTTTTCTGTATCTAGCCTTTATATTTCAACATCTTCTTGCACAATTTCCAGCTAATTTTTTGCCAGCCAAATCACATTCCACATCTCCAGAGCTTGATTCCACATGCATGAGCTAATATTCATGCGCTCACCCCTTTCATGTTTTCACTTGACTGACATTGTATCTGAACCCTAGATGCAATGTTCATGATGATAATCCTACTTCTTTGCTTTGTGTGGATTTTTCAGACAGAGCTATGTGAGTCACTTTACAATCAGGAGAGGTTCAAACAAATTTGATTAAGAACTATACTGGAAATTTCATTTTTTGATTGATCTTTGTCTGGCTCATACCATCCATTCTATCTTCTAAACCTACTTTATCCTAAACAGGTTCGAAAGACCAATCCTCTTACAAAACCTCTGCCACGGTAACCTTCTAAGGAAATTGAACATTCCAACTACTTAGCTAAGAACCATCAAGTCACAATAACACCTCCACAATATAATGGTCTTCTGAAGAGGGCATGATTTAAGCTTTGCCATATAACCACTAATCTTCTCTTTCCTGCCTCCGTTCAAATTGTTACTGCCTCTGAAACTGCTTCTGGTGGGTCTTTCAATATCCAAGATAAAGTTTTTTTAAAAGATCCAGCTATACAGTAAATCACTTAGTTTACAGAATTTTTTTTTTGTTTAACATTCTGAATTATAAACTGGCATTACAAATTGAGATGCATGTAAAAAGCATTAAATATAAACAGATCAAATTTATATTGGATATATTTTTTTGAATTTAAACTTCCTAAGTGAAATTAGCATTTTAATTTCTTAATAGAATTTGTACTTTGTATTTTTTAGTGCATTGGGTAGTATAAAATGTCATGATTGACCAAACTAAATAGACTCTGTTCTCACATGTATTTCTGTTTCTTCTGTAAAAAACTGAAACCTTACTTTCAACCCACATTTGTACTACAGCACTAGCAAAGCAGACTGAAAGACAAATGATGATCATTTTATTACTTTAGTGATAACTTATTCTCTCTTTATTGAATCTGCAATAAAATTAGAGATCATACTTAGCTGTTATGCCGCGATTAAATACACAACTCAAGAGCTAATTCCATTCTATATCTTTAAATATTAAATTTAAATCCTTATCCCTGTTACATTGGAAAGATATAAATAATAAAATAATTCCAAAGCATTTGGCATGAAGTAAGATAATTAGTCATTGATTTATTTTTCTATAATACATTAAAAGAGATGTTCAAACAGTACATACACTATAAGATAAATGTTTATTGGAAGTGCTTTTTCTATTTTTTTAAAGATTTTAAAATTAATAAAGTTATGGTTAATTTATTATTGTTGTCTAAAATGTTTAAATGTTGAATGAGGAAAAAGGAAACTGAAATTTCTAGAAGTGCAAAGCTGGGAATTCCATAAATTGCTTTCTTGTGTATCTAAGCCTCAGTGACATGAATAGCCCTTAGCAATGCATTATAAGGAAAGCTGCGACTGTATGGCCTTAACTAACCCCACAATCACATTGGCTTTGCTGCTCAACTCACGTTTTTTTCTGCAGACTCATCCTGTTTTTGACACACAGAAATTTATTTTAACTGTTAAAATAATTTGTCATTCTATGCAATAGTTTTTAAAAAATAATGCGTTACTGTATGTTCAGCTAGCATTGACTTAGGTTATTAGTCTGCATGAACTGTCAAGGTATCCAAACATTACATCTTAAAATAAATAAGGTAACTTGACTGATATTTTATTGATGTGTCTACAGTTGCATTATAAATGCACTGAAGTAAGTAAACTTAATATAACAACATTCTGAAATCCGGTTTGGTGTTTTGGAAATCTGAAGCCTATCATGGCAACATTCAGCACAAGTCAGAAGTCAGCCCTAGACAGAGTGCCAGTCTATCACAGGGCCTATTCATGCATATATCCACAGTTAGATTTGCAAAGTCTATTTTAGAATCACAAATCAACTTCTAAACCAAATCTCTTGCAGATGTTAAGTAACTATGCCTCAATACACAGTTTTGGGGGATTTTTACTCAATCACTGTTGCAGACTATTTGCTATATTTATTTATATAATACCTTTCAAATACAATTAAAGATTCTACAAGTATTCCAATTGTGATAGCCTTTTATATATACCATGTTCTTGTATCACATTCTGTTACACCTCCCAAAAAGCAAATAAGTTTTCTTTTATTTGATAACTGTGCGACAGATAGGGGGTGCCACAAACCCTGGACACAACCAACACGAAGACAGTCACTGGTTCAAAACAAAGAATTTTATTTTACCAATACCTCACAAAGGTTTCTTGATGCATTGTATAAACACAGTTTTATCCACTTACTGACTCTGACTCCACTGGAGAAAGCTGGCAGCTTCCTTTTATGTCATACTTCCAGTGGCAGGGAATAGCCCAATGGAAGCACTTCCAGGTTAGGCTGAAGTCCTGAAAAGCAGGGATCGTGAATCTCTGCACCCTTCACTGGTGGCACCAATGAGACCCAGTAGGGCTGACTTTCGGCACTACAGCCACCATCATACCCTGCAGGCTTCCACGTGGTTTTCGAAGCCCTGGGATGCTGCCATTTAGTGGATATGGGATAAAACTATACAAAATTAGGAGCTTTCCCCCACTGCTCCTTTATCTTGTCCTTCTGTCCAGGTAAGGGTCCCATACTCATCCTAAACAGGAAGCAGGATAATAATGCCTGGTACTTTCACTGTCATGATTCAAACTACATTTACTGTATGTAAGCAGTGACATATTGTATGAAAAGAAATAGTATTAATCCTGCAATAAAACATATATCAGTTTGCTTTTAAATTGTACTAGCAGCTGTACAAGAATTGTGTTTTGTAAAGAATCCAAAGTAAGTACTCTTCTTCCAAATTACTTTATCTTATGTGGCTTCTGCTGTGGCTATATGATCAGTCCTATCTCTTACTCTTCTATCATAATTTGTGAGTTTGAATATTGGGTAGCATGATAATCAGTTACTGAAATGAATTTAACATATACAGATCCTCAAACTAAGTTATGGTAAAACCATGTATAACTGTTTCAGAGCAGACCTGTTTTTGGTTAATTTACCAGCTGACAACCATATCTAAGATCACTGAATTATATAAGAGAACATTTTGAATGCCTTCTTCTTTACTTAAATGTTTGTGAATGAAAAACATCCCAGTTATGACTAATGTTCTTCCATTCAATGAATAACATAAACAAATGATAACAGTCCAGCAGGGATGGATAAAATAATAAACATTATCCAGACGACAAGATTTTGACATATAAAAATTACTTTTTACAGGCAGTAGTCAGCTAAATGATAGGAAGAGTCAGTGTACATGAACTTAATAATACAGATACATTTTATATTCTTTGTATTAACTGGAATGAAAATGAAGTACACTGACACAAATGATTTCTGACTTTATCGATGCACATACCCTTTTTTAAGTTTACAACTTTAAAGGGTTTTTCACACCTAATTTCCTTGGACCAGTTCAATCAATCAATCAACATTTATTTATATAGCACATATTCATACAAAAAAAATGTAGCTCAAAGTGCTTTACAAAATGAATAGAAAAATAGAAGATACAATAAAAAATAAACATAAGTCAACATTAATTAACATAGAATAAGAGTAAGGTCCGATGGCCAGGGTGGACAGAAAAAACAAAAAAAAACTCCAAAGGCTGGAGAAAAAAATAAAATCTGTAGGGGTTCCAGACCAAGAGACCGCCCAGTCTCCTCTGGGCAATCTACCTAACATAAGTGAAACAGTCCTCTTTGTATGAGTTGTTTTGAACTCAGTTGTGTTAGGTAGATATGAATAAGCAAATTGCACCCTGGTATAGGCCATAACAACAGGACTGTGACCCTTTATAAACAGTGGTCACAGTTGGGTAATGAGCAGAACCTTGTGTGGTTCACATGTGTTTTGAATATAATCTAACACAACCAATGTATCTACAGGATATACTGTGCATCAAGTTTGCATTCTGTGGTGGTCACGCTATGCTATTGCTGTCAGTAACTAATCACTCTCAGTATAAAAATAAATAAACACAAACAAACAAATGTAACACAATTCACATAAGTCAGCTAGCATAAGTATAAATTGATCTGAGCATGCGTGATTCAGACTCAGAGCTATCTCTCTCTCATGATTGGATAGAATTAAAAAACATTAAAAAACAACTGTGTAAATGTGGTTGATCAAACCAACGTACAGAGATGGGGAGAAATGAATAGCAGTGCCCTGTGCGACCAACAATCAAGCTCCCTAATCTTACATTGCCAAGGGTGATGTGGTAGGTATTCTGTCCTCTGAAATTGATTGTTCTTCTGGCAAGTAGTAGACACTGGAAGCACATTAGGTTTGATACTATGTAGTAAATATTAATTGAGCATTCCAAAATGAACTTTTTTAACCAATATTTTCTAGTCTAAAGACATGTGATCTGTGGTTGTATAGTAGGCAATTGGAAAGTAAATATGAAACATCATACAGTAAAATGAAACTCCTTTGATATGTGTATTGTTTAAATGAAACTGAAGCACATTGCTGTCTACCCTTAATGAAAGTTGACATTTTCTGTGGAGTCACCTAGATAAACATGTCCTTTTTAGCACACAAAGTAGAGCATAATTTTTATGTAGTCTGAGTTGGTTTGTCATGTGGTGGGTGCGGCAATGCGTTGTATCAGCGCATGCTCCTAACCTCTCTCTCTCTCTCTCTCTCTCTCTCTCTCTCCTTCTAGTTATCAGATAGAAGATAGGTATTTTGCTCACATAGCTTTGTTTGTTATACAAACCACATAATAATTGCACATACACAGTTGCAATCCTCAATGCAAGTTTCTCATGAGAACATTGTTTATACTGGGTGGAAAGAAATTCACTTCATGCTCGTAAGCTATTTATTGCTTCTTCAAGTTTGCTTGAAAGTTTTCTGTGTGGCACACAACCAAACTAACTGTAGGTACAAAACAAAGTAAACAGAGTATGAGTGTGGCAGTCAGACTAATGAACAGTGGTAAATTTTATGTACTTAACTGGGGTAATGTGGTTAATAAAAGTGAGATGAATTGCTATATTTTACTAAAGACATTGCTTAATGTTTTTGCTGTGTTATTAGTTATTTTCTGGGTATAGCAGAGCTGATAGAAATGAAAACAATTTATGTCAGGTTGCTGTACCATTGATTTAATTAAAACAGTAATCTGATTGTGGCTCTAGACTAATGTCTCTAATTGAAGATGGTACAAAGCCTGAAGGTCAGGAGCACAGCAAGTAAAACGAAATAAAGCTCTGCAAAAAGAAAAAAAAGTCTTACAGATGGTTCTAGAGAGCAAACAACAAAGACAAAACATAAAGCCCTGAGCTGTATTTTCCTAGTGCTCTTACTCAGTCCAGAGAACCAGCCCCCTGACAGTAGAAAAACAGGCTTCGATAGAAAATATTTAAATGAGAAAACAGCTTTTTCTTTTGTTTTTGATTATTTTCTTGAGTTCCCAAGCTTTTGTAGAAATGGTGTTCACATGCCAGCTACATTCAGTGCACCATATAACCATATATTTTGAAAGTATATAAAAACTAAATTAATTCTTGAAATAAAATAATGACATATGTTTCTAATAATAATACAAATACAGCCTCAAACAATCATATCTGTAAATACATAAAGATGTACAACAATTAGATTTTTACATCTGGACTAAATATATTTTATGGTATTGTACAAAATCTAATCAGGTTTACTTGACCTGTGCTTTTCCCTGATCCTTGTTTGATTTCAAATAAACTGTTAGTTCTCAAAGATCAAATGTTGGCATTTCAGTGGGAGTCCAAGCAGAAAGGATTTTTCTTCATTTAGACAATTGTGAAATATAAAGTCCACTATAAACATTGTATAATTCATCAGCTGAAAAGGGTCAGTTTGGTATTAGACACAGCTTTATAGGCTCATAATGACACAGTACTCCTTGAACTGACTAAGTTGCTGGAGGCATTTGATCAGTTGTGCTCCAGGTTCCAACAGCTGTCTCAAATGGATACTCCCACTCAGGCTTGGAAAGGAAAGAGGCACAATAGAAACAAATGTACTGTTTGACAGCCAGTGGGCAGCAACCGACAGACACTCAAAATTATTGAAGCTTTTCAAATGAGCATTTCACAGCTGATGAAGAAGAGAATCCAAGAAATTATCCTTTCCCGTATGGACTGGCTCATGTACAACATACTCTAAAGTGGCTACAGATTGTGTTAATACTTTCATTCCTTGCTTAGGGAATGACTGTTATCGATTCAATGTTCTTTTATAGCATGATAACAAATGGTAGATTTAAATTGTCTTAAAGGTTGTTTTTTTTTTTTTTTTGAAAAATGCAAATATCTAATTATTTTGTTTAGATTACACAGTATGGAGCAGGGGTTGACTTTATTTGTCATTTAAAAAGTAAGGTCAGTGATTGGTCCTTAGGATAGTTGTGTTTTTACCCAATTTCTCTTCCTATTATATATTTGAACATTGCTAGGAAGACTGCTTCCTGGCTATGACGATAGAATCAACTGTACAATCACTATCACTGTCATATCTCTTAAGATTTTCTATAAATGAAGTTTAAATATCATGTGTACGTAATACATAGTGTGTATAGTAAAATTAACCCATCTTATGTCTTCTCAGAACAGTTGGAAGTACGTATTCATAGCATGCAACATATAAGCTGCATATAAAGTTATATATACAATATGTATTTGCAAGAATACTAAGGTATCTTTCTAAGAGGTGTCCCTTGCATAATGTTGGGGTCACAAAATCCACACTGGCACTGCTAGAGATAAGCACCTCAGACAGGTAAAGCCAATTGCTTTAGACAAGCAATACATTATAAATGTCTTTATTACCATTAGGTATGAAATTTGTGCATAATAGCATGCAATCTAGCATTTCTACCATATGTGTGAAAGTGTGTTTTTTTATAACTGATATGGCTGTAAAATGTGGCATACATACAGTATATCTATATCAGGAGTGGCCAACTCTGACCCAGTTGCTTAATTAGAAGCCAATCCTCACTAATAACAGATGTTATTTAATTTCATAGCTTGCTAGTGTTTTAACTTTATCATTTCTGTTATTCTTAAATCACAGATTTTTTTTCCTTTCTAATGATACATCTATCATCCAAGTGGTATAAAGCCTAAAATGGATGGGTTTTTCACTTTCTCTTAGGTTTTCTTCTGAGTACTTCATTAAACTATATAATGAATGATGAATACACACGGATGGAAATGGTGACAACCTAGATGTAGAACTGCTGGTCCCTTTGTCATTTGCATCTTATTGCTAATAAGGAGCAGTTAAAACAATGAATACAGCTGTTTAAGACAAAATAAGCAATTAAGGGTTCAAAATGCAGCACGGTGGCGCAGTGGGAAGCGCTGCTGCCTCGCAGTTAGGAGATCTGGGTTCGCTTCCCAGGTCCTCCCTGTGTGGAGTTTGCATGTTCTCCCCGTGTTTGTGTGGGTGTCCTCTGGGTACTCTGGTTTTCTCCCACAGTCCAAAGACATGCAGGTTAGGTGCATTAGTGATTCTAAATTGTCCCTAGTGTGTGCTTGGTGTGTGTGTGTGCACCCTGCAGTGGGCTGGCGCCCTGCCTGGAGTTTGTTTCCTGCCTTGTGCCCTGTGTTGGCTGGGATTGGATCCAGCACAACCCCATGACCCTGTAGTTAGGATATAGTGGGTTGGATAATGGATGGATGAGTTCAAAATCTTAACAGGCGAGAGAACTAAAATGAAGCAGAAAAATTACACATGAACAATAAGTGCTTTATCAGCAGTGAATGACTTCTCATGAAGTAATTGGGTTGGAAGAGAAACCTGAAGCCACTGCAACCCTCCAGGACTGACCTTGCTTAGCCCTGATTTAAAGGGTCCGAGTCTTACATAGCAAATGAATTAAATGATGTTAATTAGCAGCAAAAACTAATCACTAATTTAAACAAATTGTTAGAATGAAAACCTGTAGCCACTGTGGCTCTCCAGGATAAAGGCTGGCCACCACAGGTCAATATACAGTATAAATACATAGATAAATTTTTTGTTGTTACAATATCTCTAATAAAGAATAGCTGTTCAGTATCATTATGATCTGTGGACAGATGCAAGTGGCAATGCTTCTATACCATTTCCCAGAAGGAATGGTTGAGAAAAGTGACAATGCAGTTATCAAAATTTCTTATTTAAAAAAATATTATTACCTATAAGATTATTTTCTGGAGACTCATTTCTGTTATTAAGGAGAAATGCAGTGTAAAAGTGTAGGGAATGAGAACATCAAAGTGTCCATTCATAACATCTCCCGAAGGTTTTTTTCTATCCCCTCAAGTGCCTGTCCAAAGTCGTACAATGTCAGCCTGAATCTGTACCGCTAAACACGGAGTTTCATGCACTAAATAAGCTATAGATGAGAATAAGCAAGCACCATCTCCCCTGATATTTACTATGCAGTGAGGCATTTGTACTCCATCAACATTCATTATTTCCAGAGACATAATTTTGTCTATTTTTCCAGCGCATCGTGCACAAAAGCAAGGGAACGATGAGAGCACCAGAACTCTGCTCACATCGCCGCTCGCACTCAAGCCGCAAGTAGTAAGTCTGTAATAAGCGGAATACCGCTATGCTTTGCACTCACGGGATGGAAGAACAATCGCTTTTATATAGTAGATTATTGCACTGTACATTTAATTACACACAACCACTAACCTATGAAGGCACGAGCTCAGTAGGAGAGTCTTCAGAGGTGGCGCAGTATCTTCAGCAGGTGCGTTGTTGTCTTCAGTGAAGAAGTACTAGGAGTAGGCAGTGGGTGTCTGGGTGCGCGGCTGAAGAACATCTTGATACGCAGTTGCTGGCGCTGTCTTTTCATATGCGTGAGGAGGCTTTTGTAGGGTATTGCCATCTTTAATCATATCCAAGAGTTTCACCTTCTCCTGGATAGTAAGCATCTTCCTCCGGCGCTTAGTTTTATTGTCAGAAGGCTTATAAAAAGCAGCACATTTAGGAGCCATCGTAGGGCTTAGATAAAAGTTCTCAGAAAGCGCATGCGTAGTGACGTAAACGTGTATGAGAAAAAAATCGCGATAGAGTGGAGCTGCGAAAGTCGAAGCGTGATATAGCGAGGGATCACTGTATAGTCTAAATACAATATGCCTAAAATATAATCATTGACAAACTATGAACCTAAAATATATATAATCTTCAGCAATCTTAATGTATTAAGATAATAAACCCGGATAATAAACCTGGGGAATGGTGTTAGAAAGTGGTCCAGAATAAGCATAGTAAGTCTTAATGCAATAATAACAATAACAATAAACCAAGGGTATGATGTTAAACAGTCTCCTTTAGGGTAGAGAAAAAATAAATAAATAAGATAAAAAAAAAAATTAAAATAAAAAAAAGAAATTAAGCACAAACGTCTATAACTGTAATTAAAACATAAACAGAGTCCGAGTAATAAAGAGGATATATAATTATAAAAACCCGTATCTTAACAAATACGTAGATCAAGCAGTAGGTTATTTATCTTTGCCATGTCATAACAGGCTACGACTCACTATTGTGTTTCAGAATAGTGTCAGGATCAGCTTTCTTAATTCCTCTTCTGCTTCTTCTTTGCTGGTGAAGACATAGAATTGACCTTGCAATTCCATTTTCAGTTTGGCAGGATACAAGAGGCTATATTTGATATTGGCTTGCCGTAACTGCTGTTTGATGTTACAGAAGGCTGTACGTTTAGTAGCTGTTGCTGGAGAGAAATCAGGGAAGATACAAATGTAGTTATTTTCATATATAATCTCTTGCTAGTGTCTGAGGAGTGCCATCACCAGCACTGGCAGCTATATTTTCGGCTGCTTCAATCCGAGTCGTGAATGTCTCCTTGACATCCTCCAGTTGATCAGCAAGTGTGCTCAGTTTAAACGAGGTTTCCTGAATGTTCTCTTCAAATTTACCCAGCTTATCTTTAAAGACTGCCTCAAAGCAAACACATATGCGTTTCTCCAAGTCTTTATTATCCTGCTGCCACTCCTGTTGCAGCTCCTGTCACAGCTTCTCATTTTCCTTCTCACTTTTCTTTATATCTTTCTTTATCTCTTGCATGAGCTCAGCGATCATCACCTTCAGTTCAGACAGATCAATTCTGCTTTCGTGCACTGTAGATGAGGCGGTGGGCTCTATTGTAGCTGGTGTTCCTGGCTTGCGTGGAGTAGTTGAAAGTTCGGACTGCAAGGCCTTTTCCAGTTTCAGATGATCTTCTCCAATCGGCGATCTATCGTGACCTGCATCACTCACGCTCGTACATTCACTCCCCATTTTGCTCTCAGCTGGAGACAATGTAGCGGACCATGGTCCCGAGGAGTCTGGGCTTTAGCCCATCTGATCCAGGTCAGTCTCTGAAAGGCCGTACCTTGAGCTTGAACTTGGACTTGCCGATCTGAGCTTGGATGTAGCTTTAGTTTTCATTTCTTTTGTTTCTTTCTGAACCCCTTTCTTGTTGGCCATGTTTACTGTATATATGCTTGCATATACTGTAGTAGTACCCTCAGGTTGGATAAATACAGGATATCACAGGATAATAAGAAGATAATATGAACAATAACACCGATGCTAGCAGAGCTCTGCTTCAGATGTCCATTTCTCGCAACAGACGAGACCAAAAAAATCTTTGCCTAGTTTGACTTCGAATATAAGGTGCTAATAAATCTTTGAGGTACAATATCACCCCTCCCCTCCAGCTAAAGCGATATCTTTCGGAAAGAATTTCAATAAAGGATCTTGCCGATCGCGCAAAACCCTCTCTATATGAAATTCTCTTGTAATTTGCGCACCAATAGCAATTGGTCGCTCATTCATGAAAGGCGAAGCTATGACGGAATGAATTCCACGCACGGACACTGATTAAGTGTGTGAGCTAATCCTTGTTTATTTAAAACAAACCTGCTCCGAGCAGGTTTGAGGATTTGGATGTTCTGCACATCTAGCAAGAGTTTCAAAAAACCGACAGATCCAGGATCATGCCAAATCATCAACAATTACATCCGGCTAAATGAGTAATCCACGTACGAAAAATACAACCCTAATATTTTAAATCATGTACTTAACACTAAAAGTATAGACAACTACTTTGAAAAATTCTGACAGAATTCTGTAAATAATACCAGACTTTTCAGAATGAGGAGTGGATTTGCAAAGGTTATCCAAACATTGTGACAAAACTGGAAATCTGTGATAGCAGGTTTATTAATTCTGTAAATATTTTGTAAATCAGGGCATTGTGAGTTTTAACTCACAGCAATACCGTAATGAATTGTTTAACATTCTGAAACTAGCTTGTTATGAGACACTTTTCAGGTAAAATTAAAATGGACAGCATAGGAATGCATTCTTAAACTATGAAAATAACACATGTAAATAATGAACAAAAGCCAAAATTTATTCTGAATGAAGCAAACATTAGTTTTTTAAAACAATATCTAGCTTTGATTGTTCATCCATCCATTATCCAACCTGCTATATCCTAACTACAGGGCCACGAAGGTCTGCTGGAGCCAGTCCCAACCAACATAGGGCGCAAGGCAGGTGTTATGGAAAGGACAGTGGTCTGCCATACTGGATCTTGCTTTTTCCTGCGCTTGTGAGAGAAGTCCCAACAGAAGCTTGAAATCTTCAAAATGGCAATTGTTTCTTCCTAGGTTCTAGTTCTTTCCTGTCTGTCTTGTAAAGATTCCATGCATTTATGACTGCCACAGTGACCGTGTGTCACCAAATGTACAGATACCATCTTCTGGATCTAAAGGAGAACTTGTAAAGAGCAGACAACATGTCAAGAAGGTCAACACCACCCATAAATTTGTTGTATGTTTCCACAATAGCAGGTCTTGGCACCATTATGTACATTTTGGATTTTCGATTCCAGCGTTTCACATTTGTCACTGGTTCAACTCCAACAAATGAGGAGAGTAAATTCACAGACTTGTTGTCACACCATCTCACAATGATAGTGTTTTCCTCACTCTGAAATCCCATTACCCTCTTCCTTTTTTCTTCAGATCATTGTCTTCCATCATACTGCAGTTCTTTACCCTGTTCATTCTAACTGTTCCCAAATAGTAGAGCCCTCGTTCTTTCAGGTGATCCACCAGAGGTACTGATGTCAAATAGTTGTCAGCAAAAAACTTGTGATTTTGTCCTGCTGGAAGGGTTGAGGTCAATTTCAGGATAACATCTCCCAAAACACCAACATCAGATTTCTCCTTATCTGTATTTTCCGCACCTTGGCAGACAGCAAAATCATACAGGAACCCACTTTGTCCAGCACGTGCCCACATCTTGAACCCCCATTTGTGAGGTTTTGATGGCATGTAAACATGCAGGTTAGACTTGCCTTTGAAAGGCACCATTACTTCATCCACTGCATGAAATTCTTCAGGAGGTATGAGAAGAAACTGTTGGCACAGTTTTTCTAACCATGGTCTGATTTTCCACAGTTTGTCTTTCTTCTGGTCATCAGACACACTGAGGTTGTCTTGAAAATGAATCAGTGTCAGCAATTTAAGGAATCGTTCTCGAGACATTCCATCACACACTGTGGGGTACCTTGTCTCCATCTCCCAATAGGCTCTTACATTGGGTATCTGTACCAACCCCATGTGCATGTAAATGCCAAGAACCTGTTCAATTTCTTTGGCTGTTGTGCTTACTGATGTTCCCAGTTTCTGTACACTGTACAAGTTAGTTTGTTGTGCAATATCCTGAATCATTTCATCAGTAACAAATTGCTTGAAATACATGTATGGTGTCCATTCTGACCTTTCTGTAGAGATGTCCTCAACATGTCTATCAAAATCAACACTTGGACTTTTAAATGGCACTTTTCGCCATTTGTACTCTTTCTCTTTTACTTTGCCCTTTGCTGACTGCTTTGTTGTGCTCTGTTTTGGTGTTACTGGTGTGTCTGTTTCATCTACAGGTTCATCTTCTTCACCACTACTATCTGATACCTCTGTAGTAGCCATTGTCTTAAGAGTCCATTCCTTATCACTACCATCATCATTTTCTTCCCCTAACTGTTCTATGTCACTTGAATTTCCATCAGTTATCATATTTAAGATGTCTTCTACACTGTACTTCTTTGCCATCTAAATATTCAAATCACAATCATACAAACAATACATTGTTACATTTACAAATGATATACTGATAATACATAAAACTGTAATAAAGAAATAAAACTGAAAGTTAGGTAGAGCCATGCCACCTTCTGCCTTAGGTCTTTGTAGGGTCGCTTTTTGGATATGTGGATGTTTTGAGTTCCAAATAAATGAAGTTATGGTTGAATCTAATTGCTTAAAAAAATGATTTATTGATGTATATTGGAATGTTTTGAAATAAAAAGAGAAGCTTAGGAAGATATTCATCTTAACAGCTGTGAAGGACAGCTGGGTCCCATGCCCGGCAGGGACGCTCCTGCTACTTATTTTCCAGGGGAGCCGCCATGGGCAGTCAAATACCTCCCCCGGGATGCTTGGTGGCAGCCTTCCTGGCTGACGGTGACTCCCCAGCCGCCCGCAGGGCTCCATGGGAGATGGAGTCCTCCACAACTTGGTTGGGGCCCGGCGTGACCGCTAGGGGGAGCTGCCTGCTTCCCACAGCCCGGCTGGACAAGCTTTCAGCCCCACCCGGAAGTGCAATTAGGACCAGGCGGTTAATCACCTGGAACGCTTCCGGATGGGCTATAAAAGGGCCCAGCCACCACCACTCGGTGAGCCAGAGTTGGGAGGAAGAAGGAGACGAAGCTTGTCTGGGAGGAGTGGTGGAGCAAGGTGGAGAATTGTGGTTTGCTGTGAGTTTGTGCTTTGGGACTGTCTTTGGGCTGTGTGGCACGGGGAAGACGTGTCACACAGCTGAAGAAAAAATAAAGTCTGTGTGTTTTTGTACACGTGCCTCTGCATGGTCTGTGCTGGGTCGGGCGCTATATAGTGCCTTTCACACAACGTATAATGTAATTTTATGAAACTAAGGACAGAGAAAAGAAATAATGGTGCTGGAGACCATTGTGTTGGTAATAGTCAGTTCCAAGTAGTTATTCAGGCATATGAAATTAGAAAAAACAGTATATCTCTTAAAGGCTGAAATTATTAATAAAAACAATAAAATCTAAAATATATAAAAGTTTGATGAAATACACAACTGGGGTAGGGGGTAGATGAGAGGCATATTTATACATCCTTTTGAATAGTAGATTGACTTAAGTGAACAACAAAGGCATGCTATACAAAAAAGTATTACAGCAGGTGGTGTTCCTTTATTTACATTATTATATCAGTTTTAGTATATTGTGAGCATAGTTATCTGTGTTATAATTATGTAGTACTATGCATTTTTAAAATTGTTTACTATATTGCACCATGATTTTGTATTCTGTACAGCTGCAGAAGGAAGTGAGTTTCCCTTTGTGATCAATAAAGTTTCTTCTATTTATTTGTATATTAAACTATTTTTTTTTAATTACTGCTTTGTGAATTTAAATAGTGTAATAAGAATGAGTCTCCAGACATCATAAAGGTTTGAGGCAGCCACCCATATATTATTTCCCAGCTGCAAAAAGTGTTTGAGATATTTGAACAGAGATCTTCACAAGACTGAGTCCAAAACAGAATGGATCATTCAGAGGTAAGATGGTGGTTTTAAGGGTTTGTGAAGGAAATGATGTCATCTAGTCCGGAACCAGAAGTGACGTCATCAGAGGCACCTGAGCCGGAAGTGACGTCATCAGAGACACCGGAACCTGGTGAGATTGCCCGGGAATGGTCTATAAGAAACTGAGAGAGACAGTCAGCACACCCTGCCACCTCCTGGCCTGGTGTAGTATTACAGTTCCCCAGGTCCTTTAACTGTCTCCTAAGCGCACATGTGTGACAATAGGTATGCTAATGCTAATGTTCTCTGCCTCATAGGCAGTAAACATAGTTACAAAGTAAATGGCTCTTTCATTTTTCATTCTGAGACATTTGTCTACTAACTAGTCAATTTGGACATTGGTGTCAGTATTCTTTATGTTCCCAGAATTATGGAAAATACAAAATTAATTTTTAATGCATGCAGGTCCTTCTAGGTGGTATTTAAAGCAATATATACTACCTTCAGCATACTTGAATATTCCTTCCAGACGTGTTGTCAGCATTCTGTTGTCTTGAAATAAACCTGATTTATATGCAGGAGAGAAAGATGCCTATCTTGGCCAAAGTAATATTTGTAATCTTCTTCAAGTGTGATTGCATACCCTTTACACTTCCGAACAAGCAAGGAATATAATGTTATTTGTTTAATGTGTTTGCATCTACCAAAGGCAATGACTTTTACGTATTTAGTATATACACTGTATGCTTTTTTAGTTTGTCATGTGCTGAGCTTTGTGAAATTTCACCAGACTGTCAGGTTGACAGTGTCTTTGGGGTTTGCATGTAACTTACATTTTGCAGATGAACCCATTTAAAGTTATTGTAGGAAAGTTATTATTCAATGACTTTGAATGATTAACCTTATGTATGTATTTCATATGATTTAAAGACACAACAGATCACAAACCTTTTTTCCTATTTGAAATTAAACTAAAGAATAAAATGACTTGCTAAATATTTAATTGTAAGTAATTAATTTGTTCTTTGCTATGTTTCTTGTTAAAACTATGCAGTTATATAAGCAGAACTTTTGAACACCCTTAATCAGTTACTGCAAATTCTGCGTCAGTTGTACTGCACATGAGATAATATGACAGTAGCACCTTTACTAGGCAATGACTGATTGACTAAGGTTGCACTGTAGTCCTGTTAAAAATGAGTTCTGGTGAGATTTGCAAAAAGATAACTTACCTTTACAATTATACAATAAAAGATGCTACATTCTAACACCTTGTAAAGAACAGTTTGTTTGGATACTCTCATGTCTGATGACTTAAAGATTATTAGTGAATGTTTAAATAAAGTCAGATCTGATCTCTGACCATTTCACAGAATTGGCATAATTATGTTTAGAGTTTATAAACAGCTCCCTAATTTTACTTTCTATGAAAGGTCTATTTTAACATTGTGATTGATTTCTGAACATTAAATCATCTTTAGATTCACTTTCATATCACATTAAAGGAAACCTTACAGGAAGAATGCACACTGCACTGCTAAGATATACTGCAAGTAACTTTTTCTTTTTGACCTTTAAACATTAAAATCAAAGGAGAGTGTTACATCATTTTAATTACCTCTCTCTTTGTTACCACTTTAAATTTGTTTCTGATTTAGTTATTTTAGGTTACAGAATGGCTTGGTGTGGATGTGGGCTGAGTGTGTCCTGTGATGTACTGGCAACCTTTCCAGATTTGCCCCCGCCTAACAGGCTCCACCTAATGGTATACTTATCAGAGAATTATAAGAAACATAAGAACATGAGAAATGTAACAAACGAGAGGAGACCATACAGTTCATCAAGCCCATTTGTTTAGCTAATAGCTCAGCTCTCCCAATATCCAGATTCTGCTTAAAGGTTGTCAAGGTTTCTGCTTTGACTGCATGTCAAGAGTCTCACAACTCTTTGTGTAAAAAAGGTCTTTCTGGCTTCAGTCTTGAATGCACTCACCCTTAATTTCCACTGATGTCCTGGAGTATGTGATTCACTCTTAAACTGAAAAAATGTTGCTGGATCTACTTTATCAATGCTTTTGAGGATTTTAAATACCTGGCTCTGGTCCCTACACAGTCTTCTCTTCTCGAGACAAAACAGGTTTAATTCTCTGTCTCTGTCAGAGTAAGACATGTCCTTGAAGTATGTCTTAAAAAATATAGGGTAAGAAAATGGATGAAGAAACTTTTAGAAGCATATTTAAAGATACATTTTAGTGTGGTGATTGTTGTGAATGTTATTTTGCACATTTAGTGCATGTTGTTTTTCCCTTATATTTATCTTTTTTAGTGTTATTTTCAGGCAACATCTTAATGGTTTTTTGTGTTCACATTTTTGGAGTGGTCACCATTATTTTGTGACTGTTTCAGCATGGCCATGGCCTTATTATTTATGGTTTCTATGCTGGTCAAATGGTCAAGTGATATGTTGTGATGTACTACTACATTACCTAAAATTTCTGGATGAATAAGAATCTAATTGTGTGACACTTAGAGAGGTTATTGAGGGGTCATTATGTTCATTTTATTAACATTGTTTCCTGTTAATGTTTTCAGCTTTGGTTATTTGTTGCTTTTTCTAATTTTAAGCCTGTTTAGCAATTTCTTTCTCTCTAATCCTCCAGTGCTGTTTTTCAAGTCTTTGCCATTGTGGCCTGCCTTTTTACCCCATGAGTAAGAACATCCCTTAATTTACTCTTTCTTAATATTTCCTTGAGATTTCAATTTCAATTCTTTATTGTCATGTGTACAAGTACAATGTACAATTAAATGCTTGCTTGCATGTGCCCCTGCAGACAGTGAACATAGACAAAAAAAACAAAAAAAAAAAACCCACACACAATAAATAAATGAATATAATAAGTGAATAAATGAACCAGAATCCTTGGAATAAATAGAGACTGTGGCAGAAGTATTCAGTATGTGCAGGTAGCAGTGGAGGTGACACAAGGTTACTGTTTGTTCATAAGTCTAATTTTAGTTAGATAGAAACTGTTGCTGAGCCTGGAGGTGGGCGTCCAAATGGACTTTAGTTGCTTCCGCAATGGGAGGAGGGTGAAAAGTGACAGTTCATGGTGGCTGGGGTCCCGCCTGATACGGTTCACTTTCCTGAGACAGCGTGTAGTGTGGATGTCATGGATCGCAGGGAGCTGTGTGCCCGTGATCTGCAATGCTGTATTCACCACACGCTGCAGAGCTCTGTAGTCCTGAACTAAGCAGTTGTTGTACCAGGATGTGATGTATCCTGTCAGGATGGATTCCACAATACACTTGTAGAATCTGCACAGGGTTGTGGGGGACATCCGGGCTTTACTCAGTCTCCTGAGGAAGTAGAAGCGTTGTTGGGGTGTCTTAACTACTGCCACAGTGTGACTTGACCATTTAAGGTCATCAGTGAGGATGACTCAGAGGAACCTAAAGCTGCTGACCTGCTCCATAGCCTCACTTATGATGTAGATGGGGCTGTGCTCTGTTGCCTGTTTGCGGAAATCCACAGTCATCTCCTTAGTTTTGCTAACGTTGAGGGTGAGGTTGTTGTCCTGACACCATTCTGCCAGGAGTCTGACTTCCTCCCTGTAGGCTGTCTCATCATCCTCTCTGATTAGACCTATTACAGTGGTATCATCAGCAAACTTGAGGATGGTGTTAGAGCTGTACTTAGTTACACAGTCATGGGTGTAGAGAGAGTAAAGCAGGGGGCTCAGTGCCAGTGTTGATGGTGATGATGGAGGAGTTTTTTCAACCAATATGCACTTGCTGAGGTCTGCCAGTGAGGAAGTCCAGTACCCAGTTGCACAGTGAAGAACTAAGCCCCAGATCCAGGAGTTTAGCGTTAAGCTGGGATGGAGTGACGGTGTTAAATGCAGAGCTGTAGTCCACAAACAGCAGCCTGTCATAACAGTTCTTGTTCTCCAGATGAGACAGGGTGGTGTGAAGTGTTATGGAGATGGCAACCTCAGAGGACCTGTTGGAACGGTAGGCAAACTAGAGGAATATTTAGATTTGGAGATTTAGGAGGAGTAGGAGTGAAATCAATTAAAAGTTTTTATTATTATAGTTTAATTATTTAAAAATTATTGACCCTGAGGCCTTGTTGAGTGTCATTAAGCATGGAGGTTTATAAATTTGAATGAAAGCATGGAATACATAGATGTTTGACTAGAAATATTAAAAAGTGAATGTGATCTGTGAAGGCTTTCTGCCAGCTATTTTCTTAGCAATATTTGCTAAGAGGTGACCAAGCAAGATGTATACTTTAAAATCCAAAGGAAGAATAGAACATAAGTAAATGGAGCCACTGGCTTACACGTGAAATAGCATATGGTCATTACTATTCACATTTAGGCCATTTTGCTGAAATCATGCACTACATTTTGGTGGCCATCTTATATGTGCAACATGAGAGTTGTCAGCACTGTTTGCACATACAGTATACTGTTTAAAATACATACAGTAGGCTGTACTGCAAACTATTTAATTAATGTTCCATTGTACTAAAAAAGAAAATCTGCTGCTGCAAAAACAAATGCTTTGATTTCTATTTTTGGTGCCATTCATCCATAGGGTGCAATGAACATAATGGCTTCACTTTCTCTCTGTGATAACTTTAATTGATATTTTAGCATTCGTAATATGAGTATCTGAACAACACATGCTCATTTCTCCATCAATTAATTTTCTAATAAGTTTAATTTTGTCTGCTTTGTTCTTTTCATATGCAATTGTTCCAGCAGAATCTTTTTATTTCATTGTTTGCATGCTAAGCACCTGTAACACTTCACCTGGCTTGTTTTTATGATATTTTGCTTTTTTGCCTGACAGTCCTCAGATTTTATTGGGGATGATTCTGGAGATAGGGTGACATAGTGGTTAGTGTTGCTACCTTGCTGATTAAGCATCCCGTGTTCCAATCCCATGCATAGTTACAGTGAGTATGACCACTGGGAGAATTATAAGAATGTTATGGATCCTGTGATGCTGGCCTTAGAGGCAGAGTTTAAAAGAAAAAGCCAAATCTGAAACTGACAAATTAAAGTAAAAGGTTAAAGTAGAGAAATGAACATAGACATTGGATGGTGAATGACTGGAAAAGAGAATTATGGCCAGCATCCTGGAGTCATCGTTTCAGTGTTGCAGGTGACACTGGTGGATTTAAGGAAGCAGCCAAATAAAGACCTTTAAGCAATTTGTTTTTCAAACTACAGATGTAATTATCCTCTTATGCAATTGTGCATCTAGGCCTTCCACTTGCAGAACTGAACTTTACCTTGAAACCCAAGGAAGGACAGTTTACTGACTTTAATGAAACAAATAACTGTTTTCAGTTGTGCTTAGATTATAATTAATACAATTAATTAATTATTATAATTTCTCTAATAATCAATGAGAAATAAGCATGATTAATTAAGGATAAGATAAAAGAATTTAAAGTTAGAGCACTAAAATAATGGTTGCTAAAAATTGGGCTTTATAGTCATATAAGAATGAAGAATTATAAACCAGCCATTTCAAGTAGTAATAGCCACTTGCAACTTTGGTAATGTCTTGGCTATATTTTTAAATCAATGTAATGGTACCTTCATGATCAGTTTCTAATAAAAAACATAAATATTAATGGATGATTTAAAACTTTTGAACACCAGTGTACCTTATTCTAATTCTTGGTTACTTGTAATAATCTATGCATAAAACATCACTATCATTTGTATTCAATCTGTAATATGTTAGAATTTTATGATGGCTGAATGCTTCTGCTTTCCAATTAAAGTATAGATTAGCTACACTTGCCCCAATTCACTTTTTTAAACAGCATACAAGAACAATCATAGAGTCCTATTTTTAAAGTTCAATAACACACTGTAATTCATATATAAATTTTTCTTCAGTGAGAAATAAATGTAGTAAACCACACATTTACCGTGTTAATTGTTTGCAAAGTTTTACTACTTCAGATCTCTTAAAGCCAGAATATTTAGTAAGATATTTGTGGCATCATTATTTATTTTTTTTCTGTACCATATTAAAATCAATGAACTCTAATAATGAAGGTGATATATGATCATTCCTAGGCAGGGATTGGAAAACAGAACAAAACTAATAGGTCCCTCCTCAGCTTCAGCTTCACAATATATTAGTTATTTAAAAAACACCGTTACTAAGAGAACATTATTGCATTATCGAGGGATAAGTGAGACTCGGCACATTCATTACTAGATTGGTACTCTCACACACACAGACGCACATACACACACACAGATCACATTCACACAATTACATGTGAAAATGCCTACCTGCCAGTCACTCTGTAATATTCCTCTTACCATCCCATCCAACGAAATACAAATGAATGATGTATGCTATTCCTGTCACTCCTCAGCACTCTACACAGGGACTCACTATCTCTGGCACTAACACAAGTACGGATGTCCCCGAGACACATAAAGGCTCATATACCTTTTGTTTCAAAGCCACTTACCAACCTGTGATCTTTTACTTCTACCATACTTGTTCTTCTTCTTGAGATAAGACCTCTCATCTTTGATAAAACCTGCAAGGATGAGCAAATGGCAGTCTCCCCTGCAGTAGATCTCCTGATATTTACTTTATTACTTCAGTCGCTCTAGATGCATAGACATAATATAGAAATGTGAAAGCAATGTGTTATTTATTAAAGTATAATAATACCTATACAAGAAAGTATAATAGAAACAATTGCTAGGACAATTATCAATGTGTCTCTTACCCATTTCAACCCAAATGCAAAACATCACCAACATGTATTTTTTTGTTTTACATTTTAAGCTAAATGCAAAAGGTTATCAGGTTGTGTTTTGTAACACTGCAAACTAAATGCAACAAAATATCCTTTTAACATTAAGTAATATAGTGACAAGTCAAGTAAAATGACACCTTCTATTGGCTAACTGAAAATGATTATAATATGCAAGCTTTCGAGACAACTCAGGCCCTATCTTCAGGCAAATTAGTTGGCCAATGAAAGGTGTTATTTTACTTGACTTGTCGCAACATTCATAATGGCTAACACGGTACAGCACCCTAGTACTACAGACATTATGTAATACAAATACAGCAAATAATGGGTCCTATTTTAACACAATCATGTCTACAGAATCTTCCTCTGAGGTTTTAGAGTTCCAAAGTTATTAATGACATTCTCAAACCTTCATTCGATTGCAAGACTGTTCAGTGTTTTGATACATAATTGAACATAAATAAATAATTTCTTATGACTTTAAGACTGCTGTCTTTAAAATGAAAACTCTAGAATAACTGAAATCTGGAATTAGAAGAGAAGCTGCTTTTGTGCTGTGGTAGGCAATAGGCCACTAGAAGCGAGGAGATGATTTCCATATGCATCCCTGGCATCTGTAGCCCCATGCTCTTGTCACTGCTTCTCCTGCCAATGCTGATACTAATGACATCTTTACAAAAACAGTGAACTTCTGCAAGAACATCCTTATCTCCGCACAAGCCCTGGGTCCAGGTCAAATGTTACTGTTTCTGCTCCTTGTCAAAAAAAAAGTTGGCAAAATGTTGCATTTACAGAGAAAATTAAGACTAACTCCATTCTCCACATTCCCCTGGCAAAAAAATCAGATTGTGTAAAATTAATGGAACAATACAACATATCTAATAAGACACCACCAACATTGTGGAAAGAAAAAACAGGTATTCTAGTGCTGATGACATAAACAGTGTAATAATACTTGAAATGCAGAAAGTTTTAGAAGCACTACTGCTAAATTACAGTAGAAAACATAATTATACCACTTTAATGGTTCTAAATGAATATATTTTAGGAATGGTGATGCTTTGCATTAACTTTAATATACAAAAGAAGAGCATCAAGTTCTCTTTCAAAACCTGTCTTTATACTGTAAACTAAATCATCCTCCCTACAGTATTTATAAATAATGGCAAGTACAATTAAAGTTAAAATGGGAAAATGATGGAAATTTGTTAAAAAAAAGAGAAACACATAAAAATAAGCTTATAACTTCCATTTAAATTATGTATCTGGTATTAAATGTTTTTAATGTTCATGACTTACTTATATTCATATTCTATTTAATGTTACATCTTGTAAGCTTTTGAGTTTTGTACTATAATGAAAATAAATGTTGTGTTTTTCTTGAGCTGCATGGCTCTCATTTAAATATTCCAGCAACTCTCTTATATTAGCTTTAAAATTGCTTTACAGTACTGCACAGCTTTAATTATTATTCATTTTTATTATTATTTTGCTCTTAGTTAATAAATAACTAGCAAAGTGTTGATATAAAGGCATAAATATACCCAAAGACAGAAAGCTAAAACAATACTTTTCATAAGGATATGGAAGTTAAGAAAAGCACCAAAGGAAGCATCTGTGGAAGAGAGAGAGACAAAGAAAGAAGGGACAAGGCTTGTCTTTCAGGTGGCTTATTGTGACTTGGAAATCAGGCTGATGCATGGCATGGCATCTTCAAAGTCCACGTAGATTGTTGTCTCTGATGGAATTGTATCTCTCTATTTCTCTCACCCTCAGACAGAGTTTCACCTTGCCTGATGAAGAGGCCTTAGCTGTCTCAAAAGCATGCATTTGTAATCTATTTAGTTAGCCAATAAAATGTGTAATTTCACCTTACTTTCTCCTGTCTTACCCTCAGACAGATTGTCATTTATGTGAAATGGTCGATGTGAGGGTACATTGCCTGGGATGTTACACACAGATAAGTATTGTGGTAATGGACAGCCTATCCCAAAAGCTTTAATCGTCGAAAATATGTGCAAGAATCTTATGTTGTCAGGGTCGTTTACTTTAACTGTGTCCAATTCTATTGGGATAGATATGCTTCATCTGGTGTTAAAATCATAAGCTGGCTTGTCATTCTAAACTAAGTTTAAAATGTAAGTTATACACAAAAGAAAGATATGTATAAACTTAGGATAATGAATTAGCAAATTTTCACGGTGTGGCTCTATATCAAACATCTGTGAGGAAAGTTCCAGATTTACAGGTAAAATGAGTCTTCAGTTTAATTAAAGACTACCTAGCTTGTCTAAGCAAAACTTGCAGCAAAAATTGCAGTCCAAATTGCGTATCTGGTATTAAATGTATTTATTCAAGACTTACTTATATTCATCTTCTGTTTTGTAAGGTTTTGAGGGTTATACTGCAATGAAAATGAATTATTTGTGTTTGTTTTTCTTGAGTTGCATGGCTTCCATTTAAATATCCTGACAACCAGCTTAGTTTAGCTTTGCGTTTGCTTTATAGTATTGTGCAGCTTTAATTATGATATTTTGCTCTCTTTGTTAATTTTCAGTCATTAAATATGTAATAGATATTAAGATAAGTACACATGTAGTGAGTTTAGATACATGAATATAGTTGTTTTGTCACTTCCCAGAAATTATTATTAAGACTGCAGTAATTTCAGAACTGTGAAAAGGAATAACTTACATATACTGTATTACTAAACATGTGTCTACTATAAAATGACTGCTATGTACATTTTTCTATAAAATTAAATCTAGGAACAATATAAATTTTAATCCTCTTCATCTACCAAAAAATTGTAGTAGTTGACCATTGCATAGAACAGTTTCAAAGTCGAAGATAAAACAAAAGCAACTTTAAAAATCTTTGCTGAACAAATCGATACTATAAAACTTATGTAAACATTAGTTTTCACAACCAAGCAAAAAGACAAATGAATCAATACTTTTTTCAATTAAGTTTAAATAAAAATTTATGAGGACAAAATGATTAATTTAGCTAAAAAGGAAAATTTTGCATACACAAAATGGTGTTTTATCCAGTTATGCACACAACCACATTCTCTCACATTGGGTAATTTGAATAGTCATTTAACTGTAAACATATGGGGGAACACTCAAATATACTGGGAAAAAAATCCACAAGCTCATAGCCATCAAACAGGCTCAGCATTCAAACCCAAGATGTTGTATCTGCGAGGCACAAGCACTACCAATTGTGCCATAGTGACATTTCCATTTTGAACAGGGGTTCCAGTTTGTCAAAGAAATATAAACAAGTTTGGAGAAAGTGGAAAAATATACAGTAGAGGAAAAAAAACAGAAAATCATGACAGGCAGAAAATGACTGAGTGTCTCATCGTTTCACACATTTCCACAGTTATTTGTCTTGTGAAATATGCAGCAATGATCAAGTAAAACAATTAGACTGAAGACCAGAGAAAACATCACATTGTTAGACAAAAACATACTGGCATCTTCTAGCAAATAGTGGAATTACAAAATGTTTTTTTTAAGAATTACATATCTGCCCCCACATATTCATGAAAGATGAAAAGTGCAAAATAACTAAATAATACAAAAATACAGCTTAAAATTGTATATATATATTAGGGTATCCAATCCGGGATTCCTGGACATTTTTTATTCCCACATTCCCTGGAATCAAACTGCTGTAATTCCCGGGAAACCAGGAACGGCCAAGTTTGCATATATAGCATGTAAAAGTGTAAAAATCGATCAAGAAATAACAGAGTTATAGTTGAAAACTGAAGACTTCATTGATGTCTGTCAGACAACAGCTTTGAACAGCAACTTGAAATTGCAATGAGTCAGTCTGTTGCATCTGTATTATCTGTGCCAAGAAATTTGCCATCACAGAATGATGACAAGAAACTAAATGCATCAGTAACAGCTGAAATGGCAGTGTTTCACAGCAACGGCAAGGGCGGGCGTTGTTTAGAACAAATGTATTTGTATCTGATGACTGCGCTGTCTACTTCACTTGAGGCAAAGCATGCTTCCTCAGCAGCTGGCGTACTCTGCACGAAGTACTCCCTCGCCTGGATGACTGCACACTGGACAAGTTATGCTTTCTATGCTCTTATTACCGCAACTAACTAGATTGGGGTGCCCACAGTTTTTTGGCTTGTGAGCTATTTTTTAAAATAACCAGGTCGAAATGATCTACCTACATTAAAAAGTATAAATATACATATACCTGTATATATATATACAGGGTAGGATTCAAAAGTAATGAGCCTTTGTTCAAAAAGACAAATTTATTGAGCAAATCGGTACAACTAATTAATAGTCTTCAAAATAGGCACCTCCTGCATCAATACACTTTTGTAGGCGGCTTCTCCATGACTCGAAGGCGTCCACGTAGGCCTGTTCCGGGATGGTTGCAAGGGCTGCCTTGATATTTGCTTGGATGTCCTCGATCGAGTCGAAGCGTTTTCCTTTCAGTGCTGATTTTAAGCGCGGAAACAAGAAGAAGTTAGAAGGCGACACGTCTGAACTGTAGGGAGGCTGGGGGACCACCGGAACGTTCACCCGGGCCAGGTAGGCGCTCATGATGAAGGCGGTGTGGCTGGGCGCGTTATCGTGGTGAAGCTTCCAGCTGTCCTTGATGTCCCTTCGCTTGTGCGCGACGCTTCTTTTGAGCCTTTTCAGGACTTCCAAGTAGTAAGCAGCATTCACGGTCTGTCCTTGCGGGACAAACTCGTAGTGGATGATCCCCTTCACTCCGAAGAAGTTGATCGCGTACTGTTGCTCAAACGAACTTTCCATTCCGCCGTGTAACGCACTACTGCACAGGGGTTCCCGTCAATGCCGATCCTTGGAGCTCCTTTGCTTTGTGAAGCTAACATCCACCGTCGCCGTCGCTGGCAAGTGGGGCAATGCTCGCCTGAACAAAATGAGGCTCATTACTTTTTAATCCTACCCTATATATATATATATATATATATATATATATATATATATATATATATATATATATATATATATATATATATATATATATATATATATATATATATATTATGGGGTGCCAAACAGGCAAATACATTGATTTTCTGAATATATAAAGTCAAAACTTGAATATATAAAGTCAGCGTCGGAATATATAAAGTCAAAACTTGAATATATAAAGTCAGCGTCGGAATATATAAAGTCAACGCTGGAATATACAGTATAAAGTCAAAACCTGAATATATAAAGTCAGCGTTGGTATATATAAAGTCAAAGCTTGAATATATAGAGTTATCGCTGGAATATATAAAGTCAAAATTTGAATATATAAAGTCAGCGTCAGAATATATAAAGTCGGCGCTGGAATATATAAAGTCAAAACTTCAATATATAAAGTCATTCCCGAATATATAAAGTCAAAACCTGGGATTTTCACGCACAACCATTTCTAGGGTTTACAAAGAATGGTGTGAAAAGGGAAAAACATCCAGTATGCAGCAGTCCTGTGGGCAAAAATGCCTTGTTGATGCTAGAGGTCAGAGGAGAATGGGCCGACTGATTCAAGCTGATAGAAGAGCAACTTTGACTGAAATAACCACTCGTTACAACCGAGGTATGCAGCAAAGCATTTGTGAAGGCGCAACACTCACAACCTTGAGGCGGATGGGCTACAACAGTAGAAGACCCCACCAGGTGCCACTTATCTCCATTACAAATAGGAAAAGGAGGCTACAATTTGCACAAGCTCACCAAAATTGGAAAGTTGAAGACTGGAAAAATGTTGCCTGGTCTGATGAGTCTCGATTTCTGTTGAGACATTCAAATGGTAGATTTAGAATTTGGCATAAACAGAATGAGAACATGGATCCATCATGCCTTGTTACCACTGTGCAGGCTGGTGGTGGTGGTGTAATGGTGTGGGGGATGTTTTCTTGGCACACTTTAGGCCCCTTAGTGCCAATTGGGCATCGTTTAAATGCCACGGGCTACCTGAACATTGTTTCTGACCATGTCCATCCCTTCATGACCACCATATACCCATCCTCTGATAGCTACTTCCAGCAGGATAATGCACCATGTTACAAAGCTCGAATGATTTCAAATTGGTTTCTTGAACATGACAATGAGTTCACTGTACTAAAATGGCCCCCACAGTCACCAGATCTCAACCCAATAGAGCATCTTTGGGATGTGGTGAAACGGGAGCTTCGTGCCCTGGATGTGCATCCCACAAATCTCCATCAACTGCAAGATGCTATCCTACCAATATGGGCCAACATTTCTAAAGAATGCTTTCAGCACCTTGTTGAATCAATACCACGTAGAATTAAGGCAGTTCTGAAGGCAAAAGGCGGTCAAACACCGTATTAGTATGGTGTTCCTAATAATCCTTTAGGTGAGTGTATATATGTATGTATAGTGATAAAAAGCAGACAACAGTCAGAAAAGGTTTAGGGATGGCCACAACCGTATACTGAAAAATGGTGAAAAATAAAGAAAACACAGTTTACAGAGTGAGTTCAAAATGGAACTGACTAATAGGAAAATTACTGGGCTTAAACATGGAGGAAAAAAGGAAGAGGTGGAGTCAAGATGGCCGGAACAGGAACTGGTGTGGCAGCAGAGTGTAGTCTCTGAATGGGAAATGACATCATCCATGTTGGCCGGAAGTGATGTCATCAGTAGGTAGATTGGTGGTGATGTCATCAAGAGACCAGGTCTTTCGGTGAACTGCAGAAGAACAAGAGGTGAGAGGATTAAGTGAGAGTCTCAACCCCTGGTCTGGCTGACAAATACCAATGCAGAGGTTAAAAAGCCAAACAAGGTAAAATTTGCACTATGAAGCCAAAGTCCAGTATGTACATCAAACGTGATTCTCAAAACCTTGCAATGTCCTAACTCCCCAAGTAAAATCTGCACTGACTAAATTGTCTACGCATGATTTCTATTTTATCCAGAAACTTGGACACCCCGCTAGCATGATGCTATGTATGTTACATGTTAACACACAAACCTCATTGTTAATAAAAATACAGCTGTAGCAAAGTCAGAACTCCCAGAATGCCTGGCAGACATCAAAATCAAAACATGCCATAAAACAGCAGTTCCAATGACATTACAAAAACATTACTAAAAATATGAACACAGGGACAATATTAAATCACAAAATAAGAACAGAATTTCAATTATGGAAAAATAAAATAAAAATATTCAATGATGTCTGGTTTAAAGCAGGGACTAATCATTGACAGTCAATTTGAGGGCGCATACACACACACACACATACACAAATACACATAGGGACCTTCAGAGAACATGCAAAATCTGATCAAAGAAGAAATTGTGACCCAGGAAGCAATAATAATATATTAATAACGTATATGCATGAAAAAGGTAAGATTTCAAATATTATTTTACATATGAATAATCAAAAAACCTGAAAAAGGAAAATCTTATAATTGTGTGTTTAATTTGTTAATTCAGTTATATTGCCAAAAATGGGAAAATGCTTTATTTTTGAATCTTAAAATACATAAACTAGGATGGCTTTCTTTATTTCTGTATTTATATAAGAATCAAAATGCTGATGAAAATTGGTTTTGTTCAAAGCTTAAATTAGGTGGGCTGAAGGTAGCATCAAGGAAATTTGTAGGCCTGTTTTTTGTAGTAGTCAGCGTTTAGCAGTTAACTTTTGACACCTTGTTTTCTACAAACTTCAAATTTAGCATTTTTGTCTGAAATTTGATTATACAGAGTAGCTAAAGCATATTGCAAATGAAGTACAAGAACTTGTGACTGGGAAAATGTCCAGTTGGAACCGGACTACTAGAAATGGAGATGTAAGTGCAGATTTTTGTTTGCTAGAGTATTTTTGGCCTTCATTTGTTTATCCCATATCTTGCTGCCAGCTATTCTTTCTGATTTAGATAATCCACATTTTGTTTCATGTATTTAAGGAGAATGTTAACTGATAATTGTATTAGTGAGAGAAGTACTTCTTAAGCTTTGGAGGTGTTGATGGCTGCGTGATGGATAAATGTGCATGCAGACGCGTTCTGGCCAGGTCCTAATGCAATTGTTTTAGCTCTAAGGAAATCACTCAGTTGATATTACATCAAGCTGGCACACAAAGCCGGATTGATTATCAATCATTCTGATGTATAGTCATCAAGTTTAGCACAGTCCCAAGCCAGGCTTCATACTAGAACCCTTGGGGCTGGTGATGCAATTCATAAACTAAAGGATAAATTTAAAATAAATTGGTTTTTGACTCCTGTTTTAAGGCACACCCTGAATTATTTATTGAATCTACCCTGAAAAACCAATGGAAATCAAAGGAATGACTCTCTTAATAAAAGTCAATATTCTCTATCTGTAATTCAATATGGGGTTCAAAGGAATGAGCTGGCAAAGCCCCTATGGGGAAGGTTGTTTGTTTCATATTCTGTAACTGCATTAGTTTACAAAACCTGTTGTATAAATGGCTTAAGTCATTACATGAGCATACCTAAGGGAACTTCTTGTGGTCTCCACATTGCATATCTGCATATTAATAAGGTAATATGCCTAATACAAAATACAAGTAATTCATACAATGTAACATAACACTCTCAAACCAGACTAATACAATACTACACATATGATACTTGACCTTTATAAAGTCTGTATTAAATGCAAACCAGGCAGATTATAATACCTTTCCATTTTAAATGAATAATTTAAAAAAATCTCAATAATTAAATTCACAGTGAATAAAAGTGATGACCATTCAATCTTATCATTCAGCTCCATTTTGCACAATAAAACCTGAAATACTTAATAGATATGTAAGCCTGTAATATTTAATTTTCAATATGAATATAAAATATGTAATCGAAATGTCTATCCATCTATTCATAGACATCAAGGAGGATGCCAGTACCAGCACAGGGTGCAATGTATGAATTAATTGTGTACGGAGCACTAGAAAAGCAAGACAACAGGTCATTTTACAGTGGCCAAATCGATTTAATCTGCACGTCTTTGGGGTGTCTAATAATGTAAGTCATCCATAGTTTATAGTACATACATAATATGGTACACATATAACTATGTGTATAATTTGTGCTGCTTGGTTCCTCCCACATTGACCCAATGGGTTGTTGCTCATTGTACTAATCTTTTAGGTAGCTTTCAAAAGAAGGGCCACACTAGAACATGTTTCATGTGACTGTAACAGGGTCATTTTTTTATAGACTCTTCTGTATTTAGCACTGAAGCTGCTCATTTTAGTAATGCAATGCCAGCTCTTACTGTTGTTGGCTAAGCTTTGATATTATTCCAGACTGATGCAAGTGTAGGTGCTACATACAATATATATACTCGTGGCTCTTGGGTTATGGCAGTCTAGACTTGATTCTGCAGATACAAGTGAGTGCAGAAATCCCCAACTTCTTTTCAACTGAATTTCAATTATTTATTATCCACCAACTACCTTTTGTACTTATGAATAAAGTGAGATACGTTTGACGTAGATGAATCATTTTGTGCTTTCATAAGCAAGTGTCACCAAATGTAACCGAAGGCACAATAAGCTCCATCACAGATAAGCTACTAGTTGAGCAACTAGCTGTTTTGCTGAGTGGCTGAAACTACAACTTGTAATTCCCAGCATCTCATAGCCATGTTGTCTCAGGAAGTACAGCTACTGATAGGTGAAAGTGACTCGCATTGCGATCCCTTGGCAAATGCAGCACATTTCTGTCAAGGAGTAGTAGTTCCTAGTGGGTTTTTGTACCATTATTATGCCCTTTCCAACTCTATGAGGTACTCAATCATTATCAAAAGCTGTAGGATGTTTAAGCAATAGGTTGTTATACTGCATGAGTCAGTTTAGATTTGTGTGTTGCTTTGCTCTATGATACACTGGCAACCCATCCTGAGATGTTTCCCAGTTTAGGCCAGATGCATTGTGTGTAAGGGACACTGATTTTTATTATGTCTGTATAGACTGTTGTTTCTGAAGTGGATTAAAAATGACACTTACTATAAATATGATGGATATCCCGCACATGAGAACAGGCACAAGCTTTGGTTTTGATGCAATTTTACTAATGTTCTACTTCTGTATTATATACTTCTTACTGTTAAACATTTGCTTAAATCTTTTTTCTTTATGTAATTCCATAGGATGGAAGTATGCAAGTTCTATATCACCAGAAAAAATGAAAAATGCATATCTGCAGAATGAGATACGAAAAAGATTCAAACCTAGAAGATGGGGCAGTATATCCCGAGATAAAGTAATGCATTTATGAAATAATGCAATCATAATGGTAAAATAAGACATTTAAATAAAAAAATAATAATAAGTGGAGGCAATCGTCTTCCATAGAACTGAGTAAAAAACAGCCTCCTAAGCAGAATGATGATAACAGTCTTCACAGAAGACCTGTGTTGGACAAAATAGTGGTTAAGTTTTGGATCTGCAAGTACCATGAAAAGAACCCTTAAAAAATGGGAAAAGATGCCGTGATTTAGGCAAGGAGTAATAAAAATGCCTCGCAAAGCATGACAAATCTATAGGCATTGCTGTAAATTACAATATGTTTTCCTAGTCATGTCTTACAATTACATTTTTGCTTACTGTATGTTGCATATCTTTTAATATATCAAGACATTTTCAAACCTGCTTAATTTAATTTGTGGGGTGTCAGAATATACCAAAGAAGCACTGGGAACAAACCTAGAAATAGCTTAAATGGGACACCAGTTCTTTGACTCAGACACACACACCTACATTCACATTCACACACATGTGCATCTTTGTACATGGAGTACATGGAGTTTAAATCCATGTCTTTTAGTCATAAAATTTATTGTCTTTAAAAAGTGCATGATTAATAAGAATACATTGAATTTAATTGAATTGTAGCTCAAAATTACATACTTTCTGAATTTATTGACTTTTCTTTTGTTCCGACTGTATTTTGGATACAGCCTTCTTGATGGAGATTTTAAGACTAACATTGATATGGAAACGATATTTTTCTGTAACTGCTAAACCCATAATTTTAATTTGCAAAAAGATTTGCACAGTCAAACAGACCTAATTATTACTCAAGATTTTAATACAGCAATAGCAATTTCACTTCTTTAAATAAAAAAATTACCAATCATCACATACAGTGACTATATTTGATATGCTTCTACTTCCTATAATAAACACATATTAAAACCAAGAACAGTGTGATAGATTATAATTATAAATCAAAAATCATTGATATTATTATGTACATTAACCTTACTTTTAAGTTCAGTATAAGAATTAAGTGGACATATGACAATAAGTTTTTTTTTTAAACAGACCTTCAATATTGTAGTAGATATCTAAACAAAAGTAGTTCAATTATAAGAAACTCATCATTTTAAACAATGGCACCAATGGATATTTACAAAATTAAAATTCTAAACTGTAAAGCACATAAAGGAAACAACTAAATTATCATAGGCTATCAGTGTTAAAGTGTTTAAGAAACCACCTTACCTGGGCCTGAACACAAGATTGTTGACTAATAAAATAAGTGGCTCAAAAATTTACTATTGCAAGATCACTTCTTCAAACCACTTAATAATTTCACCTTTATGAAATAGCGACTGTGGTGGGTTGACACCCTGCCCAGGATTGATTTCTGCCTTGTGCCCTGTGTTTTCTGGGATTGGCTCCAGCAGACCCCCGTGACCCTGTGTTCGGATTCAGCGGGTTGGAAAATGGATGGATGGATGAAATAGTGAGAAATTCTGTCTTTGATCACTAAAATGGACCATTTATTCCACTCCCAGCCTATTCAGTAAAAAGTGCTTACCAACAAGGAGGATGCTACACATTAACACATTATTCAGTTGGGACACGTCTTTACTTAAAAGGTTTGATTTCTGTAATGAAACAATATCTATTTTTTATACAAACAAAAATTAAGGAAGTGATCATTTGGTATTGTAATCGAGACCCTGGAATTTCCAGGAAATGACTGTCAAATTACCCAGTAGACCAATGGGACTGTACGAGAAATGAACAGTGTAGAAAAACAGTTTATAGCTTTATGGCCACACTGTCCCTTACTCTGAGCTCAGAAAGTCCTTCAAAAGAATCCTACCCACCGGAAAACTACCAACACCTGCTCCAGTGCCCCTTGCCAATAGTCACCATAGAAAATGATAACCAAATCAATTTAAGTAGAAAAGAGCATGGCAAATGGATAACGAACAGTGGAGATAGGCTGTAATTAAGGCATAGAGTGGGTACAGGTGCTTTGATACCTTTGGCTCTTGAAGGCTGATCTGACATGCAGTTGTGTGGGGGTCAGCCAAAATATCCTGAGAAAAAAGCAACACAAAAAAGTCCTCTCACGGTGTAAAGAGATGATAACCAGGAACAATTGCTGGCCAGTTTTTTTTTTTTTTCCAAAAAGTGCATTGTATCTCCTCTCCCTGAATATTCCTTGGCTCCTGTCTTCTAAATGTATGAATTCAGTTGAGTGACTTGTGACTCTACATTCTGGTGGTTTACTAAAGTCACCAAAGCCCTGAAAATCCTTGGTGATCTTTTTTTTTGTTCACTTTTGATCTCAGTTTTGATCATTCACTGTATATCACAGTGAATCACTATGACCTCTCAACAAGAATTTGTCACAGCGGGGAGTTTGTCCATCATTTATCTGTGTCCTTGTAAAAAGCGACCATTGCTGGTAACCCAAATGACAGATAACACGTATGAAGTATTTACTGTATATTAAAAATTTCTAAAGAACATAAGAGCATAAGAACATAAGAAATTTCATAAAAGCAAGAGGAGACCATTCAGTCCATCAAGCCTGTTTGTTTAGCTTGCCCCTCTAACCAGAGTTGGCACATGCTAACATGCTATGTGTTGCTCATTTTTAATATAATTACTTAATTAGTTCATGTTGAAAGACGATTTTGATTCCTTAAAGATGGTTATTTATTTGCCCAATAATTATAAACCAATTTCAAACTTAGCTTTTCTTATCCTAAACACCTTTCAAAATAGTAGACTATAGAACATACAGCTTCCATTTAATTATTTTTAAAAATTATTTTGTAATTTATGTATATTTCTTTCACGTTTTAACTTTTGTGATATCAAGAATTCAACTGTCAATGATTAATCTAATGCAAACAGAACACTGTTAATTTTAGGCATGTTTTAAACCAAAGTACTTCAGATTAATTAAAATATGCAATGATTGGTTAGGGAATGAAAAGTAAGTAAACTAATGTCAAATGCTTATTATTGTTATTATTATTTGCCTATCCTGTTGCAGTTTCTTCTATTATTATTGCCTTTTTTCATTATCATTTGCATTTTTGCAGGTGGGTAGCTGATAGGGCATTGTAAAAATAAAGGCTATTTCCAGCTGATCTGATAAATAGTTTTAATTTTTTAATTTAACATAATTATGCATATTATGTTGTTGCTTCCATTTACTAGTTATGCATGGCTTATTTCTTTTCACACATATTTTACGTTTGTTAATAAATTACTTCCCTGCACACAGTCAAAATACCAAAGGGAAATAGTAAGAACAAAATAATGGCAAACAAGAAACATACCTTATCCAATAACATTACAAAACAGAATGACACATAAAAGGGCACATCAAATAAACAGGAGTGCGAAGAAATGTCTAATTCCTTAAGGTAGTGTGTGTCAACAGGTCAGAGAAGATTGCAGATGCCTTATACAATATGCCTATAAGCTATGCTGTTGCTTATCTAGGCTTCTTTTGCTTGAGATGCTTTTAAGGTGATTAAGCATGACAGCTAAATTCTGTTTGCAGATCCTTTATCATTTTAGGACACTGCTGTCTTTAACAGTTTTTTTTTTTTTAAATCTTAGTATATAGTGGGGGTTGGCTGTAACATCTGTATAAATGAATTGGCTGTGCAGTTAAGTTCTCTTGGAAGAAGAAAATGCAAGTTGCCTGAATTTTTAAAACTGGCTAATGTAAGTTCCGTTGTTCCTTGTCCTCTAAATCTCACTCATTATTCATTGCAATTTTATTTAATATTATAAATATTATGTATTTTGTAGAGATATTTACCCTGGGTGGCTTAAAAGAACAGAATACATTACAGTTGTTCACATACATGTATGCTCAGTGCAGAAGAATCAGTTGTAGTCAGGGGACCTGCAACCTAGTGGTTTAAAGTCTACTACTGTTTTTTTGTTCCATTATATATACATATTAAAACTCTGCCTAAAGAGTACAAACTATTATTCTGGTAGAGTTTATTAATTAACAACTTGTTTTTACTGAAACTTTAATTCAAAATACATTCATTGGCCTCTAGTTTTCAGATGACACACATGTCTCTCAGCTATCTGGCGCTGACAGTATGCATACCTCTTTGTAAAATTTCACAGGCACACACATACTGTAAGGCACAACTTATGAGAAATGATTTACCCAGTATATGTAAATGCACAAACAGCCTGCCTGTAGAAATAATCCTCAAATTAAACTGAACATTCAGTGCAGGATTAACCTCAAGGTCTAATTTTCATGCAGTGCCAGAAACTTCTTCATCACATGATTTCATGAACTGAACTAGTAGAGTGATTTTTCTGGACACATAGATATTCTGTATGGGTGAACAGGGTTGTTTTACACACAAACTAGCTTTCATTTTTAAGACTAAAGTAGAATCATTGTTGAAAAAAAAAATAGACCAAGTACAAGACAAGTATTTTCTGGAACACTGAGGTGAGGAAAAAAGAGCTTGAGTTAAAGCAACAAGTCTGTGACATTTTTAATCTTAAATATTATTCTTTATAAATTCAGAAAGCTGAAAACTGAATTTGAGTGTGTTACCAGTTAATTGTGAATTCCAGAGCATCTAAATATGAAATGCACTCTCTGTTGCCATTTAGTGTACACTGTCAATTAGACTATGTCTTATTGACTCAGGGAACAAACCAGCATCACAGAAGCCTTTTTAACACACAAAGTTAGCACAGGAGGCTTTTTAGCCTCCAAAGGGTCATACAACATACTGTTTAAGCTTTAATAAAAAAGGAGCTGTGTGTACATAGAGTATTAAAAACAAATAAAGTACAATGGTTTATAACAATGTGCAATGTGTAATGCAAAAAATATGACATTTGATAATAAAAGGCAGCAGTTAGACAATCAGGATGTCCTAACTATTTATAACACCTAATAAAACTGCCTCTAATCTTGCTGTAGTACCATCTGCTAAGCTGTAAAGGTGAGAACAGGCTGTGCTGGGGTGGTTGTAATCCTTAATTATGGTCTATGCTTTCTTTTGAAGGTGTATGAAATATATTTCTGCAATTGAAGAAAACATCAGTCCACGGCTAACATTTTCAAATCCTAAATCCAAGTTCTAAGGAGCCAAAATTATTTGGTGAGCAGTACAGATTTCAAATGTCTTTCATTCTGTAGCGGGCCACATAATAGGATTGTTGATAACGTTTACATAATGAAATTGTTATATATCTGGTTTAATGATATTAGGACTAAGTCACGGTGGCGCAGTGGTAGCACTGCTGCCTTGCAGTTAGGAGACCCAGGTTCGCTTCCCGGGTCCTCCCTGTGTGGAGTTTGCATGTTCTCCCCGTGTCTGCGTGGGTTTCCTCCCACAGTCCAAAGACATGCAGGTTAGGTGGATTGGCGATTCTAAATTGGCCCTAGTGTGTGCTTGGTGTGTGGGTGTGTTTGTGTGTGTCCTGCGGCGGGTTGGCACCCTGCCCAGGATTGGTTCCTGTGTTGGCTGGGATTGGCTCCAGCAGACCACCGTGACCCTGTATTCGGATTCAGCGGGTTAGAAACTGGATGGATGGACTAAGTCAAAGTCACAAAATTGGTTTTCCTTACCTAATGGCTTTCATTTGTTAAGGCACTTTAAACACCAGTTCTTTCTTAGAGTGGTGAAAGTCCTGACCATTTTCTGTGTGCATTCTAACTTTACAGTGAAATAATACCAACACAGGTGCATATCAAAATTTTAAAAAAAGCAGGGCACTGAGAACAGAAATGGAACAAAGGAGCGTTAGTAATAGTTTATAATTACTGCATTAGTTACACTGTTGTATAAATATGTAACAAACAGAGATGCAATGTGCATGGCTAATCAGCAGCTCTAGTCTGGGTATACTTGACTAAAGTATTAAGTCTTCAGCCTGGATTTAAAAGCTGAGACATAAGAGACATCTCTTGTATAAGATGGTTGATCATTCCACAACTTTGGGGCACTTTTGCTAAAAGCTTGCCCTCCCATTGTTATTTCAGTAATCATTGGAATTCTTAGTAGGCTGAAACCTTAGTTTTCTCTTGATTTTGGCTATACTGTATCTGCAAGTACTGTATCTTCTAGGTTTTAAGCATCTTTCTTGCTGCTACAATATTACTTGTTAAGCTTGTTCTATTTTGCATTCACAGTGACACTGAAGTAGCAAGCATTCTTTGTGGTTATCTCTTTTGTTTAATCCAGCTCAAAGAGTTTTTTAAGTCCTTGCTTAGGGAAGTGAGGTCCTTTAACAACATTTGAAAGTTTTTATCTTTGTTTTATTCCTTCTGAACTCCTTTCTGGCTGTTTCTATTTCAGCATGTGAGTTAGAAGTGTTCTTATCTGTTGCCTAGTGTACAGTTCCTATAGCCATTGGTAACTTCTATACCTATGCGTAATTGGTGCACTGAATGATCTATCAGAGCTAACAAAGTCAACTTTTTGGAGCTCTTTTTCTTACTTAAACAAATGTGCTTTTTAAGAGGCACCCGAGGACCTGCTGTAAAACTTGAGAAGTCACTTTAACTAGATTAATGATTCATATCAGGTGCAAGTTCTTGAGGAGAGAAGCTTAGGTACCAGGTGTTAGTAATTTGTATGTATCAACAAGAACATGATGTAAGTCCTTTACTCTCATCTGTTCCGCTCATAAGAAATTTAGATCAGCTGTAGAAAGAGTACTTGAGAATTGTAAAATACAAGATTTTGTTCTTCTTGTCTGCTGAAATGAAGGTCTATTTTGCAAGTAGCTAGCTTGGCTGTACTCATTGCTTCATGATTTCTGTGAGATATGTAAAAATGTTTTGCATTTCTTGTCCACCATTTTGAGAATGCATGACTGAATATTTCTATTTTAGTCAAAGTTCATTATGTTATAGAGGAGGTAATAGGAATATATCATAAATATTGTAAAGTTTTTTTTTAATGTTAATCCATATTTTCTCAAACATCTTCAATAATTAAGTGGACATTAAAGCGTTTGTACCTGGAATCAGCCAGCTTTATTACCTGCTGGAAACAACTGTTGAGCATCAATGATTTGGGGTATAGATCACCTTGAAATCATTTCTCTCAGTTTTTTTCTTTTTTTGAAGAGCTCTTTGGGATAACTGAATATAATAATATATTAGTCACATAACAGATCTATTTTAGTATTGTATTGCTGTTGTGTTAAACACTGACATTAAAAATTCCAAAGCAGTTTTTTTTCTGATGACATGAAGTATCACCAGTCAATACTTATTTTTTTCATACAGGTTCTTTCTAAAAAAAACAGACAGCATTTCTGAATCATATGCTATGTGCCTCAAGGCCCCATCACTCCAAATCCATGGGTCTTTTGCCTGAATAAAGTAATTGAAGTTTAACACAGCATAACAATGTCAAATGTCATAAGCCAATACAGGGTTGCAATTTGTTGGGGGAGTTGGTTACCTCCTGTTCTTGTAGCATCTGGTGCAAAACAGGAGGTAATCCTAGAATATGCACCAGAACTTTGGGTGCATGCACATATACACAAAAATATTGTTAATGAATACATTTAGAGTTGTCAGTTAACTTATTGTGTGCATCTTTAGGATGTGGGAGGAAATCTGGAGTACTTGGAGAATAAACATATGCAGAAATTAAGAGAAAATACAAACGTAATAGAGACAATGAGTGGCGGTGGGAATCAAACCCAGGGTCCTGGATTCATGAGGACTGTAGCGCCATTATTTTATTTTAAACCAAGTCTAGTAGTATAATGTTATATTTTAGTGTAGTAAAGTAGCTTCACATTATGAAAACATCAGATTTTTAATTGTTATGAGTAACTCACCATATATTTTAGTTTCAATGGTATTGATTATCTATCTCATCCTATTCAGCTAATAGCAGTTACTGCTTCAAAGATTCCAGACAGCAAATAAACTCCTTTAATATCTGAAAACAGATCTGAAAAACCATTAAAACGGAGCAGCGTTAAAAGGATTCACTGACCCACAGTACATCAAGAAAATAGACAAAAAATAAAACAAGAGTGAATATTATTTTAATCTTTTGTATGTGTTATGATTCAGATTTGACAAAATTAAAAAGAAAACCATTTTTTGTAAGCACAAGCATGTGAATGTGACTTTCTGTATATTTTAATAGTAGACTGAATTTAAGAACAACACTTGATGTTAAATCACCTAGCAAACTGATACACTGGGATGACAAAAAAGAAAAAGAAGGAACATATTGAACAACCCAAATGATTTGATTTGCTCACCTTAGACTACATAGTCAGTTATCATTGCCTGCTGGAATGAACTAGTACCGAAGGAACAGATAAGACACTATACAGAGCTATAAACACACACATGAAATCAAACACATACCCAAAAAAAATGACACAAAGGCACCAGAAAACAATTAATTATTAAAAACTAATTACAGAGTTCTGCTGAATAATTTGTTTGCTGAAAGTACTCAATGTTAGTGTGTCAGAGAGTGATTTTGCAGCATTGTTCGTAATGGCACTGACTTTTGTTTAAATTCTCACCTTTGCTACTACCTCCAGTGGGGTCCAGAGTGTGTCCTATAACTGAGCTTGCCCTTTTAATTAGCTTGTTAATTTTTTGGGTTTCTCTTCAAGTGATGTTACCAGCCCAGCACACCACAGAATAGAACATTGCACTGGCCATCACAGAGTTGTAGAAGATATGAAGGATGCCATTACCCACATTATAGGAATTCAGTCTCCTAAGAAAATAGAGCCTACTGCTCTTTTACTTATATAGTTCCTCTGTGTTACATGACCAGATCAACCTGTCATTGATGTTGACCACCAGGTACTTGAAGGAGTGCATCACCTTTAGGGGCTGTTTGGTGTGGTGAAAGTCAATAATCTGTTCCTTGGTTTTGCTGATGTGAAGTTGCAGAGAATTCTTTCTGCAACAAGAAACAAAGTCTGCCACCTGACCCCTATACTCTCTCTTAACCCCTTTATCAATATAATCCATAAGTGCAGAATCATCTGAGAACTTCTGTGTGTAGCATGACCTGGTATTGTATATATATAGTTGGAGGTGTAGAGAGTGAAGAGAAAAGGAAACAAGACCTTGTGGTGCACCAGTGTTGCTCACATCCCCATCAGAAACACAGTTTTTGAGTCTAACAAACTGCCATCTGCCCGACAGAGAGTTCGTTATCCAGGTCACCTTAGGCTCATCCACCTGAAATATATCTGAATTTACCCCTTAATAGGGATGGCTGGGTGGTACTGAAAGCACAGGATAAATAAAAAAATCATAATCCAGCTTTATCCACTTGAGAATAAGTCTTGTGGAGCAGGTTAATGATTGCATTTTCCACTCCAGTCTTTGGCGGATAGGCAAACTGCACTGGACCAGGTTGTCTACCACAAGAGGATTTATATTGTCAAGGATCAGCCTCTCAAAGGTCTTCACAATGTGAAGAGGTGCCTTCCTTCTTTGGAAAGAATGCAGGATGTTTTCCACAGATAAAAGTAGAGCTACATATCTTCAAAAAACAAAGTGTGACTTTTGTCAGTATTCAGAACAAAATTTTTGAGACAAGAGAATCCCTGTAGAAAGAAAGCATCATTTAAGAAAAGGCAAACTGAAAAGCGAGATGAAAGGTGACACATTTTAAATGAGAAGTTGCAAAACTAAATCGATACACCTGCACCTTAGCACTAAAAAGTAGGTTGAAGTCCTGAAATCCTAACACTACCTTGGTTATTCTTCCCCTAGTATCACCAACATGAAATTTGTTTTTGGAAAGAAACCAATAGTCAGAATAGTTATCCAAAACATTTTTACACCTATATAATTTAATAATACTGAAGATAAGTGTCTTTTAGGAAAGTTTTGCTCTTTGCAGCATATGTTAGTAAATATATGCTAGATATGATTTAAAGTGAGGTTAGTGTAAACATAAATCATCTGAATTTTTAAGTCAAAGACAAGTCAAATTTATATCTGAAACATATTTAAGAACTGCACATGTTGACAAATGTACTAGATATTCCAGGTTATTCAAGGTTATTCCACAGCCTTGGAACTGCAACTAAAAAGCACCATCACCCTTAGATTTTAATTGGGACTGAGGGCAGCAATACCTGAGAGTCTGGACATTGAGCAAGCTACCAGAGATCTGAGATATAATTTGGGGCCAGCCCATTTAATGCTTTAAAAGCAAATGGAAAAAACTTAAACTTGATTCTGTACCTAACATCAAACCAATGAAGAGATGACAAAAATACTGTCCTTCTTCTAGGTTCCAATCAAAAGCCTGGAAGCTATTTTTGGAATTAGTTTTAGGTATAAAGACTAACTAACCCTCCATATACAAAGAGTTACAATAGTTAAGTCAGGATGTAATGAAATATCTAAAACAATTTCTTGGTTTTTAAGTGAAAGAAATTATTTCATTTAATAATTGATCCAAGTTGAATGAAGCTGCTACTGACCATAGAGTTTGCTTAATTATTGATTAAAATTGTTTTAATAATCCTGGAGGTCTACTGCAGAACATACACCTACTTTTTGTCATCCACTTAGTGCCACAGCATTGGGGACCTCTTGTCTGCCAAGCAGCCATCACTTTTGGTATATTTAATATATTCTAATAAACAAACAGATTATAAATCTTTGGGACACCCAAAAACCAACCCTATATATTGTGAAGAAAACACAGGGTTAAAACACGTTAAAAAGCAAAATAAAATTGTCATAAGAATGCGAGTCACACTTCCAGTATTATTGGCTCCTGGTAGGTAGAGACGGATTCAGGCAGACGGACACCTGAAGTAACGTCAGAGATGTCATAGTCGTCAATCTTCCAGTCTGCAGAGAGAGGAAGAGAAAAAGCATCAGAGAACAGCTCCCTCTGGCATTACAGAGGGAAATTATAATTATCTGAGTCCTTAAACTGTCCCCCATGCACACATGTGTGACAGCACCCCCTTCAGCCTGCACCCATTGGGTCAGGCATTCTGAACCGTGAGTTCATAAATCCGGGAAAGAGCATCAAGGTTGGTATGGAGAGAGCCTAGACGATGAAGGACTTTGAACTGAAAAGGCTGCAGATCTAAGAATCACCTGGTCATACAAGGATTGGACTCCTTGTGAAGTGACATGCACTGCAGGGGAACTTTGTCAGTCACTAAAGCAAGCTCGCAACCTAGGAGGTAGTAACACAACAGGTTAATAGCCCATTTAATCGCCAAAGCCCCCCTTTCCACCACTGCATACCTGGTTTCAAAGTCAAGCAATTTCTGGTTCAGGAACATGATGGGATGTTCAACACTGTTAACACTTAGCTAAGCACAGCACCAAGACTTGTGTCTGACATGTCAGTATGCAAGATAAAATAAGAAAAAAAGTAAGGTGCGATTAATACTGGTGTTGACATAAGGGCCCATTCTAAGCGGGAATGCAGATTCTATTTTAGCATCCCATATCACTGTGTTAGGAGCCATCTTCTTTGTATGGTACATCAAGGGTACTGCTCTCTCATAATAATGAGCAACAAATGAGCAGTAGTAGCCCACTAGTCCTAAAAAAGCTTACACCTCCTTGTTTTTTGACAGTGCCAATTCATGATATCTATTTTAGAGGATTGTTGACAAATGGTGCCCCTGCTCAACAAGTAGTCTAAATATTTGGCTTCAGTCAGTCAAAAGAAATGCTTCTTCGGGTTGATGCGTAAGCCAGCTTTACTTAGCGCCAAAAGCAACTCACAGAACTGCCATACATGTTCCTCTCAGGTGCCGAAATAGATGACGTCATCCAGGTAGGTGGCACTATAAGCATTGTGGGGCCGAAGCACTCTATTCTTCAGATGCTGGAAAGTTGCGGGAGCCCCGTGAAGCAGAAATAGGAGAACATGATACTGCCAATGGCTGCTAAGGGTGCTGAATGCCTTGGAGGATTCTGTTAAAGGAATTTACTAGTACCCTTTGTCATATCAAGTGTGATCAAATATTGAGCCTTACCAAGTCACTTGAGGAGTTTGTCTACTCGCAGCATTGGATATGCATTGAATTTGGAGACTTGATTAAGTCAATGGAAGTCATTGCAAAAGCACCAACTCCCATTGAGCTTAGGGACCTGGACTATAGGACTAAACAAGAGACTAAAAACTTTTCTCAATAACACCAAGGTCTAGTATCCTCCCGATCGCAAGTGTCTTCAGCTTCAGCTCTTTTTGCTACTGGCAGATGATACAGGTGTTCTCTGGAGATAAGTCCAGGTTCAGTAATGATGTCGTGCACAATCAAAGAAACCCTCCCGGGTCACTCATTCATCACTTCTGGGACAGACAAGATCGCTGCTTTGAGCTCGTCACCAAGATGGCATCAAATTAGGACAGAAATTAAGGGTGATGTTTAGAGTGAAGTAAGAATAAGGCTGGCCAGAGTCAGAATTGGGGTCCCTGTCCTTCCATGGTTTCAGTGATTTCTCAAATCTATCACATAACTGTGTAATATGTTCTAAAATGTTATGTAAATGAAGGGCAGTGCCTCTCCTCGCCATCCCTTTTTTAAGAATGTCCAATGCCCATAGAGTTACTCAAATGGGGAGAAGCCCATACAGACTTGTGGAACATCCCAACAAGTAAAAAGTATGAGGGGGAGTAGCTGATCCCAGTTTCTCCCATCCTCGATGACCACCTTGTGAGGCATCTGCTCTACTAAACCATCAGTTTGAGCATGGTATACTGAGGTTGTTGGAGTAACTTGGCAACTTCTCTGAACATTTCTAAGGTGAATAGTGTCCCTTGATCTGTGAGGACTTCTTTAGGGATATTGACATGCATGAAGACTCCTACCAACTCTCAAGCAATATTTTTGGAAATGGTAAGTCTAAGGGGAAATGCCTAATGGTACTGTGTAGCACAGTCAACTATTACAAAAATATAATTGTGACCACATGGAGAGGGCTCAAGGGGTCCTACAGTATCGACCCCTATTCACTCATATATAATACAATACAATTTATTTTTGTACAGCCCAAAATCACACAAGAAGTGCTGCAATGGGTTTTAACAGGTCCTGCCTCTTGACAGCCCCACAGCCTTGACTCTCCAAGAAGACAAGGAAAACTCCCCCCAAAAAAAACCCTTGTAGGAAAAAAATGGAAGAAACCTTGGGAAAGACAGTTCAAAAAGAGACCCCTTTCCAGGTAGGTTAGGCGTGCAGTGGGTGTCAAAAAGAAGGGGGTCAATACAATACAATACAATACACAGAACAGAACAAATCCTCAATACAGTATAAAAATAAAAATTTTACAAGTACAGAGCAGAATTTAAGATGATATCACATACAGTGGTGTGAAAAACTATTCAGTTTTTCAGGCGGTTCATGCTAGAAAACCCTCAAATAAAGCTGAATTACAACAATTCTGCAAAGATGAGTGGGCCAAAATTCCTCCAGAGCGCTGTAAAAGACTCATTGCAAGTTATCGCAAATGCTTGATTGCAGTTATTGCTGCTAAGGGTGGCCCAACCAGTTATTAGGTTCAGGGGGCAATTACTTTTTCACACAGGGCCATGTAGGTTTGGATTTTTTCTCCTAAATAATAAAACCATCATTTAAAAACTGCATTTTGTGTTTATTTGTGTTATATTTGACTAATGGTTAAATGTGTTTGATGATCAGAAACATTTTGTGTGACAAACATGCAAAAGAATAAGAAATCAGGAAGGGGGCAAATAGTTTTTCACACCACTGTAATACGATTTGGATTTTTTCATATGGGATGTCAGTGAGTGGGACAGGCACTAAAGGAGTGTGTTTTTTCCAAGGAATCTGCCGCAGTTGACATACTGGATAGGAAGCACAAAAGCAGCAGACCTCATTGTTTATGCCCAGCCAATAAAATCAGAACTTAATCTGCTCTAAGGTCTTCTCAGTTCCCAGATGGGCACCTAGGAGGTGGGCGTGAGCTAGTTTGCAAACAGGCCACCAGAAGGCTTGCGGGACTAGCAGCAACAATCTCACCTCACCCTCATGCTCTGCCTCATGGTATAATAAATCATTATTAATCACAAAGTGGTGCAGGATGACCACATTCATGGCAGACTTTAAGGAACTGTCATTCCACTGTTCTCTCTTGAAAGGGGCCAGTGTTTGCCTAAGTTGAAAATGTAAAGTAGTGAGCGGATCCAGAGTAGATGGAGTGATGTTCTGAGACACTGTGTGTTCAGCCTCTATAGAGTCATCTGTGCGAGACAGCACTACATTGCCCACATCACTCAGTTGCCACGTGATTACTCTCTGCTACTGTTTGCTGATGCACCATGGGAACTGTTTGAGATGAAGACTCTATGGCTGTAATAAGGCCCAAAGGTTTACCCAGGATGGTTCATGTCACTCCTTTTTTAGGCTTGATCAGTCCTGCCTAAGTATTACTGGGTAGTATGGGCTAAGCATGAGAGCCATCCTAAACTTTTGAGTTATCCCCTGTGTAAAGAGACAATAAAGGACAAGAAGAAAAAAGGTTTGGTGTCCCACCCTGTATATTCAAAGTCCTATAAAAAGAACAAAGTGGTGAATCAATCAAATTCAGTGTAGCCGTATAGTCTCTTCAGCCTGTGTCCAAGTCAGGATGGGACTAGTGAGGGAAAGTGGCTGGCTTTTATAACTGCTGAGGAGGAAGAGGTGTGTTGAAGGGGCTGGAACTGGAAGTGAGATCAGTGGCAGGGTGGGGTCTGGAAGCTAAAGGTAGTGTTAGGCAGGCTTCTGTTTGGATGATCTGAATGAGAGAAAAGGCATTAGTGCACCTAGTCAACCCCTGCTTATCATGTTCAGCAAAGCCCATTGACTACCTCCCATGTGCTTGTGTTTTGTTGTGCTGCAGGTAGACTTAGAAGTAGTGACACATTTTGAATCCCTGTGAAGCTGTGCGATATCACTCAAGGGCTGCTACTACCTCTTCCAGGGATTTTATTTCTAGCATATGAATTGGTTGGGCAAGAAAATTGGGGACGGCGTTCATAGACACTTTCTACAATGTTTTTAGGGTCTTTTGTTTCTTGTCTCAGCCAGAAACAGCTCCAAAGCCTGGGAGCACACTGGCTACTCAAGGTCAAAGGACCATTCCGTACAGGCCCTTGCCTGGTGATCTGAGCTGTCGCTGTATCATAGCAGCCCTCTGCTTTCAGTTGGTTATACACTCTGGCAGCCTGCTCATCGAGGTCATAATAGGCCCGCTGTGTCGGTCCCCTCAAAAACAGCGCCAGTACATGTGTGCATTTCACACACTCCCAGTGATGATGGCCAGCAGTGCATTCAAATACTAGAAACAAATTCTGAGTATAGCCATATTGGGGCTCAACGGAATTAATAACTGGGACAGACCCAACATTCATTCCTGTTGGATAGTGGCATAGGTCGCACCAAGCAAGGTGTCCTACCTGGACGTTTGTAGCCTGCATTTCTGCCATCACAGAATGCAGTTGGAATAATTCATCCTGTTACTCCATCTCAGCAATGTTCAAGCATCCTGCTGACTATGCCACTGTAATAAAGGAATAAAGAGATTATGAATTTTTGGGGCATCTGAAGGCCAACCCCATATATTGTAAAGAAAACAGGGGTTTAAAATGTGTGTCACACATGTGCGATTCTTGGGCAGCCAACAAGGTAAGGCAAACATCGCGCGATACAGGGTTGTTGAACGGTACTAACGCTTCTCTCTCTTTTTTCTCAGGAAAGGAAGAAAAATAAACTACCCTTACCTGTTCCAGCACTCAAAATGGCCTCGGCTACACTTCCTCTCCCGTTCCACATTTTGATGACGTTACTTCCTTTGTTCCCTTCAAAGACGTCACTTCCTTTTTTTCAATTTCCTGTCCTCATTTTGTTTGTGTAAATAATCCCCGCGTCTCTGTAGCGGGAGGCAAATGTTTGTCTTTGAACCTTATGTTTGAACGTTTTGCTTTGACCTGTCCAACGGACATTATACGGGGCAGTTCCCCAACTCTTCAAAACGATTTGGAGTGTTTCATTTTTCCACACGTGTTGAAAAGTAAAAGAAAAATGGCATAAAGGTGCAAATCTCAAAATAGACTGCTCAAGATGGAGGAACTTCCAGTATTGTTGGCTCCTGACAGGAAGAGGTGGATCCAGGCAGATGGACCCTGGAAGTGATGTCAGAGATGTCATGGTCATCAGTCTTCTAGTTTGCAGAGAGAGAAAGAAAAAAGTCATCAGTTGATAGTGTCGTCTGGCTTTCCAGTGGGAAAGTACAATTATCTGAGCCTTTTAACTTTCCCCCGTGTACATGCCTATGACAATATTTGAAGTCAGTGTGTATGTATGCTTTGTATGTACCGTATATGCAGTATATATTGACAGCTAACTAGCTGACAGTTATTCAGTTCCTGACAGCAGATATAATTTCACATTCTTACTTTTTTCCTTCAAAGTTAACACACTAGACAGCAAATGGCTCACTGCAGAATCAAAGAAGAGAGAACCCAAAGGGAATAGCAAAAGTATGAAGCAGAAATAAGCAAACATAAACTGATGTGTACATCTCTGCATTTCTAAGCAGAATTATGTACTCTCATATTTATGGGTGGCTTAAGCACTTGTCTATCTTCAAAACTCAAAAGTCAATTCCCTTGCAACTTCAGTTCCCATTGTTTCTGGCCAAAGCTCATCCCCTTGATTATTTTGATTAGTCTGTTCTAGAAATAAACAAACATAAAAAATAAAGGCATAATTACTACAGTATAAAGCTTTATTTATATTTCATTTAGGTTTCATTTATTTCATTCATTTGATGTAAAGATCATATCATTAAACTATTGTGTTGCTCATTTATAAATGAAAAAAAGACATTTTAAATCACAATTCTGAAATGTCTGTATTTTGCATAAAATCTAAATTAATAAATAATAAGAGCAAATTGTTTCTGAAGCAAGGGGAAAGCCTAGATATTAGAAGAAAGCAATATAAATAGCGATAAGATATCCTAAGAGATAGTTGTTTGTTTCTTTCTGTTGACTTGTTCTTAATTGTATTATTTAGGTGATGTGCTACAGTAGATCAATGATGATGAGTGCTTCTAAGCATAATGCAAAACACATAAATAATTAATGTTATGAAACTGTGGGCGTAGTATATATGCACAAGCACTGCATAAACTATTCATAAATTCACTTAATACACTCTATGAGCCTCTTAAAACCCATTTGGTCTATATTCTCATGCTTTAATTATTGTTTAATGCTATTATTAATTATTTGTGTGTATTTTCATGAACTCTTTGCTTTTCTGTATAAAGGTAAAAGAGGAATGTCTCAGCAGATGTCTGTTATAACTGAACTTTTTATTTAATGAAAGCTGTTCTTTCATAGAGATAAAAGAACACCTTCGACCCAGTCTGTTCGAAAAAGATCAGTTTCTGCCATCATTTGTTTTGTCAAACTGGACAAAAACCTTCTTTTTTATTATTTTTCTGGGGTTCACACCTTTTAGGCTGAAGTTAAGTTCTTCAGTTAATTGAAAAATATCAACACTTGACAGCTGAAATGTGGAAGCCAAGTTACACTAAGGTCAGACTCCAACATATAATAATATCTAATACAATCTGACTTTAGGATTTTTAAACAATAAATCCAATTTACATGCCACAGACTTGTACTTGTCATGGTCAAACCTTTTATTCTTTCATTTTTGTGTATTTGTTTTCAAAAGGTCAACATATTTAAATCAGGTTTATTCACAAAAGCTGCTGTGTCTCTGCCTTAACAGAGCAACCTCTGCTGACTCTCTGATAGGTTATTTGTAAGTACAGTGTCTACATGCAAACAATTGTTAATAAATTGAGTTAAAACCAGCCTGAGACAAACATTTAGGTAAAATACTTGATTCTCAAACAGATTAATTCTGTAGCTTGCAATTGCACATACAGTAATTTATGTGATTGTCTACCCTTTACTTATTGGTTTGGTTTTTTGCTTGATATTTATATATACTTCGAGAATTCTTAGAGACACACTGTACTATATTAAAAGAATGTAACTCTTGCCTTTATTAGTAAAAGATGTAGACATAAATAGGATTCCAACTGCTAGGCAATACCTGAATCAGGATAACAATTACATTGAAAGAGAATTCTGTCTGATGTAGAATTGGAGTGGGTGGACACCTGGAATTGTTGCTGAAGTCCCCTGAAATGTTTAATTCACAAATGTGTACAACTAGACAGCAGAAATTCCTTATTAAGCAGAATAACTTTAATAATTTTAATTTATCATGTAACCATCCACAGTCATTCACATTGATGCTAAACATTCTACCATGCACTTCTTTGAATGTAAATGGTGAAAATACACCTAAACAGAGAGAGACAGCTTTTGAATTTAACAGACAATTCTAGAGCTCTGAGATGGCAACACTAACCACTGCACTACCATGTCACTCACTAGATGTAATCATTTATTGAAAGATAACTGTTATATAGTTGTCTAGTTATTGAGAACAATTATGTTAATAGTATAAAGATACAGCACAAACGTGAACTACTCCGTACAGTAGCTCAATCTGAGTTATTTAAACAATTTTGCATTATCTTTTCAGCACCGCTTGAAGTGATAGAATGGTTATTGCTCGGCAGAATCCTCATACAATTATTACCTCTTGCACCCCTATATTTCATATGGAGTTTTGCTTGGGTATTTTTCACAAGGTTTAAAAACTAAATGGGAGCAAAACTCAATGGGTGAGGAGTACATGAGATAAGCTGATTTGTGTTTGCTATTAAATAAAATTAGGCTATGAGTTTTAATTAATTCTCCATTTGCATGTGCTGTACATTTTCACTGCTTTTGACATGATGTTTTTAACATAGTCTCTGATTTCTTCCAAAAACTTTTGTCGTATTTTTGGGTCATCCAAGTTGTAGAGCTTTAACTTTTGAAACATTGTGTGGTGCCATATGAAAAATTTAAGACTGACTATTAAGATAAAATATTACACTGTGTCTTATGTTCAACTTAGAAAGGTTCAGACTGATAGCCCTTTCAGATTTAAATGCAGAAAAGAGATGTCACTGAAGGTGATCATATTTAAAATTAAAATTAAAAAACAGCCAAACACTCCTTATAATAATGTCCATTAGATTTTCCTCTTTATTTGGACCCTGTGCACTATAAACCATGGGACCTTTTTCATTATTGTCTTCATTCTACTATATCTTAGTATTGGAGCTTTTTCGTATTGTATTTTGTCTGCCACCATGTAAGAATTTGGTTAACAACTTCAAGACCTATAAGAACTTGTGATGGTTTATATGTGATATATAAGTTCTTCCATACCATCATAACAGTAGAGTGTTGTACCATGTTAGCCATTGATTGATACAGCAGAAAGTAGGGTGAAATGACACCTTTTATTGGCTAACTAAATAGATTACAAATGCAAGCTTTCGAGGCAGCTAAGGCCCTTTCATCAGGCATGGTGAGCATATAGTGGAAACTTGAGCTAAATTAAGTCACTGGTGAAGTTTTTACAAATGTGTAAGCCAGTTTTTTTGCATGCCATACATTCAAAGCATAGTTCCTTTCTGTCCTGTGAGTACATAATTATTATCAAACCTTTATTAAGTTGTTTTCTGAGTTGTATGCTTAATACTTTTTCAAAATAAAGTCAGTGAGCCCCACCCTTTCTTCGTGAGCTGGCATTAAAATTAGGATGGCTTTGTAAATGTTACTGGATTATGCCCACCAGCGGCATGTAAGTATAACCTATACAAGTTAAACTTTAGGTTCACATAATTTTAGAAAACAGCATAAGTCTTGCATATACAGGTACAGTAAGGCAGGGTTACTGCCTTAGAACACATAACTTTGATCCCCAGGAATATATTTTTTTCTTCTATGTTTTTAATTGGTGCTTTTTGTTTATCATGATCAGCAGGCACATTAAAAAAGAATAGAGAATATGCAACTGAGTCTGCAGGTTTTAGCAGCATTAATGACATAAAATACACAAAACAGCAATTGGTGCAAAAAGATCTAACAGGCCCTAACACTAGTCTGGAATGATGAGTGTAACACTGGAGTTTTGTTTTAGATACAGTTTCACAAAATTGCCCCAAAACTTTTAATTTGTGAAATACTGGTTGAAATCAGGAAATATTGACCCATAACAGTTATTCTGCAGTTAAAACTGCTATTACCTTCCTCAGCCATCCTCCAAAGGTACAATTCCATGCAACCCTCATATCCACACATAACTGTCTCAGTGTGAGTGAGTACTGGTGTGTGATCGTCAGTAAACGGGACTTGCATTCAGAGATACTTCCTTCCTTTAACCCATTGTGGTCAGGATGATGGCTGGTTGCCTCCAACCTTGAAAAAAAATAGCAATCTTAGAAGTGAATGGATATTTGGAAGAGATGTATAATTTTGTAAGTAGGTAAGCAATTAACTGAGCAAAGATAAGGCGCGTAATCTTTGCTTCTGTCAAATTCATAGCATAAGTGATCTAAACATAGTTAATTCATGTTTAATTTAAATGTTATATACATTTTAAATTTCTTACTGGAAAGGTCACTGATGATGATAAAATATTTCCTTGTTGCTTTGCTTGTGTGAATTAAAAATGTAAATAAGTCTTCCTACTGTAAAAAATAACACATCTCATAGATCAGCAAGAAACTAAAATTATAATCTCCACATTCTTCCATACTCTAATAAACATTGCTAAACGTAGCTTTGAAAGCTATTCTACAAAAGACAGGTATAGCAGTGCTATGTATCTGAATTATTTATGTCCAAGAAAACAGATGCAGCAGTTCAGAATGTTTCTGTCAGAATGCAATACATCAAATGATACAGGAGCATAAACAACATAATAGTGCTTCCAAAGTATCTTAAAAGGATATTTTGACAAAACAATCTCTCAGTGTTGGACATTAAATGAAACCTTATGACAAGAGTTATCATTTTTTGTAAGGAGAAATCTTTAATGTTATGCACTGAACCCAAATATATTCCACTGTTAACACCACTATAAGTAATGTTAACACTTCACTGTAACATTTGGGCTTCTTTGCTAGTATGACTAATTTTATGGTGATGGCCTTCACAAAAGTTACCCACTTGCAGTGTATTAATCTATATACAGTATAGGCCATTGATAATTCCCTTTGAAAAGAATAACCCAGAGTGTAGTAAAGTAGAAGTAAAAACATTTAGTTAGTCAGAATTTTTAACTTTGAAATTAACCAAAAATGAATGAAAGGTAGACATTGAACATTCTCCATGGCACAAACAATATAAATCAACAGAAGTGGCGCTCTGATTACTAGAGTCTGAGATGTTTGTCAATGAAATGAAGTTGCAAGTGAAGCAGTTCAAATGTGACCTTTAAAATTTGGAAATTTCATAGAATAAAAAAATACCAAATGTTTTTATTAGCTGCTTACACTAAAAAAGCTGTTTTTTTTTTGCAAAACATAGTGTGAAGAGTCATATAAGGGTGTAAGGAAATGGAAAAAATACTGACATACTATAAATAGTAGAAAGAAATAAGGAGAAAAAAGAAGTGAATAGTTTGGTCTAGATAATAAATAGGGAATTAACTAAGTTAGAAATGGACAAGTATGAGTATAACTAATAATGATAATAATATTAATAATATTAATAATAATAATAATGAATTTTATTTAAAGGGCACTTTACATTAGCAGTAAATCTCAGCTGATATTGTAACTGCCTTTATCCAAAATTAACAAAGTTCTGCAGCTTTTAGCTTGTTTCATAGGATGATTCAAGTAAAAGCGTGACACATGTTGAAATAATTCCACAGACCAAATATAAAAAAAAATAGTTAAAATAAAAATAGAGAAAAAATTGCTAATAAAGAAAAGTACAGTTATTGTTTCATGAAAGTTCTATTTAAGGCTTACTTATCTTCATTTCTCTTGGTCATACAATCATACTTGAGGCATGTTCAACAAGTTAAGTACGCTAAACACGGTAAGGAAACCGCATGCCTATTTGCAAACACATCTAACAGTTCATGCTAGCAGTAAGACTATTTCCTAACTGACTTAATTAAGAGTCTGCTTTACGGATAAAGCAAAGAAAGTTCTATTTCTTGTTAACTTACAGGGGGTAAAAGACTATGCCATATTCTATGTAGTTATGAAAAACTGACATTCTATTATTTAAATTAAGCAAATATTTAAATAAGTTCAACTTTAACATTACTTTGTAAGATTTGCTATTACAGATATCATTCAAAGTTAAAAAAACAATCCTCCCAAACTAAATTAAATTCAAGCGCAAAGATTAATTCAGTGCTAGCATACTGACTGCTGTGCATAGCCACTTTTTATAAGTAGAAGAAAATAACATAATCGTCTCAAGATTTCCACATCCCATAACCACCAACAGGTTTGTAATCTGTAAACAATATGGCCATGACCAGTTTACTAGTGAACTATTAGATAATTGGTGGCAATCGTAGCAAATAATTCCATCAAAGTCATGCCTGTGGCACAGCGTGCCTTGGGTACATGGTAGAACAACAAGGTAAATTTTATTTTGTTTTTAGTATGGAAACAAGGATACTCTGTATAGGTGGTGCATAGCAAAGCCATGTAATGGATTAATTATGCACGTCTGGATTGGTGATTGCGTTCATCTTCTTAATTTTGATGATAGCCCTAATGGAGGGCAGGGTCATTAATGCCTTGCAGTAACAAAGGACAGGTGAGACATTATGGACTTGCATGTTTTTGCATGTACTAATGGGAGGTGGCAAAAGAGAAGCCCAAGGTCCAAGTTCTGGGATGAAATGTGTGCATGCTGACAGAGAGCATGATGTAGCTTTGCCAGTCAAAAGGGGAACTGTAGAGAGCTGTATGCATGTATGAGTACAAGGACAGTTAACAGAGTGAGCTTAGAGGATGCCTTGTTTGTAAATGGGTGAAGTATGTAATGGGGCCTGTTAATGGACGATGTTCTGGGAAACACTTATGGATTGCTGGTCTATGGATGAGACTTTTTTTTACGAGTTTTATGGATATTATGGACATTAATTATGTGTTTATCACTCTTTCACACTGTTTATATGGATGTTTATTTTTTGATGGCTTTTACCTGCACCACCCAATGGCTCTGGTTTTGTTTGTTTTGTTTTCCAATAAATGCTCAATTATTTTCTCACGTATTTGCAATTATTTATTCACCTGCTCTATTCTATCCTCAATTACAAACCACCAATGGCCACAATAAATGAAGGTGGCCTATAGCTGCAGAGTTGGGTGTCACAGTTCTATCAATGGTGTCACCGCCATAATGTTAAAAATAATAAATAATAAGAAATACTGTATAATAATTAAAATTATAAAAATATAGTGAAAAAGGAATCCACAACATATTTATAAAAGGCACATGTACCGCAGTTGTATATTTTTTTCTTTTACAGAAATAGCAGGCTGAACACAAACATACGCACACACACAAGAGCTAATTTAACAATACCATATCATACACACACAAGAAGAACATACAAAGTACAAACTCTGCACAGGGAACATACTCTACCACTGCATCACCATTGCTGACCAACAAAAGACATCAAGTTCAAAAATATAAAAGTACTAGTTAGCTTTGCCCCTTGCTTGCTTCGATCGCCAACCCCTCGGCTACGCGCTAGCCAATTTGCGGTTCTGCTGCTTGCGTATGGAGTTGCAGATGTACAATTTAAACATTGTTATTTTCTCTTCTGCACGATCACCAATATGTTTCAGCATAGTCTATTGATATGCATTTAACCAATTTGCCATGTAACCGATCAACATTTTTTGCGTTAATTTGTTTGACTTCATTGTTTCTTGGTGCTAGTATTACCTGTGTACTCATTTTTTCTGTTGATAACCCTTCATGATGAAATTCTTCAGTAAGATTTGGATATAATACGTCTTCTTTAATTGGGAACTTAAAGTAAGGAAAACGTTAAAATTTCTAAGAGCTGAGAAAGCAGGAACTGTGTCTGACAAAAGCATTCGCATGCATGAGAGGTGAGAGTACCATGTGCGTTGTTGAATATGGTTGAGAGGAGGACGTGACTTGAAAAAATCTCATGGCCAAAGTCTCGTTTCATCCCAGGCCTTTTTATATAATAGAGGGATAGTAAAAAAATTCAGGAAAACTCTTTCACTACCAGGACTCTTGCCACCTTTAACCAACATCCTCTCTGATGTGCTTTAGATTTCTACTTAGTTTTTTTTTAGCATATTTTCTTTTAATTGTATATGACCTAAGATTCAAATAATTACAACAATACATTGCAATAATAACCCTTACACACCATCATGTGTCAGCTTACACATTCTTTTTAGAAGTAAAGTTTAGAGAAGATTTTTCAAGAAATAAAGTTTAGAGAAGATTTTTTCACCTGAAATCTTGAAAAAAATTAACGTTATAAAAGACATGATTTTCAAACATAAACTGTTTTTTTTTATAATTTTAGAAAATTACAAATATTAAAATTTAATTAATTTTAACTATCTATCCATCCATTATCCAACCCGCTATATCCTAACTACAGGGCCATGGGGGTCTGCTGGAGCCAATCCCAGCCAACACAGGGCGCAAGGCAGGAAACAAACCCTGGGCAGGGTGCCAGCCCACCGCAGGGCGTGCACACACACAGCACAATCTAGGATCGCCAATGCACCTAACCTGCATATCTTTGGACTGTGGGAGGAAACCAGAGCACCCGGAGGAAATCCACGCAGACACTGGGAAAACATGCAAACTCCACACAGGGAGGACTAGGGAAGCGAACCCGGGTTACCATACTGCAATGCAGCAGCGCTACCCACTGTGCCACCGTGCCACCCTTAATTTTATCTATTTAGAAAGGAATAAGTACAATAGCAAATATGTGATTAAACTTGGATTTAATTATATCTAAACTGCCATATGTTTGCTGAGGCTCTGTCCCTTAGATTTGCTGTGTTTCCTATTGCTCTTTATTTTAGTGTTTTGTAAATTTTACTTATAAAAATGTTTTTGGAATTACCTTCCTTAATCATCTTAACTCTGCTTGTTTCTGTTTATTATTTTGTAACCGTCTTTTATTGGTTTGTGCTTCCCAGCACTGCAGATGAGCAACTAACAGGGCTGCTACCTTTTGCCTTACTTACGGGCATACTGCTGAAGCATTAAGTCTTTTCTTAATGCCGTTACCTCCCTTTTTGCTCTTGAACTGTTAGGTCTGTTTTGTCTTTGTGCATTTAACTTTTTCAGTTTTGCCTTTTTGTGAGTTCTGAGTTTGGTAAATTTTACCTTTTGCATTTTGCCCTTCACGTATTTCATCTTTTGTAATGGTTTTCATCTTTGTTAATTTGGTTTTTCTATTATTTTGGCACCTTTTATTTATTTGAGAATTTGTGAAGTTTTTGGTGCTTTCGTGATATGGGCCTTAAAGTGATTTTGACTTGAATTATCTTTAATAAATCAATCAAAATTAAGTGTGTTTTTGGTATTCATGGTTTCCCTTCTCCTCTATGATCATAATATACACATGTTTATACTAACAAAATTATGAATTATTATATATTTTTTAGATTTAGTTTTATTTATGTGACCTTCCTCCTTCATCACTCCAGTCCATTTAAAGCTGTATATCCATCAAAGCAATATTCATATGTTATGCATGTTGATTCTCCAATACATTTTGTTTGACTTAGTAATCAAAGAAAAATTAGGTTCTAGTAGATTCTAAATGTTCTTTTAAATACAAGGAAAAGCAAGTAGTATTTTGACAGATTTTAAAGAACACTATTCACATTTGTCTGCTTCTAAATATCTGAACATTGTTTTCAGGACTTTGAAGACCAAGAAGCCTATTAGTTATTTTTTATTTCAGCTATTTTTTTTTAACAATTTTTAAAATGGGTTACATTCTCCCACTGTTCTATATTGTTTTCTTGTAAGTGCCACCATTTTGAGGACTTTTGTGGACATTTTGATGAACTACTATGCAGAGGACATCACCAGGAGTGTATTTATACTTCTTTTAAAAAAACAAAAAAACTTTAGTATTTATTCTTGTTAGTGTCAATTTGTCTCTGCTCAAGTGTTCCTTTCTTTGGCTCCGAATTCTCACACTGCTTCCTTCATTAGCTTCATTTTCTTAAATCACAACTTCACAGCTGTGACCGCTGGTGTGTTATTTTGATTTTGCCACTTTAGCTGATTCCCTTTCAATACTAAACTGCTGCCCACCAGTGCAGTAAGCAGTAAATTACTAAAATGTAATTAATGAAAAACTGAAATTAATTACATGAATCTTCTTCTTTTTTCCCCATAATAAATTCATTAATGAGGGAACAGCAACACAACCAGCTTCCATGTTATGTAGAAATGTACCTTTTCTTTGACTTTTGAAATTAGTTAGTTTGACTAATGGTCTTAACAAGTGTGTTTTGACAAACAATTCAATTGAGATTAATTGATGAACATTTTAAAAGCATATGCAAACATTGCCAGCACTTTGTAGCAAAGCCATCACATGTGTTCTGTTTGACACATGAATAAAACATGTTCTTGGTCATACAGCTCTTTGATGAAGATGTTGGTCATTCTTGTCATCTTAGGTTGCCTTTTTGTTAATTGCACAGAAATGTAAATTATTTTTGTATTAATTTGTGACCCATCAAAAGCCAACCACAGTTTTCAGCAGAATGGGACATAAAGTTAAATTTCAAGAGCAGATAAATGTAGTGAAAAGTCAAGCAAAATGACACCTTTTATAGGCTCTATATATTGTAATCTTTTTAGTTAGCCAATAATACTGTAGGTGTCATTTTGCTTGCCTTTTCACTACATTTATAATGGCTAACATGGTACAACACCCTAGTACTAAGAGCAGATAAAAAATGTGACAACTTAAAATGAATAACATGTGTCACTTGCTACTTTCAGAATACATCCATTGCTTGCATGTGAAGCTCTGGATCATGCATGTAGTTAGGAGTATAGGTTATTAATTTATCATTAAGAAAGGTTTTATTTCTCCTACCATAATTTTAGAGGTGTGTTTAACCTTACTACAGTAAATACTCTTGCCCAACAAAAAGTAAAATATTGTCCCAGAATAGTTTAAAAAGGATTGTGAAACATTATTTCTGGTTTTTTTTGCTTTACATGTCAACAAATCAAAAATGCTAGATCCAAAGTTTTATACACTTTCATATAAACGATTACTGCAAACTATAAAAACATTCATTTTGTGTTTAAATTTTCATATGTTATATTGTCTTAAATTGAGTTCCAATTATTGAAAGACTAGCAAAATACCCACGCTTCGCAGCGGAGTAGTGTGTTAAAGAAGTAATGAAAAAGAAAAGGAAACATTTTAATAATAACGTAACATGATTGACAATGTAATTGTGTTGTCATTGTCATGAGCATTGCTGGCATATATATATATATATATATATATATATACACACGCACACACTCACATATAAACATAAATATATATACACACATATATACATATATACACATATACATTATACATATATATGTACATATATACATATATACTGTCACACACGTGTGCATGGGAGGCAGCTGAAGGGCTTAGAGAGGACTGATGATACATCTGCCCGGGGGGGCGGGGTACACTAACGCTCTTTCTGAGTTCTCTACAGGTCTTTCCCGGGAAATCCCACTAGGAGCCGACACCTCAAAGCGGGACACATCACTTCCGGTCCCGGCCCCGAGGACGACCTCATTTCCGGTTCCGGCACAGAGGACGACATCACTTCCGCCCTCCGTCCTATAAAGCCTCCTGCCTTTGCACTGGCAGGCAGTTCTGTTTTGGACTGTTGAGTAAACTTGACTCTGAATGAATCAATTACGTTTGCAGCCCCAAACCTTGCCATGCCTCAAGTCTCTTCTTTCTACAATACGTATATATATACATAAATATATACACATATATACTGTATACATATATATATATATATATATATATAAATATATATATATATATACATATACACAGACACACACATATATATACATATATATGCACACACATATCTACATATATATATATATATTAGGGGTGGGACTTGATTAAAAAAATTAATCTAATTAATTACAGGCTGCGTAATTAATTAATCTTGATTAATCGTATGTAATCGTACATGAAAATTTGCCCCAAATCGCAAATGTTTTTTTTTAATTTAAAAGGGTTTTAGTGGGCGACAGAATCAAATAATAGACATGGACATGAATATTGTAAACTCAAGCTCTTTTAATTTCTGAAAAAAAAATTTATTTAAACTGCATTTCAATTCAAAACAGAAACAAAAAATATCATCCCTGGCTAAAATTGGGCAGACTTAAAAATAAAATGGTATTTTAAGTACTTTAAGTACATTTTCAGAAAGGTATTGTCTTTAAATAATAATAACAAAAATGTCAACATAAAGTGCAGTTTTTCTTCTTAAAAAAATAAGGCTGAAACATAAAAGGTAATTTGACCAGCTTCACCTTTAAACTCTGAGTAACCTTAGCCAAAATTATTTTGTACATTAGGCTAAAACAGTGTGATCATTGAACATTTTGTAATTAGATGTAATTAGAATTACTAACGGTCACGGAAGTCCAATGATCCCCAGTAAGAGCCACAAAGTCCGATTTCTGTAATGCATCTAATTTTGCTTGCTTTTCAGTGTCATAAAGCTTTTGAATTTTACTTGAAATAGTCATTCATCACGGCAGTTGGAAAGTTGGATCTCCTGACGCTAACCGTAGCACATTTTCTAACCCCCTATGTTCCACCACTGTTAGTGGTCTACAGTCCAAAGCAATTCATTTTGCAAGAGAATTTGTAAGTTTGATCTTGACTTACTAATTTTGGTCCCGAAGCCAGTCATTTCATGAGGTTTGGGCTGCCGACACCTTTTGTTGGTACTCAAACTGCTAGTGCAGTTTCTGTGCTCGCTGTGACATGTTTTGCATTTAGATGGTACCGTAAGGTTGAAGTGCGTCGGTGGTATGAAAACTCATTTTTACACAGTTTGCACAAAACCATGCTTTTATCAGGGCTTCCGTCGGGTAGTCTTTTGAAATGAAATTTGCCTCCAATCAGTCCTAGCAACACGCTTTCTTCCGACTCTTACATTTTTGTACCTCTGATGTGTGCATCAATGTAATCGATGTACCAGGAAATCATGCATTGACAAAAGTTCCCCTTTGCTTGGAATGCAAAGTGTGATTAAATGCTTTATTTTTTTTTAACACGTTATGGAGTACATTCATCGAAGCTTCTCAGCTGTGCTTGTGCTAAGAAAAGGAAACATTTTAAAAATAACTTAACATGATTGTCAATGTAATAGTTTTGTGACCATTATGAGTGTTGCTGTCATCAAAGATTTGATTATCATTATTTCTTTCAATCAGGTTCGTATTTGGAGGATGTGTTGTGTTCAAGTTATATTCCGTGTTTGTCAACCGTTGTAAAGATAACAGGTTTCATTCATCGAAGTGTTCACCACCCAAGTTGGTACTCGTGAATGTAAGATGTTCAACAGGCTTTCCCGGTATTAAGTTGTGGAAATTGCCTGCAAATATTTAGTAGTAGTGTGTGTATGAACTTAATTTAATCTTTTCCAGTCCTGCAAAGTCAGTTGACATGAGCCGCTCGGAGTACATGCATCAAAGCTTCTCAGCTGTGCTCGTGCAATCTCGCGATGTCAACGGCTTTATTTAATGTTAGCTAAGACCTGGCACTTAAAAGCTTCTTGCTACAGCAATTTTAACTCCATTACAAAGTGATCCAAAGTCTCGTTTATACCTCGTGTCTTCTCATTAAACTTGTATCTCACTAATACCATATTCGTCGTAGGCATGACAATCGGCAGCGGGAGTGTGTCTATAAACTTAATTAAAAATTAAGGTTCACACCGTACTTTGTTTCCGCAGTAGCTGCACTTATAAATATTCTTGTATGCATCACTCACTTCATAATCTTTTGCTGCCTTCTCAAGTGTGAAATGGCGTTTTTTGTTCAGCGCTCTTTGGAGGTCTTCCTTGTTTTCTACGTACTGCATTCACAGTCAGTTCACATGATTACGTGGGAGGTGTGATGATGTCACACGCAACTCCGCCCCCCACGGCCATCCAGCTGAAGTCCATTACAGTATATGGAGAAAAATAGGTTCCAGTTATGACCATTACGCGTAGAATTTCGAAATGAAACCTGCCCAACTTTTGTAAGTAAGCTGTAAGGAATGAGCCTGCCAAATTTCAGCCTTCTACCTACACGGGAAGTTGGGGAATTAGTGATTAGTGAGTGAGTGAGTGAGTCAGTCAGTCAGTCAGTCAGTCAGTCAGTCAGTGAGGGCTTTGCCTTTTATTAGTATAGATTCAATATAGCATTACTTTGTTAAAATATAATCTTCTCAACAGCAGTGTTCTACTTACTAGACAAAATTAAACACTTTAAGATATGAAAATGATTTTCCTTTTCATGATTTAGTTTTATAATTATACTTCTTCCTGTGAAATTTTACACAATAAGTGGATAGCTTAAAAACGTTGATGTAATCATCATCCTTTTTTAGCTTAATTATAATACTACTAAAAAAAACATGCATCTTTGATTTACTTTGTGAAGAATTTCAATGTTATCACATAAGTACTTTTTTACTAAAAATATGAATAAAACAAGGTATAAATCATATAGAAATAATATATAATACATATATGCTAACAAGTGCATTGATATTTTACTTGATTTACTGATTTTTTCCTAAACACTGAGAACAATTCAGGATATTAAGCTACAACCTGCTTTCCAGTATGGACAAAACCCTGTGAATACATGAACCCATTAAGGAACCTTAACCTTTTACCATCATCAAAGGAAATGCTGTTCAGTCAGGTTAGTATGAATAGATTAAAATCCTGTCCCTAGAGGAAAACAGCCAATGCATTAAGAAGAAAAAAGCTCAATTTTCCCAAATCCCAAAGCACTTACTTATCTCTGATTTATCATATGGAAGCATTTTAACTGGAGTAATTGTCTTTCTACGAAGCAACACTTTTTCATGCACTGACAATGATCTTTGAGGCAACATTCTCCATAAGTTACAGCAACACTTAATTAAAGGCTTTCCTTGATTATAATGAAGTGGCATGAATTGTGAAAGGTCCAAAAAGGGCATTGAAGTGATCATATGGAAAGAAAATGCAAAGGAAAAACAAACAAGTGTAGATTTTACTGGTTTTAATTCTCATATACCAGTATACATCATTTTATATTTTTTATAATGCATTTCAAGATGAACAATCAAACAAGATTGCTGTAAAAAAACTAACACAATACAGCATTTCAGATGAATATGTTTATGAAACAAAGAAAAAATCATGTAGAAATATGCTGTAAGGCAAATCCTATAAATGTTCTGTTGCCAAATCATAATATTAATAATTGATATTGAAAGTAAATACTGCACTAGCTAATTGCCTTTTATCAGGTATAGTTTTCCTATAGAAGAGCTAACAGCAATCATAAAAGACTTTGGATCTGTAAAGTAAGTAAAGAGTTCAGGTTGGAATTATTTTCTATTGCAATAGCAACTTTAAAAAGACAAAGGGTGCAATTTGAACAAAATGATCAAAAGAAAATTAGTAAATCAATTTATCTATCCACAATACTAGCCAGATTATGTCAGCAATGTGTGATTTTGTGAGTGCCTAAATTTGGAAACAGAACAAAGTACAATCCCCAAATTATGCAGAATTGTCAAAATTAAAACTATTTGCTAGATATATTCAGATTCACCTCTTTGTTCTGGATCCCGACTTTATCGGAAGTGTTGAACATCTTTTACTTTAGACGTACCAAGCAAGAGCCATTAAAACATTGACTACACCTCTAAGATCAACCACCCTTACAAATCTCCCAGAATTAGAGACTGTTATTTGGAGTAAAGATCTCAGATCTTACTTCTTTATCTTTATTTCCAACATCAAAGTAGATGTAAATTTCATGGCAATAGCATATTTCCTTCATCCTGAATGAAACATAGGGAGTCAGCAAAGCAATCCAATTTGATCTGGATTCTGACCATTTTCTTAACTTTGCTGCAGGTATCTCCATTGACAAGACTTTTATCTAGAATGGATTTTTCCATGTCTTCTCTGGCTGGCCACTATGTTTTTTTCATAGCTTGGTTTCAATCCAGAGCCTCTTCTTCAATTGTGTCTTTCCCCTTTCTCAGAGTATGTCCAATCCAATTTCATTTTCAGTTTCTGATCTGATTCACAATCTCTAGTTTGCCCTGTTTGATACCATAGCTATTTATTTGTAATGATTTCAGGCAGTAGATGATGCATATATAAGAGACAATGATCAATGAACGTTTGGAGCCATTTGATGATGTTCCCAGAAACCTTCCAAATGACATAAAGAAGCAGCAATTTCACACTTCTACAGATTATGCATAGTTTCGCTTTCTATGATATTTGGTTGCTCTTTCACACGAGGTATAGCTGCTTTAAGGTTTAGCTGGCTTTCTTAATCCTTTGAAAGACATCTTTTGCTGCTCCTTAGTCATTTGCACCTACGTTTCTTAAACAGGTTCGCTATCAACTGTGTTATGGTATTTGTTGTCAATACTAACAACCCAATGACTTGGTCCTTTTCAAGACATCTAGGACTTCTAGTTTTGACAATATATCAAAGATATCAACATATATATATATATATATATATATATATATATATATATATATATATATATATATATATATATATATAATTTGAAAACTTCAGAACTTCAAGTCTGATGGTTAGGCCCCACCATATTATGTATATTATTAACACTGTTCATTAATTCAAATGCAGCCTTCACTCATCCCAGTCCATATCCCAACATGCAGCCTTTGTGCTTGTCATGGATAATCTCAGTATAATTATTGTATGAGGCGGAGTGCTTTCTTGGGCAGTCCATATCGCCTTTCTACAAAACCTCTTCTGTTGAGTTGAACAAATATTCAAAGTTTACAAATGCAGCTTTCAGGTAACATGACCAGTCCACGCACTGTTACTGGATTTGCCTCTATGTATCTGTTACACTAATCCCTGAGACAGTTGGAACATACAGTACATGTTTATTTTGGTATTTGGCTGATATATATCCCTGTTTCCTGTACTGCTGTCTTCTTCAACATGTGTTCAGTTTAAGGCCTCTGGGAAATGCTCCTTCCACCTCTTTTATTATTCTTCAGTGTTCGTCACCAGAGAACCATCTTTGTTCTTCATTGGTCTGTTCCTCAGTTATTTCCTTGAGGGATTTCTGATGATGGTGTACAGTTCTTTTAGATCTTTTATTACCTTTGTCTTCTGCCTTCCAAGACAATTCTTCAACCCAGATCTTTAGATCATTTTGAGCACCTTCAAATCTTTCATTGTATACACAGCTCTAGTACAACATGCATTTAGGGCTATCTCCACCTTTCTTTAGTGACTGATTGTCTGCCAGGTCTCTTCAAATATCCATCGATTTTTATTTTCCTCCTGTATTCCAAAGACTATTACACTGAACTTCATAAAAAATATTGATCTTCAGTCATGTCTTTTCAATGGTTCAATTCCTTCTTCCAACAGCACCTGGAACCAGTTCTCCAATTCTACTATGTTCCACTGACATAGTCTTTGATGAGTTTGCTAACATTGTAGCACATCTGTCTCAATCCAGCAACCTTTTACAGTACCAAAAATTTAACTTTAAAGTTTGCAGTGATAAAATAGTGGTTGGTTCTTACTGTGCATCCTGTAGTGATCTTCACTTTCATGATTTTGCCCTATGGAAGTGGAGAAAAACATTTCGATCCTGTGATCAGGTGATACCCATGTCACTCTGGTGCCTCCCATTACTAGATCATGGTTCGTGCAGAAGTCAATGCAAAGGTCACTGTTTTCATTTCTATTACCAAGCCATTGGGTTGCCATCACCTGTTTCTTCTATCATTGTCACTTACAACCTTAATATCCGATCTTGGACCACCATCACCTAATCAAAGCACCATGATGCTCCTACATTGATGGATTAAAGGTCAGAAGTCCACATGACTATCATTATCAAGTCCTTCCATGAGAACCCTAAAACAATGAGGATGGATCATTTATGTTAGAAAAAAATGCCCAGAGGAGGCTGGGTGGTCTCATGGTATGGAACTCCTGCAGATTTTATTTTTTCTCCAGCCATCTGGAGTTTTTTTTTCTGTCCTCCATGGCCATCGGGCCTTACTTTTATTCTATGTTAATGTGTTTTGTCTTATTTTAATTCTTACTTTGTCTTTTTTCTCTTTCTTCATCATGTAAAGCACTTTGAGCTACATTATTTGTATGAAAATGTGCTATATAAATAAAGGTAGTTGTTGTTGTGAGATCAAAGAAGAAAGAACAAAGTCAGAGATGCACAATCATGTACTTCATCAAATAAAGCGGAAAATGACAAAATCGCAGTCAAAAGTCCGAAAAAATACATAGATCTTTTAAAGGTAGAAAATCCCAAGTAGCATTTTATGATTGAAACTGCTGGCTCGTTCCATTTTTTGAAGTTGCATTGAAGCTTCTCCAAACTGTCTATGCTGATGCTTTGTCTTTTTTCTTTTAGCAAAAAGATATAAACATCTTGTAAATAATAATAAATCCTGTTATTATTATTATTTCATAGAGTCTCCTGTGCTTGGGGTGGGAGGGCATCAGGATCCTTAAAGGTTTGTTTTTTTATCTCCACATGGCTAATTATGCATGCATAGGCCATTCGCCTCCTTCTGTTATACTGATGTGAAACTCGAAGATCAACCTGCATATATTTCGTGAAAAGCAGAGATAACTCACTATCTATGTTGTATATGTTTAATAAAAATCCAATTTTGAGAGCCTATTTACTTATCTGTTGTACCACTAATTAAGCCCCACAGAGTCTGATCACCATTATACCGGGGGGTGGAACCATCCAATTTTAGCCATTACAGGTCTGGGGGATGTTGCACTAGTCTTGAAAAGCAAAATGGAGTGCTGGGCGAAAAAGTTATCCTAAAACAGCTGAATTATCAGTAAATAATTTGACAAATAAGGGCGAATGAGGCAATTTCGCTGTGAATAAAGCTTTGGCGAAATTTGCTGGTCAATACCACGTGGTTTCTCATAGAATTCATAGCAATATTGACAATCCCCCAAGGTGCAAATATCAGAAATCCAGGCTTTGCTGTGGTATGCTGTACATGGTTACAGATAAAGCCCTTGGCATCTGCACAGATCATCTTATGATATTTCATATCCATATCAAAATTATCCATACTGGAAAAACTGTGATAAAAGGTAACAGTACAATCAGCATCTACACAAATACTAATGGTCGAACTCCTACAATATGGACTGTTTTCTTGGCCTGTAGTCAGAGTTACTTATAGCTACAGGTTTGCAACATTTGAGTCAAGCATATGAATAAATTAAAAGTAATTTAGAATACTTGAATAATGGACGATTCGAAGATTGACTGAATCTATTAAATTTAAAGAAACTGAATTGATTTCTTTACATTTTTTTTCTACTTCCTACACATGTTATTCACTCAGCCATTTCTGTTAAACTGAGGCCAGAGCATTGCTTTTAGTTAATGAGGCCATTCTTGGTGTCTTATGAATAAAATTAGCATTAAAGGTATGAGTTACAGGTCTGGGTAAAGTTCAAAAGATTTTCCTTTCAGGAAGGAATGAATTAGTGTCCCTAAATGCAATATCAATTGCATTTATGATTTATATAGTGCGTATCAAAAAGCTGATTTATTTTTATTTGAAGAGCAACAGTAACGCAATAGCTAACATTACAGTGGAACATTTATAGTTATGTTTTTATTAATCCATCATTTATATACAAAATTACATTTTAATAACATATAGTATGTGTTATTGTAAAAGTGTGAAAAATAATGCACTTCCTAAAATGGGCATTAACTATCATTGAATTCATGAATGTGTATAATATAATAATGGACTGTGCATAACTGCCAACGTTAATATAGTATAAACAAATATTGACTATTTAAAAACAATATATAATGCAAATAGTAAATATATACAAAAGATATAAATGATCTCACGAAAACCTTTCAAAGAATAGTAACATCTTTTAGATGAGAAAATCTTGTGAAAACAATTATTAATTGGCCTATGCACTGCGATTATAGAGATGCACATTCTCCCTTGTCTCCTCTTTTTATCCACTCAAAAAAATTCATGTTTAATTAATTGTCAAGTCTAATTTAGCCAAGCATGTCTCAGTGTGAGTCAGTGAGGGTTTCCTTTCATATCCTGTACTGACACTTTGTCCAATATTGTTTCCTACCATGTGCCCTATGTTGTTAGGATAGGCTGTAGCTCCCAACACAAGTGATTTGATAATGGATTAACAGAATTAACCATTCATGAAAGAGTTGCAAAATATAATTTTTAAAATAAAAAGTATCATGTATTTGATCTGATACTTTAAGATGTCATTCTGAAGATACAGTAAAACCTGTATCTGCACCCTGTAGGTAATTGTCAAAATACAACAAATACCTCAATAAATAAGAGAAAAAATAATTTAGAAAAACAAATTTATTTTTAAGAGCATGGTCTCTAGGTTAATTAAGCAATTAACTTCCTATCACAGTTAAAGGCATGCATAACAATTCTGAGCAGATCTAGTTGTTCACTATGTTGCTTACTTAGAAGCCATGTCAGTGAGTTTGTGAGAGGGAATGTTGTGCAGAAGCTTAGGTGGCAAAGACTGTTTGGGTTAATAAGTGTTTACAAAGAACAACACTAAGATGATGTTAACATGGAGGTCATTAGGAAAGAGAAAAATGACTACAATGGGACTGTGTATAGTTCATCACCATAATGTATGTAATTTGAAAAGCAAGTAAAGACACACAAGTATCTTGAGAAAATTTGGTGACAAATGGTAACATAAAGCAAGAACATGGATTTTCTTCTAGAATAGCCCATTGAGAACTTAACAGAGGGGGATACTATGATTGGATTGTGGTGAATAAAGCCCTTAGTGCAACTACAAACAAACTGCTGCAGAGAAAATGCTGAAACGAATACTAACAGTGGTCTACTGGCCTGTGCAAAGCACCCTGTGGTCAGAGGAGACACTTTTCATGTTGTTCCTAACAAGGGAACAAGCACATATAGTGAATAGCAAAAGTCTAAACACGCTTTTGGTTGGTTGAAGACAAAGTGTGTCAGACATTTCTTACCTTCCATAAAATCTTATACCCAATATTTAAGTGAGAAACCAATGGCAAATTTGTGGGAAAAATGGTAAAAAATAAAAAGTAAAATAAGTCAATGGTTTGGTTTTGCAACTGTTCAGATTCTTTATAATGAGGGTTGTAACTGTGTTCAATTTCTGATGGCATTCATCAGAAGAAGTGGTAGGCAAAAGTGTTTATTCTCTACCTTGAATAGTTTTAGTGACTCTGTGATACTGCATTTTCTTGGATGCTTTAGATTTCCTAACTTACAGTACATAGCAGGCACAGCAAATACCCACGAACACAAAGCAGCTCTGAATGATCACATTCACCTCAGGGTGAAGAATTTCTGTCCCTATGGTACTGGAATCTTCCAGGATGACAGTTACTTGTTGACAAATGGTCAACCATTACTTTGAAGAGCATAATGACAATGTATCCATATTCTTTGCCCATCACTCTCATTAGATCTCAGAGAAATTGAGCACTTATGGCAACTTCTAAGGGGGCACTTGATATAAATATTTCACATAATCAAAGCACATGATTTTAGAATACCATATAAAATAATGATATTGCATACTTACAATACAGTTGCAGAATCAATACCAAAGCACACTAAGGCTGTTCTGTTGACTCAGACGGTGACTATTTTATTAAAACAATTGATGTGCGTGTTTTGTTTATGTTATTATTGGACTAGCATTAATGTTCCTTGGTAAAAGATTCTGCATCTCTCTCTTTTTTAACATATTCTTAGCTAAGATTCTGAAAACAAAATAGATTAAACTAGAATTATTTCACTACATTCTACAAAGGTTTGTATACCATTTTCTTATCAAATGAAAATTTTCAAAAGCATCTATCACTTTACATAAAATTAATACCTTTTTATGTGTACAAATAATATGTTGCTTAAACAAGTCAAAAAAGTTTTAAATGTAATTAAGTTGTGTGGGAAAGTAGTTGATTGGTAGAGAAAAAAAAATATTTCAAAGATCTGATTTCAGAGCTCAAGTATGGGATGAGACACAGAACCTTTTCAGAAATAATGCTAATACACAACCGGCAAATGACCATCTATCAAATCCTGGATGATAAACAATATTATTTAAGGAAGCTACTGAGGGATTAATCAAGACTTTTAAAGGTACTATAATGTGTTGGAGTTTTGCCATCTTGGAATTCAGTTTGTGTTATCTTTGAAATAATAATACTAAGTTGCATTTATAGAGCACCTTTCACAAACCCAAGGTCGCTTTACATACAGATAAAAAAAAATTACACATAAGACAAAAGTTTGTAGAAGACGAAAGTTTTCAGTTGAGATTTAAAGATGGAGAAAGAGGAGCAATCTCGGTGAGACTGAGGAAGATAGTTCCCGAGTTGATGGGCCATAACACTGAAGGACCTGCCTCCCAAGGTGGAGAGTCTGGGACAGTAAGGAAATTACTGCCCAAGGAGCTGAGAGAGCAACAAGGAGTGTAAACAGCTAGGAGTTGAGTAAGGTAGAGGGGGGCAAGGTTATGTAGGGCTTTAAAGGTGAAAAGCAGAATCTTGAATTTAATCCTTGATAGAACCGGTAACCAGTGAAGCTGGGAGAGAACAGGGGAGATGTGAACAAAACGCTCTGTGTGGGTGAGAACTCTGAAAAAGTTCCTCTCACCAAGACATTTTGCTCCCGATATTTAAGCCAATTTTGCACATTTGTATTTGAAGATTATGTTCATGGATTACATATTTTTAAATCATTCTATCATAAGGATCTTTATGTGGAAGTGGCAAAGAAAAGCCCATGGCTGAACAAACCTATATATTTGCAAACAAAATGTTTTGTAAATTTTTCTTACAGAATACTGCATATGCGTATCATAATGTCTTGGGGTCTAGAGGTAAAATTAAACTTTTTAGACTGAATGACAAGTTGTATGTATGGTTCTTGTAAAGACTACACATGAGCCAAGTCACATCATCACACAAATCATGTATGTTTGTGGTTGCATCATTTTATGGAGATTGCTCTCAACAAATGTGACTGACAGTATTATTGGAACTGATGGAAAGTTATATATGGTACAGTAAGAAGAAATGCAGGATAAAACCTTCACCTTTCTATAAAAAATGAAAATTGCTTTTCAACATAATAATAATCCAAAGCATACTGACAGAGTAGCACAGCAGTGACTAAAAATTATGAAAGTCGATATCTGACATTCACCTTTCATTAAACAGCTTTACACAGCCTGAAAAATTTTGCAGGGAGCAATTGAGTAAATAATGCTCCATCATAATGTGTAAGCGACTTCTAAAATATTGTTGGTTGCTACAGCTGTCAGGAGTGATTCAATAAAATATTGAGCCAGGTGGGTAGAATAGTTGACTTTTTTGCTGGATTGTACATACTCCATCCATCCATTATCCAAGCTGCTATATCCTAACTACAGGGTCACGGGGGTCTGCTGGAGCCAATCCCAGCCAACACAGGGCACAAGGCAGGAAACAAACCCCAGGCAGGGTGCCAGCCCACTGCAGGTTATGCGCACACACACACACCAAGCACACACTAGGGACAATTTAGAATCGCCAGTGCACCTACCCTGCATGTCTTTGGACTGTGGGAGGAAACCGGAGCACACGGAGGAAACCCACACAGACACAGGGAGAACATGCAAACTCCACGCAGGGAGGACCCAGGAAGCAAACCCGGGTCTCCTAACTGCGAGGCAGCAGCGCTACACACTACGCCACCGTGCCACCCGATTGTACATACTGTATATTTTAATATACATCTAAACTAGTAATTATAATACAAAGGTTCCACCTTTTTTATAAATCCAATTACTTGTATGTGAGAAGCAATTAAAATTATAAAGAAGAGAACAACTTGATATGCACAATTTACCCAAGGTTCATTGAGCTGTTCTTTTAGAAACTTAATAACATTCTTTTGAATAACAAAAAAGTGAAAATACTAGGGTGACAGTCACAACAATCTTCAGTGACATACTCCCTGCATTTCAACTTCACTTAACAATATCAAAATAAGTATTTGGTACTAGCTATGCCAGTTATAAACTCATCCAATAAAGAGAAGAAAATTACAAATGCACTTGCAACAAATTTTACTAAAGCAAAACATTTAAATCTGTTGCAGTTTTGTATGTATTCTTTTAGTTTTGTGGTAATGATTTGTTTACATAACTACATAATCCTTCTACTAAATAAAATCTCAGAGGCGATTACATAAGGTTACCTACATGAAACATGAGCAGAGAAAGGAATATACTAGTATGCTAAACATTTTACACGTAATCATTGTGACAAGAAATTATTGAGAATTTCAGCATGAATTATTGGTAATTGGAGGGCACCAATTGTATTTTATGATGTCCCAAAAACAGACACAACTTATGAAATGGCAAAAAAAAACCAGTGTCAATCATAGTACAAGTACAAATACTTAGGAAAAAACATTAGACATAAAAGAAAAAGATATAGGGCATTCTTTTATTTTTATAATGGATGCTTATTTTTATTTATTTTATTCTTGTTTTATATTATTATGTTCCATTGCACTGAACTGTATATTGCTGTGTGTTGGTTTTCATTGTGCATTAGCTTGCTTTCTTTCTTTCTTTCTTTCTTTCTTCCAAAATTGCTGTTGTGGTATATGTCCAGCCAGTCATCCCCGCCAAAACCCCCAGGCCCAGATGGAGCCCTCCCTACAGCATGGAGGAGTCGGCTTGGCAGAGGACCTGATTGAAAAATTCTGTGGACAGAGAACCCAAGAAGACAGCGTTAGGATACGCAGAAGAAAATTGCCACAACCATGTTTTCCAAGGACGTTATGGGGAAGAAAAAGGGTAAGCAGAACGACAGCACCAACGGAGGTTCCACGCTCATCATGGACAACGCTCACGATGAGCTGAAGAGCGGCTGCACGAGTTGGGAGAGGCCTCTGGAGAAGGACGACTACCATTAGGTATGTGCCGGGGACTTAATTAATAACATCTTTAAAATAACCCATTTTGTACTGTGCACATACCTCGAGGAAGACTATCCAGAAGCTCTGCAGGATGCAGACGGAAAAGCCGATGAGGGTGCAACACTCTTGATCCAGCAGACGAGCCAGAAGGACTTCAGTATGTTGGCTGCCGGCGAGGGACACGTAACCCAACCCGAAGTATTGTGGGAAGGAGGAGGTCTGCGTCCTACTGCTTACGGCTGTGCCCTGAAAACAACAGACTTGGACTTTTCGAAGGAGAAGGGGGAGGTGAGCGAAGCGGCGTTCACCTCACAAAAAGGTAAGGAGGGCCGGGCAATGACTGATCGATCCGCTGACAAATTAATACAGGTGGGTCGTAGTCCACCAAAGATGGTGACCTGGTCCTCTGAGAAAAAGAACTCCAAATCCCAGGTACCGGGTCAAGGACTATAAAAGACTGTGGGAGATCCCAGACGGTTGAGCTGAGTCGGGTGGCAGGGTGACAATGCGTCTGGGAGAGGAGGATTATTGTTTATTGTATTGATTATTGTATGAGTATTGTAGAGTGTAGGGTGCTTTGAGCACTTATTAATTATAATAAAGTCAACGTTTGGGCTTTTATCTGGTGTCTGGCGTGTGGTCCGAAGGTTCAAGGGGACGACAGCGCCCCCTATCTGTCCAATGAACAAATCAGAATACACACAAACAACCATTAAGACAAGGTACAGAAACTAGAATTAAATACAATACATTAATAATAGTAAAACAAATCTCATATAGAATGAAAAGTCAGAGAATAAAAAAAGGTTTTTAACTGAAATTTAAAATTTGGCAATGTTGAGGCCATCCTTAACATGAAGGTGCAGGGAATTCCAAAAGCCTAGGGGCAATCACTGAAAAAGTATGGCCTCCACTATGCTTCAGTCTAGATGATGACACAACCAGCAGAAATTGGTCTGAGGTTCTAAGTGATCTTGACAGTCTTCAATAGTGAAATATGTGAAATTTTACTGTGAAATATGGTGGTACTTATAAATCCCAATTAAAGAATTAAAGACAAAGAAAAGAATCTTATAGTCAGTTCTTACTGAAAACCACTGGAGAGGTGTCAGTATTGGTGATATATGATCAAACTTGCATTTGCTTCTTAACGGGTGGGAAGCAGCATTTTGAATCATCTGCAAGCGGGCAATGTGGACTTAGGCCCATAGCATCAAAAGGACAAATAATAGGATATAAATTAATTCTTTATTCAGATTCAGTAATTTAAGGAACCCAAGCCTCAATGTCCTTAATACAGTTTATTAGATGCTTTATAAAATTATTATTATGCTTTGGAACATATAAATTTGAGTATCATCTGCATAGCAATGATACAAAATGTCATATTTGGTAAAAGATAGGCCCCAAAGCGAACATGTATAAAGAAAAAAAAAATTTCCAAGAATGGATCACTGAGGGACCTCACATGTAAAATAAATGCTAAAGGATAAAGTCTCACCACAATTAACAGAAAAGGTTCTACCTGTAAGATATAATCTAAATTAATACCAGTGCACTGCTCAAGGTGAGAACTAAGGATGTTATTATCAACTGTATAAAACACTGCACTGAGATCTAAAAGCACAAGACTGACTGAATTTCAAGAAATTTCCTGCTGTTTATGAATTGATGCCGTTCATAATAAATCATTATGCACTTTCAGAAGTGCGGTTTAGTGCCATGAAGGGCTTTAAAGCCAGACTGAAACATTTCATAAACACCTTGCTGGCCCAAAAATGCCTGCATTAAGGAAAGAACAACTGTCTCCAATAGTTTAGGGGGTAAAGGCAATTTAAAAATTGGCCTAAAATTGGAAAGATCAGAGGAGTTCAAATCTGGCTTTTTAATCAGTGGCTACTTTATTGCATGATAAAGAACAGCTGGAACATGCCAAGACGAAAGAATGCTGCTGACAACAGCTAAAACACTAAGACCAACAGTGTTAAAACCCTCTTTAAAAAGATGTGAGGGAATAACATCTGAAGGACAATGTGTGAGTCTGAGGTAACCAGTTATATCAATTATAAAAGACACAGACATCGGCTCAAACAGATTGAAAAACGTCAGAGCAGGTGGAAGGAAATGACGGGTTGGAAGAAGTTGTTGAAATATGCTTTCTAATATAATCAATCTTTTTAACAAAAAATCTCAAAAAAGTTTCACAAGATGCAAAGGTCACATCAAAGTAATCTGAGGGAAGGTGATTTATAACTATACAGTATTTATGAGATTAAATAAAATTTGAGATCCATGACGGTTTTCCAGAGTAATATCATAAAGATATTTAGTTGTTTCTATTTTAACAGCTTACTAATACTTTGCACAGCTAACTTTAAAATCTGAAATGATACCCGAAGCTTATCTTTTATCCTCTTGCACTTTTATCTTCTTGTTCTTCTACTTGCCTATCTAAAGGCATGTGTTTCATTGTTTAATCAAGGCTCGGGTTTTGATTTACAGCGCTTCGTCTTCAATGAAGCAATAGAGTCTAAAATATTTTGACAAAATAAATTAAATTTAGAGATTACTTCTTCTGTGTTCAGATATGAACAAGAACCATCCATGCTTTTAAAAAGAGGAATTATTTTTAGAAATAGTGGAAAAAAAGTAAATAGATTTAATTCTGTGAGAATAGTGAACTTGAGTTTTCAAATTAAGTTTTGCCAAAAACACTGCCATATTTTGGCGTAATTCCAGGTAAAATAATCAAATAACTCTGGAGTAAAATCCTTATTTTATGCATATGATATCCCTTTAGGTTGATCTAATTCAAAGCTAGAGTTCAAACTAGAGTAAACATCCATCCATCCATCAATTATCCAACCCACTATATCCTAACTACAGGGTCACGGGGGTCTGCTGGAGCCAATCCCAGCCAACACAGGGAGCAAGGCGGGAAACAAACCCCGGGCAGGGCACACACACACCCACCAAGCACACACTAGGGACAATTTAGAATCGCCAATGCACCTTTGGACAGTAGGAGGAAACTGGAGTACCCGGAGAAAACCCATGCAGACACGGGGAGAACATGCAAACTCCATGAAGGGAGGACCCGGGAAGCGAGCCCAGGTCTCCTAACTGCGAGGTAGCAGTGCTACCCACTGCACCACCGTGCCGCCCCTAGAGTAAACATTGGTCACTATTTCCCAGTAATTAGAAACTTTTTTTTATATATTGACACACACTACCCCCAACCCCGGATCAGTAATTCTTAGAGAATTAAAAAAGGCACAGCCAAGTGAAAACAAGCTCAGTGAAAGGGCCTAACTCACCAACACTCAGCCAAGTTTCATTCACAAGAAAAAAATTAGTTTAATGATCGGTTAAAATCTCCCTCACTATAAATATCGTATTTGTAGATGATCTGACCTTGGCTAAATCTGCATTCCTGACCAACTGCAAGATACGTCACAGAGGGAGAAGATTCTGAAACTTCACTCCACATCTCCATAGGTGTGACAATTAAAGGTGGTATATTGAACCATTGGATCCAAAATGGTAACAGGGACATTTAAAGCACAGGAAAGCTGTAATGAACATAGAGATACAAAATGATCAATAGTCAGAACATAATCTGTTAAGAAAGCATGAGAAGCAATTGTAGGAATAGATACCAGAAAAGTTCCGAGCCTCACTGCCAAACCACTCCATCTTTCTTGTTGTTTATGTATGCTGTATGTGCTGCCTTTGTAACAACACAGCCTTAAACCAGTGGAGACAGACTAGAACTCTTGATAGCAACTGTGAAGGAAAAGTTGTCTGCATTTTCTCCAAAACCAATTATTGAAGAAGACTGATGGTCGATTATTAAGAAAGCCTTTGTGATAGACAACCTGAAGAGATTTGGTACTTTCACTATGAAGACAGTTAGTTAGTATGGAGAAGAACAAAACTGAAACTGATATATCAGATAACCAAAAGCAAGCCACACACACTGACGTCATCTTTCTGTTGATGGAGCTTGTGCACCATCGATTGCTACAACCTGTGTTTGACTTGTCACTGAGTGATCCTGCAGCATTTCATTGTGAAGGATGATCAGTTTGCTGTAACCTGCTACTTATGCACTCTTAGGCATATTTGTTATGAACTTAAAGTAATGTGGGCTTTAGTTGTATTGTAATCACACACTGCCCTCCTTCTTGTAAAAATCCAGTGCCCCTGCTAAATTTGCTCTGGCATCATCCTTTCATAACATCAGATTATTCATGTATTGCAGTTTTCACTGCCACTGTTGAATGAAACATGTATGTCAAAAGAGTCCTGTTTACATTTTTTTTTTTTAACTAACTTAATAATATCTACGCTGATTTGGAGGCTTATTTTTCAGGGTCATTCTAAAACATCTGGGCAATACATGTAACTACTTGATAGGTCGCTTCTTCAGTTTGCCAAACATTGAAGGCTTGATAGGACAGTTCCTGCTCTGCAGTTCTCATAACAACATAAGTCACTGATCGAAGTAACTCTAAATCTCTAAGAAACCTATCAGCTAGGTGAATGATCTCATGGTAAACTGAGCAACTGACCCACCTGTTCAAGTTGAAAATGTGATGTGCTACAGTACCAGTAATTGCAAAATTCCTGACGCTATTTCCCTGTTTCATTGCACACAATTATGGAAGAAATGTCTAATGATAATAATGTCACAGTTCTTGTTCTGTGGTACACTGGACTGATGTAGCAATTGTTATTCAAACATATATGGCACGAGAAGACCTGAAAATAGAAAAAATATCACATTGTCTTGAAGGTGTCTGTCGTTGTGTTGGAGAAAATGTTTTTATAACACTTTAGCATCTTGGACCCTCAAGCTCAAAAGGTTTTTCTATCTTTGTTAAATAAGCAAGTATTGTTCTAAAAGATGCAGCTGTGTTGAAATTTCATTCAATGGATGCCATAAGATTACCATTGCAGCTCCAGCAGACCCCCGTGACACTGTGTTAGGATATAGCGGGTTGGACAATGACTGTCTGACTGACGAAGGAGCTTTATATTGACTTTTGTCTATCTGACTTAAAGTGTGCTGACACTTCTCTAGGAAGCAGTCTCATATAATCTGTTTTTCATAATAAGACTATTTAACCTAACTTTTTTAAATGGCCTGTATTTGATATAGCGCCTACTAGAGTTCAAGAACCCCCCTAGGCGCTTTACAACACAACAGTCATTCACACACGTGATGATAAGCTACTTTGTAGCCACAGCTGCCCTGGGGCACACTGACAGAGGCGAGGCTGCCGAACACTGGCACCACCAATCCTTCCGACCACCACCAGCAGGCAAGGTAGGATAAGTGTCTTGCCCAAGGACACAACAGCTGCATTCTCATGTCGGGAGCCAGGATCGAACCTGCGACCCTCCAATTGCTGGACAACCCGCTCTACCGACTGAGCTACTTTTAAGTAAAAGTTCTTGCCTATAATTTGTGATATCAGCTATATGCTAAAGATTCTTTCGTATATTCATATCTACAGTATAAAAGCATTGTCTGAAAAAATATTTTTACCATTACAGTATATGTGATTGTTTGAAAATATTGCTTGGTATACTCCATCTACTTCATGAAGATTTTCCAGCTTTCTAAATGAGTGTCCATGAATATACTGACTAAATTAATAATTCTTACCTGTAATTGGGCATTTTTGGTGAGGGATTATTAGAAAGGAATTTTCTATAAAACAGACGTGAAATTGGTTCCGGGTTCTGTGCCATGAAAGTAATAGTGCATGCACTGTAATGAATGGGTGGTAACAATTTTTATTGCTTCTTGGTGGCAGAATTCTTAGGCACTGGAAGACAGACCCTTGTTTTATAAGAAATATTAATGAAATGACATGCTCAGAATACTGTAATACACGTTGAAACAGTGTGTCAATTTTGATCCTATGTATCTTACAAGATTATATCTTTTTGAAGCCAGACATACTGTACCTCTATAGCAATGCATTAGATCATATAAAAGGGTAGCATGTCAAAAAGCTTCATTAATATATTTCTTGCAATTGAAAGAATGTACTTCCATGCATGACTCATCCTCAAAATCCTTTAAAAATAATATATAACAAGACATTTGTAACCCTGTCAAAAACAGCCTTCACTCAAAATGTCTAATTTTTTTTTTTTTTTTTACCTTCTGTTGCAGCACAACATACCAGCTTAGAGGTCTCTCCAAAGGGCAGAGAGCCCAAAGTCATTGGTAATGATTGACAAATTTAGTTTTTATAGTGATTTCTAATATTCCTTGAATAGTATGTACTGTATATGTCAATGGGTGTCACCTCTTTCTTAGCTCATTTAACTGTAGTAATATGACTGAAAGAGACAGGCTGGTTTTAACAGAGATATCATATATTTTAGGAAACGGGCAAGTCAATCACTGTGCCAAATACTACAGAATGTTTAGAAGATACTTCATTCCTTCAACACCTCTGCTAATAGCCTGTTCAAGTCTTGTGATCTAGTAGGCTAGAAAAATAAAAATATAAAAATGAAATACATTTTCTTAGACACTTGCAGGAATTCTTGTTATTAATTTTTTAAAATACACAGTACCTCAAAGCTAAACAAGTAAAAATGTAACTAGTCAATTTGTGAATATAAAGTTATAATAAATTTGACAAAACCAAAATTTGCTAATTGTGGAAAGCCAGGATCACTGCAAGTAAATCTTTTCAAACTAAGTGTCTGTGAGAGGAAAACATAAACTCTTTAATGGGGACAGGGTCAAATGTAGAAGCAATTAAAGTGCTAAGGGGTATGCTGCTCAGTTCAGCTTTCCTAAATATTAAGTAAAATCTTTTTTTCTATTCTCACACAACAAGGAGTTCCTCGTTTCAGTCAAATAATGATTTTACTAAGAGAAAGACTTTTATTATTTATGAACTCTGGATTGCAGATAACATTTAAAACACTGGATGACCCTTCTGATGTAAATATCAGATCCCCTAATACTTAATATACTGGAATATTCCCATGCTTCACATATGTAAGATAACATGTATTTCACACAGCTACTGTATGTTTCTCTCAACTACACATTGTAGGTGCCAAGGTGGATGGACAGGCATCACTGGGTTGGTTACTGGTGTCTTTCCTGGGCAGGAGGCCATAGTGGATGGACAAGGCTTGATTATCTATCTGGAACAATTCCTTCCCCGGTATGCTAGATGGCAGCATTCCTTAGGTGGATTTCTTATGTGTACACCCATAAGGTGACACTGGAGTTGTAGTTCCACTGGGTAGTCCTACTGGATGTGCTGGGAGCCACCAGGGGTTGCTACAGAAACGAGGAGTCCTTATTTTAAGGAGGTTCCATCAGACCCAGAAATACTACCTGACTGCAGTATGGTAATATCAGAAGTACTCCCTGGTTAGGCATAAAAGAACCCACTCAATGTCATTTGGGTGAGTCAGAGTCAGGGAGGCACTCACCTGGAGGAGTGAAGGGAGGGAAAAGAGCAAGATTTTACCTGAGGTCATGGAAGTGGCTCTTGTTCATTTGTGAAGGTGCTGTGTTTAATAAACAAAATCCTTTATTTGAACCAGGAACTGTATCAGATGTGTTGGTGTCTGGGGTTTTGGGCTCGGTGTGGCCTCCTACTGTTTACAACATAACACACCTGTGCTTGCATGTTCTTATCAATTGTCTCAGTGTTATTTATACAAAATTTAAACACTAGCTCATTCTTTACACTCTTATGAAGAAGGTGGCTCCTTGTTTCTCAGCATCCACGTTTCTATGTTTTTTTATCACTAAACTCCACATTTTCCAATTATCTTTCTTCCTTTGTTGCTTCCACTGAATCCTTAACATTCTTGTTCTTTTAAAGAAACCCTAAAATTTTCCTGTTTGTTTTTTCAATCAAATACTAAAGTTCTTCCTTATTTTAATATTAACTGTAAGCATTTAATATTTTTATATATTTTTTGCTTTTTATTTAGCTTTCCAATACTTGTTTTCCAATTAAACCCAACAGTCCTTTTATTATTTAACATTAAAATGTATATGTGCAGAAAAACCATGACATTAAAATTTACATTCTGTTCTTTTAAAAACTGAATTACGAGCATAGAATACTGTATACCATGGAATTAGTAGTTTTAAAATGCATGCACTCTACTATATTCTATATCATTACAGTTAAAAATGAACAATGAATAAATTTAAAAAAAAAAATCAAAACGTTGGTTCAAATCATAAATACAAATACATTTTCTTCATCTTCTGTGTTATTATATTGCTGCTGTATGGTTATTGTAATAAAGCAGCATATTCTTAGCATGGCTGAGTATGATTATTATGTGTATGATTATTATTCTGCATTTTAGAACATTAGAACAATTTTTACAAGAACATGTTACTCAGTCTAGCAAAGCACTTCAAGCCTGTTTATCTAATTTTCCTAAATTAACCAGCTTCTGCAATAGGAACACCATGGATGATGCCAATGATTATTGCATTTTTAAATGTTCAATTGCTTCTTCAGTGTGCATATCAAGCTCCTGTCCTTCCTTGACTTTTATTAAATAGCTGCACTACAAATGTCCCTGTTGTCATAACTCTAAGATTATTTTCAGAGAAAGTGACTTTATGGTTTGTTTTTTTACACAAAAGGGCCCCTTTTATGACCTCAAGCATCAACATTAAATGGTACCAATGTGTTAATCACTGCTTATGTCCTGTGGATGCTGTTGGCATTACTGAACATTGCTGTCTCAATGTGCTTTTAGTCTGCCTTCTGCAAACAAGTAGAGAATTCACTAACTACAGTAAGTGTCTTATATTGTTTCACTGTATAACACTTTGCCCTGTCCTGGATGATGCCCTTTCAATTCACTACCCTTTAGGTGATGTATTTGAAACAGACCTCACATCAACCTTAAACTGCCCTTTGACCCCTTCCTGCTCTATTTTCAGATTAAATAAGATGAATAAATCAATATAAAGAAAATGACTCAGAGCAACAGGCAGAATGGTGAACAAAATATAATAAAAAATATATACAAGTCAAAACCTCTAAAATAAAAAGGCAGCCAGGCCAGGCGCACCATCTTTTCCTCCTTAATACCACTCTTGGTGGTCCCTGTCAAGATGAGGGAAAGTCAGATTACCCAGGATGTCAGTATAACCTGATTCAGAAGAGTTGGCGGGACAGATTGCCCAGCCCTATGAGAAACTTCTGCCATCCATCAATTTCATTTCAATTTGAGAGATCCAGCTATATTCAGTAACCTGGGAGATAGAGATCTATGTCCTGGAAGTTACGTACCTGGGGCCTCATGCATAAATGGTGAGTACGCACAAAAACGTTGCGTATGAACATTTCCACACTCAAATCGTGATGTATAAAACCTAAATTTGCTGTAAAGCCACGCAAATTTTCACGGTAGCTCCAACTCTGGCGTACACAAGTTCTCCTCTCGATTTTGCAAAATGGCGGCACCCAGCATCAAAGCAGTGCTACTGTTCCTGTGTGGTTACCCTTTCTTTTTTAGATCCACATCCCTGACGCGGTTTTATCATAAATACTGAAGCTAACTGCGTATTGTTTATTAGTTTAAGGCATCTGATTGTAATTAACCTGTAACAATATAATGGTTCACGGAATAGCCAAAGTATTCCAAATACCATAGCTGCTTTAGCGTTGTTACGCTCACTGCACCTTCTTCTTCTTCTTTCAGTTGCTCCCGTTAGGGGGTTGCCACACCGGATCATCTTTTTCCATATTACTCTAACTGCACCACTCAGAGTATATATATCACTGTATCTGAGTGGGGAATCACAGCTCAGCAGTTGATTGGAAAGAGAATTATTGGGATACAGCATCAAGCACACGCTGCCTCAGCCATGCTGTCTATTGAACTGCTCTCATACGGCAAATGCTTCAGAGCCTTTCTTTGCGGTTCAGAAACAGTTTCATCCCAAGATCTATAAATGCACTCAATCAGTCCATCAAGTGCTCCTTGTAGAACGCTTTGTACTTATAAGTACAATTACCTCACTGTAAACTTGCGATACTGTTATAATATTGCACAACCTGAGCCACTTTATAAAGCGCGTATATACATATGATGACGATATCATTTTTAAGAAGAAATGCAGCAAAACATGTTTATTATATTATACAGATAAAATTTTAGCTTCATTTAAATAATCTATATTGTTAATAATTAAACATATGAGGACAAGGTGCCGCAGTGCTAGCAAGGCGCTAGTGCTCCATTCACGGATTGTTCCTGCCTCACACTGTATTCTTACTGTAGCTGGCGTGACACTGGAAGGATAAATGGATGGATTAATTAAACATGTACTACGAAGATATTTCAATGTTCCTTAAAAGTTTTGAAGACTCTGCGTTCTAAGCTTACAGATGGCTTAACGTCTATTACAGAGCTGATTGTGTGGCAATTGGGTATTTGGAGAAAGAAAAGGAAGGACAGGAATTGGAGGTTAGTACATTTAAAAGAGACAGTACTGCTGCAAAAAATTATTTCATTGAAGGTCATGCACAGCAAAGCAAGCATCTTGCGTGAGGCAGGATCAATCACTGCGCCACCATGTTCTCATGTTTAATAACATGCTTTAACTCCTATCATCATGAAAATGATATCAAGTATAAATCTCAGTATTTTAATTATTCAGAGAGCTGTAATATTATGAATGTAATGGATTCTGTGTCCTGTCAGAGGAAGAGAAATCCTGGAAGCACGTAGTGATTCACACACATAGAGCACATGGAAGATCAAATACAAAACAAAGCATTTAACGTGCTACTTTAGTTGCGATGGGAATTGAGAAACTAGTAAATTAAACGATTTTAAGATGAAGTTTTTGATGTTCTACTTTAATGACAAAATAAACTATGTGATTAAAGTGGAAATTTTCAGATTAAAGTTGACATTTTGTGCTTTTTTCCCCACTGTGTTCCTATTTTTTTTCCCTGTACAGTAATAAGCTTTCATAAGACACTCAGACAGTGGGCTATGACTTGCCTATTCAGTTCTTTTTTATTTTGGGCACTGTGCGACTTTGTGAACTTTCGAGTTTCTCAGACACTGTATATCATTTGAGCAACTTCCTTTTGTTGTTTATACTACTTTTTAAACCAACAAATAGTATGTTTTTCCTTGCCTTCACTTTGTATTAGCTGAAATTCTTCTATTTTCCCCCGTGCTCTTGCCATTGTCTTTTCACAGAAGGCTGAGCTTAAGCGTTATTTATATGGATTTGCATATTCAAAGAGGAGTAATTCTGGGAGAAGTTGGGGCGAGACACAGGCACGTGCACGTGTGTTACTTTTCACGCTGACCGGGATTTATGGAGCGGAAGAACGTGGAAATGGGCATTCGCACAGATTTATGTATCTGGATTTTTTTGTGTATACAAACATTTCGCTTCCATGTTGTAGTGTGAATTCTATGCACGGTGTTATGCATGAGGCCCCTGGTCATTTTGATCTTCCTGGGGCTTGATTTAGCCACAACAGTCAACATAGTTATATATTTTCAGCCTTAATGGTATGTGATATAAGGGGTTGAAGAGAATTCCTTTATGTCAATGTAGTTTACTTGAGATTCTGGAGCATTCCGGGGCAGCCTGAGGAGGTAAGACCTTTACTTTGTTGGTGGCCAGAGGTGTGTACAGAAAACCTAGGACAGACTTGAGTAATAATGCACAACACCCACACCATTGATTAAGTGCTTGTCTACGACTACACATACTGTGTTTCTCCTCCGAAGCAGCAGAATATAAAAAGAAAACATCAGCAATATGATTACTGAAGGGATTATAGAGCCTTCAACGTCCACATGGGCTGCCCCAGTGGTCTTTGTAAAAAAGTAAAAAAATGGATTGTTCCCTTTTTGTATGGACTTCAGAGGGCTGAATACTAAAACACACCTGGATGCTTAACCTATTTCCCAGTTGAGCTAAATATTCCCTGCACGGTACTACCATATTTAGCACACTGGACATGCACAGTGCATATTGGCAGATACACAAGAGAGAAGACAGCAACTACAAGATAGAAGTTACAACTCCTGAAGGCTTTTTCTGAATTCTGATCATGTCCTTTGGCCTGAAAAATGCTGGTGCCAGTTTTCAAGCTTCTAATGGAGCAAGTTCTGAAAACAGCTCATGTTTCAATATGAAGAAATATCACTTCGCTCAACCCCAGGTCCACTTTTTGGGGCACATAATGTGTAAAAAGGAAGTTAAAGTTGACCCAGAAAAGACCACTGTCACAAGACAGAACTACCCCACACCTTCAGACCTCAAGAGCCTGCTGTGGTTCCTTGGATTGGTGGAGTGGTATCACAGGTTTATTCCTCATCTGCCTGATCTAGCTGCCCTTCCTAACCATCGAAAGAGAAAGGATGTGCCCTGGATATGGACTTCTGAGCGGCAGTCCCAGCAAGCATACAGCGTGAGGCAGAAACAATCTCTGAATGGGGCACCAGCTCATCGCTAGTGCTGTCCGCAGTATCCAGATTTTTAATTAATAACAATATACATTATTTAAATGAATTTAAAAATGTATCTGTATGATGTAATATATATATATATATATATATATATATATATATATATATATATATATATATATATATATTAGTGCATTTCATCTCAAAAATGGAGCAAGTTTTGAGGGAGCTGATAGAAAAACTCTTTGTGTAGTTTGATTACATCATTGTCTACAACTCCACTCTGAAAACAGCTCATGTTTCAATATGAAAAAATATCACTTCACTCAACCCCAGGTCCACTTTTTGGGGCACATAATGTGTAAAAAGGAAGTTAAAGTTGACCCAGAAAAGACCACTGTCACAAGACAGAACTACCCCACACCTTCAGACCTCAAGAGCTGGCTGTGGTTCATTGGATTGGTGGAGTGGTATCACAAGTTTATTCCTTATCTGCCTGATCTAGCTGCCCTTCCTAACCATCTAAAGAGAAAGGATGTGCCCTGGATATGGACTTCTGATCGGCAGTCCCAGCAAGCATACAGCGTGAGGTAGGAACTATCTCTGAATGGGGCGCCAGCTCATCGCTAGTGCTGTCCACAGTATCCAGATGTTTAATTAATAACAGTATACATTATTTAAATGAAATTAAAAATGTATCTGTTGTGAACTTTGGCCCGGACACACACAGACGGACAACATAGTTTCACCCAACACACCGTTTATTTACAATATTTACAAAGTCTACTGTGCTCACAAACCCCAGTGCCTCTTGCACCGATCCCCCAATGTCCAGGCCACACAGTCCTGTGCCTCTCTTTCTTCTGGCCGCCTCCAGTCCTCATTCCAGCTCCGTTGTCTTCCACCTGACTTCCGCCAATGACTGGAGGGAGGCGGCCCCTTTTATAGGAACCCGGATGGGCTCCAGCTGCTTCCCGGCAATCTCCCGCGGACACACCCCCGTGTGGCGGAAGTGCCAGCTGCGCACCCTTTAGCCGTCCGGGTATCCCCTGTCCTCTTCCCGGGCTCCCGGGATAATCAGGCACTGGGTGGCCACGGGTCCCTACAGGGCTGGGCTTCCAAGCCCTCTACCTGAGGCCTCCAGCATAACCAGGACAGACGCCCCCTCTCGGTCTGGAGGAGGCACAAGCCCTCCTCTGGTCCTTCTGGGCGTCCCGGCCGGGGACCACACGGGATATACCGGCATCGGGGCGCCGCCTGGCGGTGGCCACGGGTCCCTACAGGGCTGGGCTTCCAAGCCCTGTACCCGAGGCCCCCAACATAACCAGGATGGACGCCCCCTCGCGGTCTGGAGGAGGCACAAGCCCTCCTCTCGTCCTCCTGGGCGTCGGCCGGGGACCACACTGTATAATGTAATATATATATTTTACTACATTTCATCTTAAAAATTATATCAAGAGCTCCAAGAAGATAGTGCCTGGAAATCTAAATCAACTTGTAAGCCAGTCGTCATCATCTGTAAATATGCGCTCTCTTCTTGCTATTGTATGGTACAATGAGATTCAATATGCAAATTCTCCATTAACTTATCTATACTAATAAAAGGCAAAGCCCTCACTCACTCACTCACTGACTCACTCACTCACTCACTGACTTATCACTAATTCTCCAACTTCCCGTGTGGGTGGAAGGCTGAAATTTGGCAGGTTCATTCCTTACAGCTTCCTTACAAAAGTTGGGCAGGTTTTATATCGAAATTCTACGCGTAATGGTCATAACTGGAAGCAGTTTTTCTCCATTTACTGTAATGGAGATGAGCTTCAACGCCGTGGGGCGGAGTTTCGTGTGACATCATCACGCCTCCCACGTAATCACGCAGTACATAGAAAACCAGGAAGACCTCAAAAAAGCGCTCAAGAAAACATGCATTATATAATTGAGAAGGCAGCGAAACAATAAGAAGCAAGCGAGTGACATATACAACCATATTCGTGAGTTCTGCTACTTCGGAAACAAAGCACGATGTAAACCTACACTTTAAATTAAGTTCATAGACAGGCTGCTGCTGGCGTTTGTAATTTAGTGCCTGCCCATATAAGGCCGTCCGTCAGCGGCAATCCAATAGAAACACTGCCGCTAAATATTCACGGGTGAAGGACTGTGCTTATGGAGAGGAAGATGAGATGGTCAGGGTGGTGTTTGACACAAACTCAGCGAAACTGCGAGAGAAAGTTTTAAGTGCCAGGACTAAGGTAACATTAAATACAGCCACGGACATAGCACGAGATGGCACCAGCACAGCTGGGAACCTTCGATGCATGTACACCGAGTGGCTCACGTGAACTGACGCAGTGCACAGATAAAAAGCAACAGTTCCAAAGAGCGCTGAACAAAAAACGAATTACACAATTGAAAAGGCAGCAAAAATATGAAGCGTCTGATAAGCATATTCATAAATGCAGCTACTGTGGAAACAAAGCACACGGTGGAAAAAGTCAATGTCCCGCTAAAGGAAGACAGTGTAAAAAAAACCCGTGCATGCAGTGTGTCAGGTCTCAAATAAAGAAGAAGACGAGCTGTTTATTGATGCAGTAAGAAACGAATCGATGAATGAAACCTGTCATCTTTACAACGATTGACAAACACGGAATGTAACTTGAACACAACACATCCTACAAATACGAACCTGATTGAAAGAAATAATGATAATCAAATCCTTGATGACAGCAACACTCAGTAACACTCACAAAACAAATACTGTATATTGACAGTCATGTTACGTTATTTTTAAAATGTCCCCTTTTCTTTTTCTACCTTTTTTAACACACTACTTCTCCGCTGCGATACGCGGGTATATATATATGTATATATATATACCGATCTACATACTCGAATAATGGATACTTTATTCGCCATCAATGATTGTTTTGGTAAAGCCATACTCAGTGTATTCATTAGATGAGCGGGAAAAAAGTAAGAGCGAGGAGGAAGACTCATTGAGGCATGCAGGCTGTAGTGGCGTCAACTCTATCTGAATTGCGCGATCACATTTGAAAAATATATCTTTTCAAGTTCTATTTAGTCCATATGTGTCAAACTCAAGGGCATGGGCCACATCCGCCCGGCGTGTAATTATATCCGCCCGTGAGATCATTTTATATACTGTATTATTGTTATTAAAGCCGGGTATATGAAGCGCTGGTAACACAATAAACTACAGATCCCATAATGCAGTGCTTCAGCTGCCTTGCGAACACTTACCGCTTACTAGAGTTATTGCGCACTGAGTTTGCACGGCGCTTTGGTGACTTTGAAGAACAAAAAAAGTCCGTCTACATGCGGCTCGAACCTTGTGCATGTTTGGTAGCACATATCTGTGTGAGAAGCTCTTCTCAGTGATAAAGACTAACAAAACAGCACACAGGAGTCGCCTCACTGATGATCACCAGCAATCCATCCTGAGAATCTCCACAACACAGAACCTCACACCAAACAGAAACGAACTTGTGGCCAAAAAAAGATGCCAGGCGTCCAGCTCTAAAATGACATATGAGCAAAGACAACCGAATGATTTGATTTGTTATTGCACGTAAGAGCGGGAGTCAACCGTTTTAACAAACAGCGTATTGCACTGATCTGAAATAGCTGTGTGTGTATATATGTAGATATGTATGTATATGTATATATATGTTTATATATGTGTGTGTGTATGTATGTATATGTGTGTATATATGTGTGTGTATATATGTAGATATATATGTATGTATATATGTGTATATGTATAGATATGTATATATATATATGTTTATGTGTGTGTGTGTATATATATATATATATATATATATATATATATATATATATATATATATGACAACAACACTCATCACTCACAACAGTGACAAAACAATTACATTGACAATCAGGTTACGTTATTTTCAAAATGTTTCCTTTTCTTTTCATTGCTTCTTTAACACACTACTTCTCCGCTGCGAAGCGCGGGTATTTTGCTAGTTTTCCTATAAAATGGTAAAATAACAACAATAATAATAATAATACGTTTAAAAAACAATGAAAAATATACAATATGAAAGCATAAGTGGCTCAGGTTGTGCAATATTACAAGTATAATGCAAGTTTACAGTGAGGTGATTGTACTTAAAAGTACAAACAGTTCTACCGGGAGCACATGATTGACTGATTGAGTGCATTTAGAGCTCTTGGAATTAAACTGTTTCTGAATCGTAAGGTTTGTGCAGAAAAGACTCTGAAGCATTTGCTGAATGGGAGATGTTCAAATAGACTGTGCATATGACGGAGGCAGCGTGTGCTAGATGCTGTACCCTGATAATTTTCTCTGCTCTTGACACAATATGCCATAGATCTTTCCAATAAGTTGCTGTATAGCTGTGATTCCACACTCATATACAATGGGTTAAAATACTGGTGCACTGAGAGTAACAACACGAAAGCAGCTATGGTATTTGGAATAGTTTGGCCATTCCATGCATCATTATATTGTTACAGGTTGATTACAATCAGATCTATCTTAAACTAGAAAAACGATATGTGGTTAATGTCAGTGTATTTGATAAAGCCGCGTCGGGGATGAGACTCAGATAAATAAAGAGAAACCACACAGGAACAGTAGCACTCCTTTGACGCTGGGTACTGCCAGTTTTCAAAACTGAACTGAAAACGTGCATACGCAATGGTTTGATCTGGTGTGAGAATGTGCATGGCTTTATGCCAAGTTTAGAATTTATACATTGCAATGTGAGCCTGGAAACAGGTGTACGCAATTTATACACGAGGCCCCTGGTGATTTGTTTGATGTGACCTGTCGGGGGCTCCTCATTCCAGACTTGCACCTCGGTGTTAATTAGCCGAGTCACCTTCCAGTTGCACGGATGTCCTGATAACTGTTGTATATCTTCAACTCTTCAGCTGATTCCCCTGGACAGTGTGAACCTGTTACCTTGCTCTTGCATAAAAATGTAACCAACTTATCCCTACTCCTTCTTCTTTGGAAACTCCATTCACCCTATGTTAGGGTTCACATTATCTTTCTCTTAAGACATCCAGGGAAGACCCCACTGATTCTCTGTACAAGCAGGCTAGCTACTTCCTCCTCAATTTCAGTAACCCTATTCTTGACGTGTTGGATTAGCTGGTCCATGAGAGTGCAAGGTTTTCAGGGAAAAAAGCAACACCTCAGAACCTGTCTGGGAGAAAATGAGAAAAGTGTATGGGAGAAAAGCCATTTACAGTGGCTGTGGAGAAGAAAATTTACAAATTGCGTGTAACACGCATGAATGTGGTTTGCACAGCTATCTCTCATTAAGGTACCATGGTTTGTTTGGTGCACCTGCACTCACTGGCCATTAAAGGGAATTGCAATTAAGAGAGATCAGGGAAGCAAGAGGACATTGAAAGCAAGAAATGGTGGCTGTAAAACCAATGGAGAAACAGAGAATGGAAACATCAGGATCAAGGCTGAGCCAGTGCTGAGAAAAGGAGGCGATGTGATCCGGAACAAGAGGAATGATGCTCCAGGGATACATTCCTTCCTGTTGAGCACAACATCCTATGGGTGACTAGGATGTTGATGGGACGATGAAGCTGGACTTTGGGCACCCCAGAGGGTTATATATGTAAGTCTCCTGGAAGCAGGGTTCCTTGAAGCTAGCCTCTGAAAAGCCCAATATCATAGTCATTGAACTGGCCTCAATTTTAAAGTTTGGCTTGTAAACTAATTTGTTTCTTAAATTAAGAAATGAAATGTATTTTTAAAAGAACCAGAGTAGTTATTTAAAGCCTGCAGGCCCCTTCTAAGCACTATAATACTTTCACCCACCTTTTTCCCTCTGCTACAGTACTCTTGCCCTTTTACTGCCTGCTGTGTGTCTTTTGCTGTCACTCTCCTACTGGTGTGAATGCTCCATGACCTGAGGACAATGTAACTTATTTATTTAGCATTTATTTTTTTTACTTTAATTCCTTCTCTCTAGGGAAATGCTCTTACTTCTTTAGTATTAGTAGCTGTGAGTTTGGTTATTTACTTAATGTCCTGCCAGCTTCAACTGCTGCTTGTGCTTCTCTCCCAGCATGTGCAGCAAAGCTGATCACATGTCCTTCTTTAGCCTCCATCAAACACTCAGTTCCATTATTCTTGTGCAGCTGCAAAATACAGCAAAACACCCTTATAAATTGAAGAAAAGTTGTAAAAAAAACTGCATGGCACCTTTCAGAATACAAATAACAGAATTTGTGGAGAAAACACTGTATTTTAATTAACCTTCACACAGAAGTAACATGCAGAAGTGAACACTCAGTCCTATCCACCAGACAAAGATGATGTCAGCATGTAGTACCATGCCCTATTGGAATTTGTTAGCAAATGCCAAAGATGATCAGGTCAGGTAATTGGTGACTCCAACTTGTCACTTGTGTAAATGTGAGTGTGGTTGTGTAAGTTGACCTTGAAATGGTCCAGGACTGTTGTGTGCCTTATGTCAAGTATTGCCTCTCTCTTAGCTTAAGCAGATTTAAGAATGTGATGTTATATTATGTTCATATAACTCATTTTATCTAAATATAGCATAGCCCAGCCTCAACCACAATACAAAAAGGAGGAAGGAAAAAGAGAGAGACTGCAGATTATTTATGTCAACTAGAGTTATAGTGCTGGATAAAAGCTAAAACCACAGACAACATGCCAGATTGAAAACATCCAATTGTGAGATTTTCAGCTACCTTTTATTGAGTACTTCTAAGGTTGTGTTTATAATCAGATAAATCAGCAAAACATGTACATATGGTTTATTTTCTGGATTTAATATTCTGTGGAGTAACCAGAAATTAGAAAAAAGATTTAAACAGGTTAAAATTCAAAAGTGCATCTACATTTCTTATATAGTACATGATCATGCCCTGCATAATTGAATAAGCTTTCTTGTAAAGAAATATGCTCCATTAAAGTATTACTATTTTTTTAACATGATTCAAGTAAGCAATTTAGACAATTGTGTTTCTTTTCTATTTTTATTTTGTTGAAGACTTTTTTTTAAAGTAATTACATGGCTAATTTCATGTTATTTTTAACGTGCACCCAGATGTCAGATAAACAAAAGACCTTTGTTTAATTTCAAATGCAAATTCTTTGACTATATCACTTGAGGTCTTAATCACTGCAGTGTTAACTGGTTTATCTAACTATGGTAATATTCTTTTGTTTACTTGATTGCTTCTATGTGCAGTGCTGCATTTTATTTTTGGTTTTAATATACTATGTTCTCATTATAAACAGTGCTTGTGATAAAAACAATTATACCTTAAAATTGCTGCAATCCTTTTGTATGCTTCACTGGTGGCACTTCTTGTTACAGTGCTGTGCAGTCTGGTTATAATACTAATTAATGTAATGTTTAAAAAATGTAAAGTTATGCGGTGTATGTTATAGTACAAACGTACATTTTATTGTAAAGAGCGAAAAGATTTTGTGTAAGGTTTGGTATGTGTGTCTGTATTTCCATTTCCAAATCCAGATGCAAATAAAGCATCTGACAGAGGAAAGACATTGGATTTTATTCCAGCAAGTTGTTGCAGTATCAAGAGATTGCGGTTTATGATGAATGCCTTTTGTGCAATGAAAAGTACTTCCATTGAGCCTTCTCTGAATTTAGGACATAATCATATTCTATATCTAGCAGAGCCACTATTCAGGTTATAAAATTTGGTTTGCAGCACATAGTTATTAAAGTTGCTGTCATTCAGTTGAGTTATTAACCAGAATATAGGACTTTGTTGATACAGAAGATCCAATATCATGATTTTAAAGGAGAATTCCCTGGCTGGCAAGTCAACATTTCAAGTCCCTTGTAAGGCACTTAATTAAATGCTGGAAAAGTTCTTCAATTTCTAATTCTCAAAGAATCCCTGGAAATCAGTTTTTCCACCTCTGCGGGTCAAAGCTTCTAAAAAAAAGTCTTTAAATCAATTTTAATAGACGCTGGGGCATCAAGACCAACTAAAGTCACCTACTATGCCCCTGGCCGAAAGAGAAAGAAAATGAAATTCAATCAATTCTTTATTTAAGATGAAAACCAGGTGGGAATACCTTTTAATTTGCAGCAATGTCCTGAAAAGGAAGCCCAACGATTGCAGCCTTAAACACAACAAGCAGGAAATAAGTGTCATGATAATCTTACACAAAGACACAACATTAAGAATAAAACACAAATGTCATTTACAAGTATGAATGGAAACTTAGATAACAAGAAGAAAAGAGATTTAAAGAAGAAGACATTTACCAAACTGTACTATTCAAAATGAGAATAAATATGTTGTTAGTTCTTGGAAGGTTCCCAAGTAAGTGATAAAAAAGCCCTCCGTTAATTTAGTCAGTTGTTTTATAATGAACAGAATAAAATAGCAATAAAAGTGAGTCTCTACTTGCTACTGTATATGCCATTTGAACACTCTAATATTTTAGCCTACCTATGAACACATAAAGTATATGGCAGATCAATCAGAAGGTGCCAAGAATAAACACCAAGTTCTACTCTTACAAGAAACACATATTCATATTTCCTTGCTAATTACATTATTACTGTGCTAGCTGACAATGCCAGAATACTATGCTTGAATGCCTGTCTGGTCACAAACTTTGCATGACTTTGTCTCCATGGCTCACCCCCCCAAGTACTTTGGTTTTCTCCAGCATTAAATGCAAAGAATTAATTATTATTATTATTATTATTATTATTATTATTATTATTATTATTATTATTATTAACTAGTGGCCCTAAATCAGCCAAGTATGAGGGATTGTGAATATGGGTACATGTGCCTGCTGAGGAATGGCTCCTGTGCAGGGCTGGTTCCTATTTTGCATTCAGTACTGCATGTATTTGTAACCTTATAGTTAAATTAAATTGTTTGAAATGGGAGCGAATAAGTACATTTTGTTTGTAACAGTTGGACACATGATTTAAATTAGTCTTTTAACAGAATGCCATTTCTACTGCTCAACGGATAAGCAGAGTATATCCTTAGGCCTATAGATTTAGAGTGCTACATTTGTGACATCTTCACATGCATAAATAAAACAAAACAGGAGCTTTACTCTGAGTTAACAGTGTCTTAACTGACATTGTTCAAGCAATCATTAAATATTTAGTGTACCAGAAGACGGAGCATGAAAATATACTCATAAAAAGAGAAACCATACTGTTACACAATCATAAGAAAAAGGTAGCAGAAGGATTAAAGCAAGTTGATAAATAAAGTTTCTAAGCCCCACTGCTTAATTGAAAAAGTGAATGCCAATGCTGAGGTCATGGAACAAAAGAAAGAAAGTTGTTTGAAACCAAGTTTATTAATTAGGCAAATCTATATTTTTTCAAACACTATAAAGAGAAAAAAGAAATAAAAAGCAAAGCAAAGCAGTACAGCATAAAAGCAAAGCAACAAATATCAGTTATCAATTTACATTTTAAAAATAGAATAAAACTAATTTCCACTACAACAACCGCCTTTTGACAAATACCCTATTTGCAAAAGGATCCAAATTAAAAGTTAAATTTACACAGTTTATATGCCAAATACATTCTGTACATTTTTATCACTTTTAAACACATAAACACTGTAAATAAATACAGAACTCTATTTGTCATAGGGCAAAATAAGACCACAAAACAGAGAACATTTACCAGTAAGTTGTATTCTAAGACAGAAGACATAACAGTCTCACTTCTCCTTGAATGAAAATGCTTTTATCTGGAACTATAGAATCAAACAGTGAGATACAAGGATTAATAACAGCAATGACATGTAGCACAGTCTATTGCAAATAAACAGTTCTTTATTGAATTGCAGAAAATGAAAACTTGCCCAAGCTAGCATCATTCTCTCTAATGAATCTCCCTACCAGGCAGTATCTTGTTTTTTTGTTTGCATTATTCTTTTTTTACGTAAGTTTTACTGAAGTGCATTAGTGTAGCAAAGAGCAGTGATAAAGCTGAAACTCCCAACAAAAGAAAAGTTAAATGACATAATGAAAGTAAGAATAGGACTCTGTCTTAATGACAGCCTTGAACATTTGGAAAGGAAAATGTATATGCCACATTGATAGAGAGAACACAACCCAGTCTGTAAGCCCTGAGGGAAGAGAAGAATAAGGAGAGTGGCAGCAAAAGTCTCATTAGGAGAATTAGCTGATTTCCAGTGAGAAGCTAATGCCACTTTAGTAACTGTTGTGCACTGAGAGAATAACCTCTGAAGTAGCGATGGAAGAGGAAGGTTCAACAGAACATACATCTGAGAATGAAAAGGCATGTTGATTTAAAAGGTACTTGAGAGAAAATTTCAAACAGAAATAAAAAAATGAAGAATCCAGTAGGCATATGTAAAAATGTGTCAGGGATGTTTGCCTACAGCAATGGCAGCTTGAATCTGAAGCCAGAGCCATGGCAAAATGCTTGTTGGGGGTAAAATAATGGTGATGAATAAACCTGAATTGAATGTTTTGTAGATTGGTGCTTCTAGTGGAGACTCAAATGTTCTTGAAAATCGATGTCCATGAAAGAGAGATTGAGGAGAGGTCATAGGGCCAAACTGATCGAATGGGTAAGGGACATTAAGATCTCTTCTGCAAATGTGCTTGTTACATGATACAAATGCTTGGTACATTGCTTGATGATTAAACATTACAACAGAAAAAATGTAAGTTGAAAATGGAATGGACAGAAGTCAAGACCACCAAAATATTCCTAAGAACTGTGAAGTCTTGAGAGGTTCAAGGAGAAAAGGAAATAGGGTTGCATTGAAATGTAAGGCTGGGTTATTAAAGGTTGGGATATGGGAACTCCGTGATTGGCTATTATGGGCAGAGTTAGCTGGGTGGCTGGGTTGAGCATGGCCCACCTTAACAGAGTCACTATGTTGTTAAAATAATTCTTGAATTTTTTCTGAAGATTTTTTTAAAGCCAAAGTTGATAGAAACAAATTCATCCTGCCCTAAGGAAACTCTCTCTTGCACATTGCCTATCCTTAAAACTCAGGAGATCCATCATTCTGGATGGGCCTACGGCAGCAGTTCCCATCATATCAGACTGCTAGGTCTGTCCATTAATGATTATTTTATATATATAAAATACTCTTTTAAATTTAAAAAAGATTTATACATATTCTTGTGAATGCACAAAAAATTAAACAGGCAATTTCAATGATGTTTTTGGAAAGGCTCCTTTCTAGCAACTATGATTATGTTACTTTTATATTAAAAAGTATTATTCATTTAATTTAAAATCTTTTTATGCTTTATTAAAATAGTTCTCATAACCAACACTTAACTATTCTCCTTAAATAAGAATTAATTTGATTTTATATTGGAAATTCATATTGACAAATTCCCTCCTTAAGATTTGGTTTGGGTGATGGGTGTAACAGAATCATTCTGTATAACAATGGATTAGTAAACTGTTTCAAACATAGCCTGAGAGAGGTTATTTCAATATGTATATTTTGTATAATGTATTTTCAACTTTCACATATTCAATAACCAAACATGTCTGCAAACAGATACTCAGTAGTCACGTCAAACACAGCTCTGTAGCAAAATATTTATTATATAATATTATATACATTATATATTTATATTTATGATGTAAATTCACTCTCACTTTTAAAATAATTCATCCAATGTATACATTTTCTAACTTATTTAAAAAATAAGAAAGTGGTACTTGTGTAATTTTTCACAATTTCCAAGATTTAGATGTGTTAATGAGGGATTCACTTTATAACTTTAAATTGCAAATGAAGTTTATGATATTTGACTTGCGAACCTGAGTCATCTTTAAAACTTGATTGCAATATATAGGTTGTTTTCTTTTTTTAATTACAATGGTACAAGGTGTTATATCTTATTCATAGTAGATCTTTTGTTCCTCTGTTTGATCTTTTGAAATGGCCATCAGTCAAGAGTTTTGAAAGGTTAATTGCTTCAAGTTTTATGGATGTTATATCAGATAGTTAAGGGAGTAAGATAAAAAGAACATGGGAAGAAAATGCACTTTACACATATTTCATATATTAATGCTTTCATTTATATTAATTTGTACAGCTTAAATGGTTTCTGCCTATTAGAACAAGGCTAAACAGGATATGTCAACTGTATTACCAAATATGAATATACTTGTGTTATTTTGGACCCTAGTAAATGAAATGTGTTTAAATGGAAATAACTTAGAAAAGGGGTAATCAAATATCTGTGACCTTTTGTCAAATACTTATGGAACAAAGTATTTGGACACACATCACACACTTTAATGGACACACTCCCTCATTCACTCCTGGACACCCCGATCTAATTATCCACTCATTCTTAATACACACATGTTTAAATCAGTTCAAATGTGCCAGATTTATATCTATGCAAGATATAGAATCATCAAGCATATTTTACACTGATTTCATTCTGGTATTATATGCAAGCCCAATCATATATATATTCATATGTTTTCTTTAGAAAATTCAGTAGTTGTACCCAATCATGTAATTTTGAATGTTGCAGGTTTGCTAACGAAACGAGTTAACTAGCAAAAAATGTTTCTGTCTAAATGTCTTATGAGAAAATATGATACCAAGGATCATCACTTCAATTAAAAAAGAACCAAAAATATATTCCTTATAGTAGTATTTTTATTGGCCGAAGATGAAGAAGGAGAAGAAGTGGGGGGAGGCAGGAGGAGAGGAGGAAAGTAAAGAGAGTGGAACTGAGGGTAGGACCTTTGAATGTTGGCAGTATGACTGGTAAGGGGGGAGGGTTAGCAGATATAATGGAGAGAAGGAAAGTTGATATATTGTGCGTGCAAGAGACTAAATGGAAGGGGAGTAAGACCAGGAGGATTGAAGGTGGATTCAAATTGTTCTATCATGGTGAGGATGGGAGGAGAAATAGGGCAGGAGTTATTCTGAATGAACAGTATGTCAAGAGTGTTTTGGAGGTGAAAAGAGTGTCAGGCAGAGTAATGATTATGAAGCTGGAAATTGGAGGTGTGATGATGAATGTTGTTAATGCATATATGCACCGCAAGTTGGGTGTGAAATGGGTGAGAAAGAAGATTTTTGGAGTGAGTTGGATAAAGTGATGAACAGTGAACCCAAGGGACAGAAAGTGGTGATTGAAGTGGATTTCAATGGGCATGTTGGTGAAGGGAACAGTGGAGATGAGGAAGGAGGTGATGGGTAGATATGGTGTCAATGAGATGAAAGGTCAGAGGATAGTGGATTTTGCCAAAAAGATGGACATGGCTGTGGTGAATACGTATTTTAAGAAGAGGGAGGAACATAGGGTTACGTACAAGAGTGGAGGAAGATGCACACAGGTAAATTACATCCAATGCAGAAGAGTTAATCTGAAGGAGATAGAATGGTGGTCTGTAGGATGGCATTGAAGATCAAGAAGAGGAAGAGAGTGAGGGCAGAGCCAAGGATCAAATGGTGGAAGTTGAAAAAGAAAGACTGCAAGGTTGAGTTTAGGGAGGAGGTGAGACAGGCACTGGGTGGCTGTGAAGAGTTACCAGACAGCTGGGAAACTACAGCAGATGTAGTAAGGGTAACAGCAAGAAGGGTGCTTGGTGTGACATCTGGAAAGAGGAAGGAAGAAAAGGAAACCTGGTTATGGAATGAAGAAATACAGGAGAGTATACAGAGGAAGAAAATGGCAAAGAAGAAGTGGGATAGTCAGAGAGATGCAGAAAGTAAACAAGAGTACAAGGAGATAAGGTGCAAGGTGAAGAGACAGGTGGCAAAGGCTAAAGAAAAGGCGTATGATGAGTTGTATGAGAGGTTGGACACTAAGGAGGGAGAAAAGGACCTGTACCGATTGGCTAGAAAGAGGGACCGAGCTGGGAAAGATGTGCAGCAGGTTAGGGTGATAAAGGATAAAGATGGAAACATACTCACAAGCGAGGAGGGTATGTTGAGCAGATGGAAAGAGTACTTTGATGATGAATGAAGAAAACAAGAGAGAGAAAAGGTTGGACAATGAGAAGATAGTGAATCAGGAAGTGCAAAGGATTAGCAAGGAGGAAGTAAGGGCAGCTTTGAAGAGGAAGAAAAATGGAAAGGCCGTTGGTCCAGATGACATACCTATGGAAGCATGGAGGTGTTTAGGAGAGATGGCAGTGGAGTTTTTAACCAGATTGTTTAATGGAATCTTGGAAAGTGACAGAATGCCTGAGGAGTGGAGAAGAAGTGTATTGGTGCCGATATTTAAGAATAAGGGGGATGTGCAGGACTGCAGTAACTAAAGGGAAATAAAATTGATGAACCACAGCATGAAGTTATGGTAAAGAGTAGTGGAAGCTAGGTTAAGAAATGAGGTGATGATTAGTGAGCAGCAGTATGGTTTCATGCCAAGAAAGAAAACCACAGATGCAATGTTTGCACTGAGGATGTTGATGGAGAAGTTTAGAGAAGGCCAGAAGGAGTTGTATTGTGTCTTTGTGGACCTGGAGAAAGCATTAGACAGGGTGCCTCAAGAGGAGCTGTGGTATTGTATAAGGAAGTCGGGAGTGGCAGAGAAGTAAGTAAGAGTTGTACAGGATATGTACGAGAGAGGTATGACCATGGTGAGGTCTGTGGTAGGAGTGACGGATGCATTCAAGTTGGAGGTGAGGTTACATCAGGGATCGACTCTGAGCCCTTTCTTATTTGCAATGGTGATGGACAGGTTGACAGACGAGATTAGACAGGAGTCCCCGTGGACTATGATGTTTGCTGATGACATTGTGATCTGTAGCGATAGTAGGGAGCAGGTTGAGGAGACCCGGGAGAGGTGGAGATATGCTCTAGAGAGGAGAGGAATGAAGGTCAGTAGGAACAAGACAGAATATGTGTAAATGAGAGGGAGGTCAGTGGAATGGTGAGGATGCAGGGAGTAGAGCTGGCGAAGGTGTGAAGAGTTTAAATATTTGGGATCAACAGTACAGAGTAATGGGGATTGTTGAAGAGAGGTGAAAAAGAGAGTGCAGGTAGGGTGGAATGGGTGGAGAAGAGTGTCAGTAGTAATTTGTGACAGACAGGTATCAGCAAGAGTGAAAGGGAAGGTCTACAGGACGGTAGTGAGACCAGCTATGTTATATGGGTTGGAGACGGTGGCACTGACCAGAAAGCAGGAGACAGAGCTGGAGGTGGCAGAGTTAAAGACGCTAAGATTTGCAATGGGCATGACAAAGATGGATAGGATTAGAAATGAGTACATTAGAGGGTCAGCTCAAGTTGGACAGTTGGGAAACAAAGTCAGAGAGGAGAGATTGTGTTGGTTTGGACATGTGCAGAGGAGAGATGCTGGGTATATTGGGAGAAGGATGCTAAGAATAGAGCTGCCAGGAAAGAAGAAAAGAGGAAGGCCTAAGTGAAGGTTTATGGATGTGGTCAGAGAGCACATGCAGGTGATGAGTGTAACAGAGCAAGATGCAGAGGACAGAAAGATATGGAAGAAGATGATCCGCTGTGGCAACCCCTAACAGGAGCAGCCGAAAGAAGAAGAAGTAGTATTATTCAAAAATGCTTAGCCAACCTGTCTGATCTGCAATTAAACAGGTGATGTCATAAATGACTACAAACTGAGGCACCACTATCTTCAGAAACATGGCACATTCAATTTTAACCACCATAGTCTGAGGCCTGATGTAGGAAAATCATAAAAGCAATTTGTGACCGTAACAGAAAAAGTTAACCCATTCACCAGCTTAACAACAATTAGCAATAAGTACTTTCCTCAAAGCTGCATGGATAATAGCTAAGCACAATAAAACCTTCAGTGATGGACTTCTTGGACAGACATTTAATTGGAGCTTGGTAGTGATGAATTAAATTATGCTGTTTTTGAAACTATGAACAAGTACAGCTCATATATTGTAGGGGAACATCCAACATTGGGTAATAGATGGTCTAAATTAGGCTGAATATATATCCTTAGCTAATAAGAATATCAACAGACAAGGCGCAACAGGCAATTTATTTATATTTTAAAGGAGAGTAATTCAGAAAGGAAGAGTGATCATTCATGTTGCTTCCACAATTTTTGGTGTTAACAGTGAGAACACTAACTAATAATCTGTTGGGAAGTCAGACAAACATATGGAAGCTTCCTGATATATCAAGATGTATGTAGCCAATTAAGATTTATTTTTTGATTCATGATCTCTGTTCATTTCAGGGACCTCCCACTTTCACAATGCATCCAAACTTATTTAAATTCAGGAAAAAAAGAGTTTAATGATAGATAGCTCCCAGAGGTAAAGCATGAAAATTAAAGAGTGGTTTTCTTGGCATGGAATGGAATGCCCAAAAGATTTATGGGACAATCTCAGAGCTCCCTTGGTTTTGGGCTCCACATGCTAAAAATGATATAGATACTAGAAAATGGCATGTGTACATGAAAGGAGAGAATGCAGGATGAGCATTCACAAACATCTGGAATGGATATGTCAACTTGGGATCCAAGTCTAAAAGTGGGTAACGCACTAAAGCACTATGATATTCCTTTCCACGGATTTTTAGAAGTAAAGTTGCTTACCCCTGCAGAACTAGTTCACGGCAAGAACAATCAAGCTTGCAACAAGTAATAATCAGAGTGTGAGGTTCACCCTTTTAAATCGACACTTACTAAAGCTGACAGTGTGATGAAAGAGTGCAAGCCAATGGTTCTTAATGTTTAGTCCTCAGAGTCTCCTGTGGCTTGAGCTTTTTTGTCCCAGTTCATTTCCTGTCTTAAATGGACTCCTACCTTATAAAAGGAAGATGTTATTTCCCAGTTTCTGGAAATGACAAACTGGTTATTAGGCCTGGGTAAAAATATTGTTTTTTGTTGATTAATTGTTATTTTGCCTTTCAACTATTTGATATAAATTCTTAAAATCTCAAGATTGATCTTTTAAATCTCTATCCTGTTCACTTATTATATGTAGATTTTTGCTTATCTTCATTTTGGCGTCAAATCCAGTAAATGTCGCTAATGCTCCTGTTAAGACTTTCTATGGAAAAAGCGCTTTACTACTTCATATAAAATGCTGTGTCTTCCTCAATTTAAATGTCTTCGTAAGTTGAATCAGATGTGTCGACTCACTATGGATTCAAACATCCATCCATCCATTATCCAACCCACTATATCCTAACTACAACATCACGGAGGTCTGCTGCAGCCAATCCCAGGCAACACAGGGTGCAAGGCAGGAAACAAACCCCGGGCAGGGTGGATTCAAATAGTGTGTCATAAAAGAAAAGATGGATAAAAGCTATGTATATAAACTGTGCAACTCAGAAGTTAAGTATTGTTGTAATACAACAAATTTGAGAATCCCAAAGTCACCCATAAACAATCTCAATCGACATGCAAATGAGTTGATCCTAAATCTACATATATATGCACTCTAGCTGCTGAGATTGTTAGTTGTTATTCCAAAAACCTTTCTAGCATTTTCAATGCTCTGTTCCATCACATAACCATATCAGTTGCGTGTTGGCAAGTCCAATAAACATTGCTTTCTATTTAATCACATGGCTAGCTGTACTGCTACGGTGGAAAAAGTTTTCAACATGCCTCACCCATGCTGAGCAGGCTGGCAATTTTTGGAATTTACAGAGCAGCCTGTGATACCTAATAATCAAGATGGATTAATGTGATTGCTACACGTCAGCAACTGAAGATATGTGTAACTTGTAAAATTATGCAAACACACCAGTCTGTATCTTTAATTTTGACTAATTCAAGATTATTTTAAATGTCCAATAAGGGAATAAATTTGGCAAACAATTTAGCTGAAGAACGTCTACATGGATTTTTATAACACGTAAATAGGTTACTGAACAAACTTATTATTTAAGAAGCAATAGTTGATTATTTTATAATAATAACATTACATCGTATTAAAACAAGGAGTCCCCATAATATCTTTGGACTCAGATGTAGGGATACATATGTTAGTTAAACTCTGGTGAATTTTGAATGAGTGCAGTTATGTGAAAAAGTTTTTTTTTTTTTTAAAGAGCAGTGATATTTTGTTACACATCTTGCAAGTACTGATTTAACTGTTCATTTCTAATCAAATATTGCTTCTTAAATGCTTATGCATATGTTATGAAGTCACTGTGTAGACACCTGTCAAATACGGCATTACTGAAATTTGTCACGTTATATTCATTTTCTCTATGCATGGTTAAGTAATCTCTAAAAAAAAGATACCACTTCAAATATATCACTGCATGCTAGTTTAATCAACATAAAATCTTATTTAAGCAAAAGAAGATTAAGAGGAGACATGATTGAAGTGTTTAAAATTATGAAGGGAATTAGTACAGTGGATCGAGACTGTTATTTTAAAATGAGTTCATCAAGAACACCGAGACACAGTTGAAAACGTGCTCAGGTTAATTTTTTGCACAAAGAGTAGTAAGTTTTCATTACACAGACAACCATAGACATTTGAAATAAACAACCAAGTATTGTGGTAGACAGGTGAATTTTAGGGACTTTCAAAACTAGATTTGATGTGTTTTTAGAAGAATTAAGTAGATATGACTGGCGAGCTTAGTTGGGCTGAATGGCCTGATCTCATCTAGATTGTTCTAATGTTCTAATGATATTGAATCAAATTGGGACTTTGTAATTTGAATCAGGACATCAGTGCTGATACCCAGACCTACTACTTATGCTATATTTTTAATCAATAAATACAATTAAGGTAAAATACAATAAATATACAAATTGAAAGCAAGCTTCACAGAAAAAGTACATTTAAAAAAGTAGGTATTTAAAGATACAGAAAAAAATACAAATATGTCTACATTTCCCGTAAGTGTAAGTCTGACACTATTGCCCCCAAGGATGGACTTAACGTCCTTTAGATGCACTAGAAACACCTGATAAAAGCTACTCCACAAAAACATTGTATCTCTAACGCTCTTTTCTATTTTCTATAGCATGGGAAAAACCTTTACTTTTTCTTTTGTATATAAACAGTGACACAGCCCTTAATCAACTCCATTCAATACAATGACTATTGCAAATGCTTTAAAAAATAAAGCTATTATTCAGTGCTTTGGCAGTACTTCCTCCATAGGTGACCAGACCAGTAACGGAAGTCAAATTTTTGATGAAAACTTATTGAGCACTTCACATAACTGAATACAGTAATCCCTCGCTATATCGCGCTTCGACTTTCGCGGCTTCACTCTATCGCGGATTTTAAATGTAAGCATATCTAAATATATATCACAGATTTTTCGCTGGTTCGCGGATTTCTGCGGACAATGGGTCTTTTAATTTATGGTACATGCTTCCTCAGTAACTGAGGCTCAGTTTCTTTGCCCAGTTGACTTCATACAAGGGACGCTATTGGCGGATGGCTTAGAAGCTACCCAATCGGAGCATGTATTACATATTAACTAAAACTCCTCAATGCTATAAGATATGTTTGCCGTGCGGTGCTTGATTGTTTGCTTGTCTCTGCCTCTATCTCACCCTCTCTGACATTCTCTGCGCCTGACGGAGGGGGTGTGAGCAGAGGTGCTGTTTGCACAGAAGTTGTTTGCCTAGTGAATACGGACGCACCTCTAAGTAATGCCGCTTTATCGCGGTGCTTCCAAAAGCACGCTTATTGATTTTTTGATTGTTTGCTTTAATCTCGCTCTCTCTGACATTCTCTGCGCTTGACGGAGGAGATGTGAGCAGAGGGGCTGTTTGCACAGAGGCTGTTTGCTTAGAAGATACTGACGCTCCTCAAAATGCCTCGGCAAACTTAAAAGCACACATATTGATTTTTTGATTGTTTGCTTTTCTTTGCGAGCGTTCTCTCTCTCTTTCTGAATTTCTCTGCTCCTGAAGATAAGATATATTTGCATTCTTTTAATTGTGAGAAAGAACTGTCATCTCTGTCTTGTCATGGAGCACAGTTTAAACTTTTGACTAAAGGGTGTTATTTCATGTCTAGAGGGCTCTAATAATGTTAACAGTGTGGGAGAGTTTATAAGGGCTTAAAATATATAAAAATAACTATACTATATACTATAACTATATATGGTTTCTACTTCACGGATTTTCATCTATCGCGGGGGGTTCCGGAACGCAACTCCCGCGATCAAGGAGGGATTACTGTACCTCCAAATCAGCCATCATAGTTGATGAAATGAATAAACTAAGCAAACTCTAGGTATAGACTGGACTGGCATGGCATAACCCTGGGTTATGTTTTTAATGTATTACACACCTTAAAACGACTGTCACCCGAGTGTGCTTTGCTTAATATACTGACAGTTGTAATGCTCCTTCCTCTGAACCAGAATCCTGATTTATAATTAAAATTATAACAATTGCCAAGTAGGATATTGATATAGGAAAAATAAACTCATGGACAGCGACGTAGTTAAATTTCTCCCTAAATCCACGCTGTAACCAGAAATCATTTTGCTTAAAAAATTACCCTATTTCCTTACCATTTGAAAGAATATATATTTACTTTTGGGTGGGTAATTATATATACACTAGGGGCCTTACCCTCTGCTTGCTTCACTAGCCAACCTCCCTTGCCTGCGCTACGAGCCAGCTATTTTGCATCTCTACCACTCATAGACGGGATTGAATGCACCCCAAGGAGACACAGTCACTCCTCCGAAACCCCCTCTTAAACTGTGATATTATGGGAAACAAATACAGTTTTTTTACCTCCTCTTTGCTCGATTAGCTGCTGGATAGCTGCTGCTGCTGCCATGCCGCATGATCTGCATCTTGCGCGGCACTTTGAACATTTAAAAGCCTCTACAGCAGCTGTCTTTGTCATCTACTGTTTGTCTTTTATTTCGGGCCCCGGGTGTGGTTAAATCCGTTGGCACAAAGCCTCATCTCATGGGACGTGAGCTCTTGATATTTTTTCTTGATATTTTCTTGATATATATATATGTGTGTGTGTGTGTATTGTAAAAGAATGAGTCTCAACACACTGGAAAGGTTTGGGGCAGCCACCTGTATATTGTCCTTGGCTGCAAAAAGGGTTGTAAGACAGGCACTGATGTGCATGGATTGAGTTCCATATTGAACTGATGAGGTTAAGAAAAGATGGCGGCTTTATAGGCTGAAAAACAGAAGTTATGTCATTTGGACGGAACCAGAAGTGACATCAGAAACCAGAAGGGACGTCAGTTTGACCACCAGAACCGGAAGTGACAACATTCTCGGCGTCAGATAAACTGGACGTGATGTTGAATCAGGCAGGTTTTCCCATATTTGGCCTGCAGAGATAACAGAGGTAGGTTTAGTACACCCTACCATCCACTGGCCTGGTGGGTATTTACCTCCACTTGGTCCACTCAGCACCCTCATAGTCGCATGTGTGTGACACTTGTTAAAAGCAATAAACAATCCTTTATAACTTAGATGTCAAGCTAAGATCACTAACACACTATGTGACTGTTACTGTCATAAAAAAAAAAAATTCTTTAAGATCGTTATCGGGGGGGGTTTTGTGGAAACGTGAACGTGAGTGAGAGAATAAAACTGAAAAAAAAACCTGCTAACTTTGACAAGGACACAAATCAAATGTATGTTTTTATTGTATGATATTTACAATAAGAGCAACTCACTACTCAAAATGGTAAATTTGGGAAGCAGCTGATATACAGTAGAAACCGCGACCTCTTGATTGGAAGGCAGCAGTTCTTAGCATTGCACCATGCAAGCTGTCATATCAACCACCTAATGTAACCTGCTTTCTTTTTTCTTTGGTTAAATTCTTGAATAAAAGTGCACTTGTTTTGTTATACTTGTACCTTTTGTGAAAGTGTTTATTTCATATTTGTATTTCAGGCTTTACACATTATACATTTCATGTCTGCATTTTGTCAATTATTACTAAAACATGAAAAACGTTTCTGTATTAACAACGTTTTTACATAGATTGTTGATGACACTGAACACACATGAATGTATTCCAAATGACGATGTACTTTTTTACCCTATAAAGCTCCAGCTTATATAGTTGTCTTTTATTTTTATTTATTAAAGTGCTGATAAATTTTAGTCATAGAAAAAAACAACAAAAATAGGATGCTCAAAAATAAACATTTGTTATAATTCCAACAAGAACAGTGTTCATGCAAAAAAGAAATAAAAAAAGAAGACCAGTAATTAATAGTAGTTGGCTTTATATCTGTGGTGGCAACAAACAAACAACACATACCAAAATGTAATGATTTCTATAGAAAAAACTTCTATAAAATTAAAGTAATATTATTTTTTATTAAAATTTTATTTTATTTTTGCCTTCATTCATGCTACAGAGTCAGTGAGAAGCATGAGCTTACCTCTGAGACAGCAGAAGGTCAATTATAGGTGGGATAGATGAGAGACCCACAATTAGGACGGATGCAAAGGTTGTCTTCAGGTGGATTCTGGGTTTAGTCCTGTTTGGAGCCACAATGAAAAAAAACAGATTCAGATGCAGTAATCCAAAAACAGCCTAGGTCAGCTTTGGTCAGTTGCAACTTTAAACAGTTGCCTACTGACAGCTCCATTAGCTGAGCTTTCAGCTCTGTTGAGAAGGCAAGTTTGCTAATAATTGGATGTGCTTCAAAAGGATCCTATATCTACATACTGCTGTCTCAGGGATCATATGGGATGTACTCCTCAGTTTCTCAGACAGCAGTGGCAGGTGATGATTAACCGTGTCTATGATGTTCATAGGGCAAGGTCTGCTAAATTTCACTTAAAACAGGAAGTATGTCCATCCTGTCCTTTTTGTCCAGAAAGCCAATTTTCTCTTGAATCCTATAACATTGTCAGAAACAATAAAACAATAAAAAAGTTGCTGTTCTTGTCTTAAATGGACAGATGAAAATAAGGGAGTAGTGAAAAAATACCAACTGTAAGCAAAATGTGACAAAAACCTTACATCTGCTTAATGGTTTGCCAGCTTAAATTTTTTCTCATTAAGAAAAGTGTGGACTTCACTTCTCATCTAAAACAGGCGTTTCAAGACCTGACGTACTGATAACTATTTCACTTCACTGTGATACAACAGCTGAACATGGCCTTATTTCCATACTTACAAACAATACTCTAAAACACCTGGCGTTCACTGCATTCTTTTTTTATTTTTATGTAGTTTACTGTTTTCACTGCTATATCTTTTTGATGCCAAGCTTTCATGGTGCAAAAATCAGCATATTAATTTAGCGTCAGGTGCCCAATCAAATATTTGCTTAATGACACCCATGTGTCTCCTTATCATAGAGAAAGCACCATCACTACACACACCAAAACAGTTTTTCCATTCAAGGTCATTCTCAGCTAAATAATTATCACAGCATTGAGAATATTCTAATGCAGTTGCTTTGTTTAGAAGCTCACCACATAATAATGCATCTTCATGGAAACTACTGTCCCAGTGGTACCACACAAAAGTGAGCAGTAAAGATGAAGTAGTCATATCAGTGGACATGTTCAACTGTCGAGAAAAATACGGGCTATCTTTAATCCTTTGGGCAAGTTGGCTATATATGTCTGAGCCCATTTCAGAAATTCCCGTAGTGATGTTTTCTTTTGTGAGTGTTATTGGGAGCAGTTATTTTGTAGTAGTAGCCTCTCTGATCATCTCCCACCACATATCAATGGCTGCTGGGAGCACTGATTTCATGGCGACAGTGAAAGCTTTCTTTTTTTTTGTGTTGCAAGCTTATCTTCAAAGCACACTTAGGACTGTGATGTTACAGATATAATCTTCTACTTCGGATGTTGTTTATCATTTTTTTATTAAAAGCAACCCCCTGTCATTTCAACAAGTGTGAGGTGCTTTGTTTTGAGATGTCGCTTCAGTTTTGAGGGTTTTGGCACTTCATTAGAAAGTGTCATTCTACACTCAATGCACTGGGACTTTAGATCAATGTTATCACATCTCCTGGCAAATCCATATTTAATGAACTCTGAATTATATTTTTGGAAGCATTTAGACTTTTTCTAAACACTAACACTGTCATTTGACTTAAGCTTAAAAGTTTGTCATGTCTGGTCAACCCACACACAGATGCATGCAAATCTTACTCATGTGTTAGGAAGCATGGTCTCATATTGATAAAATTTGGCATAGTAATAGAAACGTGAAAATGGCAGTGGAGTGGGAATTTAGAACATAGAAGTGTTAAATATCATTTATATAGTATTTTATTTAATATGTTTATCTTGCATACAAAGATTTATCACATTTCAAAGATGTGTAATTCAGCAGCCCATTACAGATCATTGGCTTTTCCCAAATGCAGATTGGCAGACCACTAGACAGTGATTATGGCCCATCTGGGGGCTAGGGCCCAGTGGTTGATAAACACTGCAGTGAGCAACAGTCACAAAGATGAATGAGCATTCATTGAGATTTTGGGCAGTTGAAGTTTAGGATCATGAGAAGATGTATCAGTTCATGTCAGTTATGTAATGGAATTATGCAAGGCTGAGTGTACATATTTGAAATATGCAGAATACGAAATTGAAACCTACAACATTAAACTTGAACTAAGCAGGTTTAGAAAGTAGGTGGAAGTTAGTACTACGATTTTAGCATAATACTGTAACTGAAAGAAAGGTGGTGGAAAATGGCCTGTTGCAGGATGATCTATAAAATATTTTTTCCATCACTTTGGCAATGTTGAGTGGGCATAATCAGTCCTGGCAACAAAGCATGTTGAATGCATTGCAAGTATGTGTATGAAGCTTAATGGACTTTGGATCAGAATCTCTGACAAACACTGTCAAAACTTGCATACTCCACATAGAAGTCATCCATCCATCCGTTTTCCAACCCGCTGAATCCGAACACAGGGCACAAGGCAAGAACCAATCCTGGACAGGGTGCCAACCCACCGCAGGACACACACAAACACACCCACACTATGGCCAATTTAGAATCACCAATCCACCTAACCTGCATGTCTTTGGACTGTGGGAGGAAACCGGAGCGCCTGGAGGAAACCCACACAGACACGGGGAACATGCAAACTCCACGCAGGGAGGACCTGGGAAGCGAACCCGGGTCTCCTAACTGCGAGACAGCAGCACTACCACTACGCCACCGTGCCGCCCACATAAAAGTCATCATAGCCTCAATTCAAGAATTTGAAGATGACAAATGATAAATTAAGAGCCTCTGTTATGTGTGTTTAAAGTAAAATGTAGTTCTAAAAATATGTTACAAAAGATTTAGTTTTATGCTTCTTCTTGGTCTTAGTGAAATGTAAAGGGTATGCATATAGTTAATCCTGCAGCAGCTTGCATTCATTACCTCTACAACCATAATTTAGAAGTTACGAAGTAGTAAAATTTTTTGTTTCATTGATAATGGCAATAATACATTTTATGATAGGCATTTATTTTCCTCATTTCTCTTTAGTTATATTCCCTAGATTTTTTTGGAACATCTGAAATCCAGCAAGGATGGCTGGTAAGAATATTAGTTACTAAAATAATTTGCAGTAGCTATTCAATACCGTTAATTGGTATCTTAATGCAAATTGTGTTGGCTTAAGTCCAAAATTGATTTTCTAAACAATTTGTAGATTGGGTAAATTGCGCAGCTAAAAATTATATGCAAGTATATTTATATTAATTTTTAATGATTTGATTCAATCCAGGAAAGGTAGTGGAATTTAGACTGTCTTTTGTTTAAATGCAATCCATGTTTGATATTTAAGGTTCGAGCTAGCAGAACACTAAAGTGAACGCGGCAGGCAGTTGTTAATAAAAACGAACATTAAAGATCCTTTCAAGAGAGGGCCGTTTTTTTTGGCTCTCTCTTCAGTATTCATATAGGTGGAGAACCAAGTAATTTTCATTCAGTGCCATGCAATGTCAAGAAACCTTTATCTGCTGTTTTATAGGAAGACAGGGACCATGTCTGTATATTTGTCTTTCTAATAATAAGATTTTTTCTTTATATTCTAGTTCCTGTCAGATAATAAAAGGAATTAGGTGATCTTTCTAAAAAAAAGCCCTAGTATAGAAATGTAACACATTTCAAATAATTTCTTTAAAAATAGTGAATTATTACAGCTAATGGAACATACATTTTGGTTTAATTTAAGTTCGGATGTAACTGCTTCTATTTGCCTTTTGCATATTGAGCATTGAACTGTTCTTTTTATTATTAATCACTGTGAGAGAATTCTTTTTTGCAATGCTTTAGCAATATAAACTCTTAAATTCCCATTGTCCTTTAACTTCTTCAGGCTGGTGCTTTTCTAATGTTTTGTTGTTGTCCTTGAGAAAGTACCAAAAGACTATTATACTGTATAACAAAGCCTATGACTGTCTTAATGTTTCTAAATATTACACTAATAAGCACATGGAAATCATGTCTGTGTGATTTCCGTGTGTTTATTAGGTATATGTTAATGAAGCTTTTGTGTAATCATGACACCATATAAAAAACATTGACTGACAAAGGAAGTTACCATAGCTTCATTTTGCTGCATAAACTAGGTGATGTTTGTGTGCTGTACTCCCTTGTTATATCTGTGTTAAACCAAATATTTTGATACATTAATGGATTCTGATGGCCCTTTGTATACAAATGTTGAACTTGAGGATTTCCCTAACAATCACCTATCAAATAACAAAGGATTGCAAATATATTAAAAGGAACTCTCACCATAGAACTTACTTTAGTTCTATATGCATGTGTTTTTGTTTATAATAAAATATCTTCCATCCATCCATCCATTACTAAACCTTCTTAGTTCAGTTCAGAAACAAATAAAAGTAGTAATGTAAGAAAGTATAATGAGGTCACGGCCTCAACCAGAAGTGGTTGCCTTTTCACGACAGACTTTTTTTTTCCCGCCATATTGGTTTTATCTACAGCATGTTTGTTTGTTTATTGTTTCAGTTGTTTTTTTACGTTAAATTAATATCAAATACTGGAATTCAACAGTCTCATATCGCCAGTCATCTGACCGTGACTCCTGCACTTGGCTTTCTGTTAGCTAAACATTGAGAATTAGCTCATTTCCCTGACACCCCTCTTTTACAAGAAGTGTAACAAAAGTATTGCAAGTAAACATGCTAATATCAGCAGATCTGAGGGAGGGGGCAGCACAGAGTTTAGAGTCTGGACAGAGACTGTTCTGTTACAGAACCTGGTAGAACTGGTTCGGGTGCTACAGGACCACCAGATGGAAGCAGGACAAAAAGAATGTGGGAAGGGTGGGAGTGATCCTTCACAATACTATGTAGTATCCAGCAATAGACTTGAATAATGCTTTATTTTTACCAGTGTTAGCTATTCACCTTATTAAAAGGGCAAGTGTCTGGGTGTCCATCCAGTTGCTTTTTGGTATGGGATTTGTAAAAGCAATGCTAATGTTTGTAATTTGCTTTCTGATGGAATGAAAAATGCAATGCATTTTATTAGTATAAATTTTTTAGATGTGTATTCTGATGGAATGACAGATGCAATGCATTTTAACGCTACATGCAATACAAAATATGTTCCAATAGATAGTGCACAGCAAACATTAACACTGCGGTCTTCATTGATTGCTTAGATTTCAACCCATCTTAGATGTGTAGCACAGGTAGTTAATTAACAAAATGATAACTTTAAAAACCTTCATCCACTGCCAGAGTTTGACAACCCTGAACTTACAAAATATGCTTGATGTATATATGAAGAAAGTTTACATTGGTTCAGGATTTAGCTTCACATAGCTGCTAATATAGAAAAAATACCTAAATTTGCTTACAACTGGTTCAAGATGCTAAGATTTCAGGATAGGATTTTTTTTGGTAATTATATGGTGAATATATGGCTTAAACTCAAACAGAAAGAAAACAAATCTTAAGAGCCTCCTTGAGCTCTTTGAGCCTTCTCAGCTCTTGAATTCAAGGTCAACACAATCAACTTGTAGGAAGCTTTTACGTATAAGCCAGAAGTTTAATTCAAGCCAATTTCAATATTCATTTTATAAGCCTTGTATGAAAATCTGTAAGGCCTCGGCCTGTCCCACCAGAGCTCCCGCTAGCAGCCACAGATATTTTTCATGTCTGAGTCTGAATTCCTGGCTAAATTTCTACGGATCCTTGGTGACTCTAAGAGTGCCTGTTTTTTCAGAATATACAGCTTAGTCACACATATCAAATATGAAAACATTTTTTTGCCATGTCCTATGACTTCCTTCCCACGTTTGGTGCCCTCAGAGTTATTGCTTCCACAAAGTGATTACTGTCATCTAGCAAATACCATTTACCAAGATGGGTTAACATACTTAAGCACAATATACTATTAATGTTATATTAAAGATGTTCCTGATCTTTTTGGAATAAAATTAAGGTCTAAAATGTCCATTGTCATCATTATTTCAAAGATTATGAATGCTGCATTGAATGGATGCTCTGGATTTACATGTGGGACTATTACCCTATCAATTAAAGAAGAAAGGAATTCTTACAAAAATATCTTGGTATATAGCACCTGGGTCCCTGTATGTTTTATTAAAAAGTAAGCATACTGTGCCTCATATTAAATTCACTGTCGCTTTTCCAGTGTCATATCTTTATTGTTAAACAGTCATTGTAGAGAATAGATACATTGGGTACTTTTAAAAAGTACACAGTATTCCCAAGCAGGTAAAGCCAAGACATCTATTCTTGTTCTTCTTGACCTGTATGAATTTTAATACAGTTGACCATAAACCTCGTGCTGCATTTATTTAGGACATGGGTTGGCTGAGGTACAACAATAGTGACCTGAATTGGAATTTGTTAATCACAGTCAGTCTGTACTTTCTTTCATGCAACTGTTTTATATCAAAAGAGTTTTGATAACATGCATTGCTTCCTGAGAATTGATTTTGAGCTCTCTGTTATTTTCATTGAACTGTATATATTCCTTTTGGATACAATTCATCAGCAGGTAAAGCCAACTGGCTATATCCTAACTACAGGGTCACAGGGGTCTGCTGGAGCCAATCCCAGCCAACACAGAGCGCAAGGCAGGAAACAAACCCTGGGCAGGACGCCAGCCCACCTCAGTTGGATACAATTATTCAGTAGAATGTTTTTCACTTCCACATCTATGCATGTAATATAAAACAGTACTCTTCCATGTCATAAAATCACGCAAGATCTGCTATTACCTTAGTTCAATCCTAAGCAAGTTTTTAAATCTTTGTCTTTCATATTCGTTTTAAGATCAAAGAAAGATGTGTGTTCTGATCACCAGACCTAGAGTATATTAAGTACTGTTAGCTTGCTGGCATTGTCCTTTATCTATTAATCAATCTTTATTATACCAATAGCAACCTATTCCTATGAAAAGCCCTTAAAGAACAAACAAATTACAGCAGAATTTTAAATATACTAATACAGAATTACTGAAAATTAGTGAGAGGAACTTGAAGCACGCCCAAAGTATGTCTGTCAAAAATGGCCATACCAACCAAACATTAGAATAATCTAAATAAAATCAGGCCATTCAGCCCAATAAAGCTCATCAGATCTACCCACCTAGCCAGTTTTGAAGGTCCCTAGAGCCCTTCTCTCTACCACACTACTTGGTAAGTTATTCCATGTGTCTACGGTTCACTGTGTTAAGAAAACGTTCCTAATGTTTGTGTGAAATTTACCCTTAACAAGTTTCCAACTGTGCCCCTGTGTTCTTGATGAACTCATTTTAAAATAACAGTCTTGATCCACGCTACTAATTCCCTTCATAATTTTAAACACTTTAATCATGTCACCTCAATTTTCTTTTGCCTAAACTGAAAAGGCTCAGCTCTTTTAATCTTTCCTCATAACTCATACCCTGTTTCTAGGTACTCACTCAGTTGATTACTATTTTACATTAGAAACATTTACCATCCCCTCTAGCCCTGGAATCATCCTGGTTACTTTTCTCTGGACTTTTTCTAGCAAAGCTATGTATTTGTAGTCTGGAGTCCAAAACTGTACACATTTACTTCAGATGAGGCCTTATCAGTGTATTATAAAGCTTGAGCATAACCTCCTTAAACATGTACTCAACACATCCTGCTATATAATCTAACATTCTGTTATCATTCTTAATGTCCTCAGAACTCTTTCTGTAAGGTGATACTTACGAGTTCACTATGACTTCTAAAACCTTTTGATAAGGTGGTGCACTTTGAATGGTTAGACCTGCAGTACAGTATATTCAAATGTAACATTTTTACTTCTTATGTGTAACACTTTACATTTAGTCATATTTACTTCTATTAACAGAAGCTCCGCATAGAGCTTCTGTAAAAAGACCAATTTCCTTTTGTGGACAAATAAAGTTCTATCTATTGTGGAATATTCATACTCGGACACAAACAGGTAAACACAGAATGTCCCAAAACACGCATGTTTATTTACAGGCCACACCACAGTGAACAAAATAATAATAATAAAGCCCCTTTTCACTCTCTCTTCTGCTGCCTCCAACTCCTCCCTCACAAGCTCCGTCCTCTTCCACCCAACTCCGGCCCCCGAGTGGAGTGAGGTGGCCTCCTTTATACTTCACTAGGAAGTGCTCCAATTCTCCTATAAACATCCGGTAGCACCTCCGGGTGTTGCAGAAGTGCTGCACATGAATTCAGCTCCTTATCTGGCAGTACTTCCAGGTGCAGCTGTATGGGGTTCCAAGCCCTGTGCCCGTGGCCCCGATGAAACCCAGGGTGGCTGTCCCTTCATGTCCAAGGGAATGGCTTGCCTTTCTCTCCAACCCTTGCACCTCCAAGCTTCCCGACAGGGCACGATTCCCAGCCATCCATCTATCTATCTATCTATCTATCTATCTATCTATCTATCTATCTATCTATCTATCTATCTATCTATCTATCAAATTTAATCTGACACAGATTTCCCAAAGCCTGTATGCTGTCCAAGTCCCTCTGTATTGATTCAAAAAAATTCTAGATTAGTTTTTCTCTTTGCAGCATCTTTTTAACTCCTTAGTAACCCACTGTTTTGGTACTAATTCCAAATTTTTGGATGTACCTGTTCTGCATTATATTTAAAATTATTTTTAAACCTGTTCCGATGTTCCTCGGCTGTCTTCAACACTTAAAAGCTTATACCTGCCGATCCCACTTCCAATTTGCTGTATCTGTTCAAAATTTGTGCTGCCCTACCAAAGTTAAACTTAAAAGTATTGTTCTTTGCAATTGTGCTCTTCCAAAACACTGACAATTATATTATGGTCATTTGATAGTAGCAGTTAAATCACTTCTACACCCTCAGTTTCATCCTGGATATTAGAAAATGCTAAATATATACAGACCTCCTTTGGCATTTGTTCTTTAACATACTGGGTTAAAAATAGTCACTAATTACATAGTACTCCTCTATTTGCAAGTTTAGTCCAGTTAACTTTTGAGTAGTTAAAGTCCCCCATGACTACAATATCCCCCTGCAAATCTTCCTTTGAAATATTACTTAAAAGATTCTCATTGAAATTACTGTTTAAATTGGGGGTCTACAGCACACTCCTAATGCTTTCCTGATGAATCCAGATGACCTCACTAGGATTTGTATCCTCATCCAACTGAAGAAGACTTACATGACACAAAAGATACCCCTCCTTTTCTGCTCTGTCTCTCCTTCCTAAAAAATGTATACCCACCAATGCTAGCATAAAGTATTATGCAGAATGCTTAACCAACATTTTGTGTAATTTGTGTAATACCTCAGATAGGTTTAAGCAAAATGAAAGTAGTGATTAATTTAACTGTCAAAGTTTGTCCTACTGTATGTTAAAATGTTAAGATCTAGTAAAAACCCTTAATTTGTTTTCAAAGTTCAAGTTGCTGTAAATATTTCAAAAGGAAGAAGTACATTCTTGGTATCATTTAGATATTGTGAGCTCCTTGTTTCAGTAGCCAAATATATAAATATTTTTTTAATTATAAGAAAAACTAGCTTGTGGCATAGGCAATGTAAATATTTATCTTGTGAGGGTACACAAAACATCTAGAAAACTACACCTACAGTATAAGTATTTCCAATTGTGAAATACTAAAATGGGGACCACTCTCACTCCATAGAAATGCAGTTCTGCAAAATCCCTTCAGTGGAGAAAGACTGACAAGTTAAACCGTGTCTATTTTGACAAAGAATTATTGAGACGGAAGCTCAGTCCTCCTTCACCCAAGATGATTCTGTTTAACATGACTTTAGAATATGCCACATCAGGAAGGTCTCCTAGCATAATATCTACACTGAATTATCTAAAAGTGCTTTAATCAAAGACATACATAGAGTGTTTGACATGGGCAGTCAAACACGAAGAAATGTAAGAAAAGAAAGTTAATGTTAATCAAAGTAGAGCATGAAAAAGAAAGGGGCAAGAAAGTGTCTACTATTTTGGAGGCATTCTACATGAATGTAACAGTGCAGAAGTTTAAATTCCCTGTTTGCAAAAGAACTGTAAATACACCCACAGAGAAAAAAGCCTGAACTGTAAACCCTGTATGGTGTTCCTGTATTTAATACCCATTATGGTATTACTGTTTCCTTTAAGCCAAACCATATGGCAAAAACCATTATTGAGAATTACGTTACAATGTAATTATTCTACTGGGGTCTCAGAGTGCACCTATGCCAGAACTCATTTCTAATTAAAAATTGCTTCATTAAAAGTTTTTAAGCGTGGCTAAAGTCCAGTTTTGGAGGAAATATCATTTTCCTGTAAAAGATTAATTTCTTGTTTTCACCAAAAAAAAGTTATTAAATATTAATATTCATAGACCATGTCCTGTAGTAAAAGTTTCATGGAGACTACATGTTAAGAATTAATGCATTGAATTTTATGAAATTTTGTTAACAAATCAGGGTTGGGCTAAATAAAAACTTATGAGGTGAAACCAACAACTACCAAGTCACTGCTCAAAGTGTCACTAAATTTCTCATACACGTTAAAAATATTAAAAGACAGATATTTTGGAATTTTGAGTACAATATAATACTTTATTTTAATGAGGGAAGAGGTGTATAGAGTTGGCACCCCAACTATTTTTGGGACTCATTCTGTCTTTGTGACTCGAACAGCCATATATATTTCTTATATATATAAACGGCTACGCGTTGAAGTGTGTGTGTCTGTCCGGCCCAGAAGTGAGAGGTAGAGTCGGGGTAACGGCTCCAGCTCCGAGGATACGCAAGCAAGTCCAGCACACTGGCAAAAGGAAACCTCAGAAGAAAGACAGTCGCTTAGCTGCTAATACACAAACGATGTGAGCACGTCGGCAACACGAATCCTCCTAGGAGAGAGATGCCCAGAGTAGTTCTGAAGATTTCAATACTTTCTAGGATCCCGTGCTTTTAACAGCACAGGCTTACACAGTTATTGGGTGTTTGTTCGAGTGCACTTTGCCTCCGCTTGACATTTTTGAGAGAGAGAGAGATCAGAGCTCCGTGTGTTTTAAAGGGTAGCTGCTGATTGCCAGAGATATTACGAGCATCTGGTTTTCTCCCCATGCGGGGTACACTTTCCTGTCACAGCTGAACACGATCAGATACCGTGCTAATGTCTATTGATGTTTAAAGTTTGTCCTGTTTCATTAAGTCAATGTATGTGTGTGTGTGTATGTATGTATGTTGCAACATCAATTCCAAACAGCTATAGCGATTTTCATGACACTTGGTACACGTTTCTCATTGGTCGACTTAAAATACTGTAGAGTGAAATCAACCCTAACCCACCCCCTTCTGGGTAGGGTGGGGATTAATCTTTCGGACTTGTATGCATGTTATCATCCAGTTGACACTCGGAATGACCACCAAAAGGTGAACTGGAGGTGACTGCCAGTATTCTTTATGTTTGAGTACCACTTCGCCCCTGTTGCTTTTGAAATTAAATAGAGTTGGCCAGTTCCGACCGTCAACTGGATGATGACATACATGCAACACTGCAAGACAAACACATTAGTCAGTAATCATTGCTTGTTAATTTATTTTTAAAGTTGTGTTTTTGTTTTTATTACCGTATATACCCGCGGATAAGTCGGGACTGTATTTTACTGTATAATTTCTTGTATTTTATAACGTCGGTCATACAAGTCGAATACGGAATACTCACGCTATTGGTCCAAGAGATTATGATATGCTAACGCCCACCTGAGAGAGTAAACACAAAGCACATGGCATTTTTTTCCATGTGGGTGCGGCAACGTCCTGTATCAGCATGTGCTCCTAACCCCTCTCTCTCTCTATTGTGCCTATGTGACCACACAGTAATACCTGAACTATTCCTAAGCAATGTTTGCACTGTTTTGTGTTTTTTGTATCTCACACCCACTTTATCATAAGAACATTCCTTATCTATAATTGAGCGTTCGATCAGAAGAAAATATGAGGCTGGTTTTAAATTAAACTTTTTAAAAATTGGCGAAAGAAATTGGTAACTGTGCTGTTGCCATACATTTCAATGTGTCTGAGAAACTGGTGCGACATTGGAGGAGGCAAGAAGATGTAAAAAAAAAAAAAAGTGTGGCATTTTTGAATGGCCGTATAAGTTAGTCTCTGATTTTATGATCGATTTTTCAGGTTTCAAGAACCAAGTCATATTTGTTTTTATTTTTAAAGTTGTGTTTTTCTTTAATTATTTTATTTTTCTCAAGCAATTACAAAAAAAAAATAAAAAAATCTTTATTTTCCTCCTGGGCAACGTCGGGTATTTCAGCTAGTCCTATTAAAAAACCAAATGCATGTGTTTCCTTAGAATCAGTGATAACCTCTACATGAATCACTCAATTGCATTGATTCTGTCATATACTAGACCTATTCAATTTCATTAATTTGGTAATTAACATAATTAAAGCTTTTTGCTTTTGTATATGATTAATGGCTATCCATTAAACCGGGGGTCTCCAACTCCAGTCCTAGAGAGCTACTGTGGCTGCAAGTTTTCATTCTAACTCTTTTCTTAATTAGTGACCAGTTTTTTGCTGCTATTGAACAATATACCTTTATTTTTTTGACTTTTCTTGAGACTCTGACCACTGAATTGATTATTTTTTCTTTAAATGGCACATAAACATAAATGACCAACTAAGCTGGGGCCTCAAACTTCAACCTTCATTCAGTTTATTAACTTGAAGCCAATTCACGTTGCTAATTAAACCCATTATTTAATTCCATGGTGCTCATTCTGCCATGACAGACATTTCCAAAACTGTTGATTTTCTTTTTAGGAGTGCTGTCAAAATGTTTTGTGGACCTGAGCAGATCAACATTACTGAGGTCTTCACCTTTCTTTATTTTCAGTTATTGTGTAATGGACGCAGGTTGTTGTTTATGTGTTGGTTCATTTTGTGTCTTAATATTGTTTGGTTTCTAATTAAGGAGAAAAGAAATAATTAAGGGGCCTGAGTCTTACATTCTGCATCAATTAAAATTAAGGCAAAGAGTTAATAGCAGCAACATCTGGTAACTAATTACGAAAAGGGTTAGAGTGAAAACCCGTAGCCACAGTAGCAGTCCAGGACTTGAGTTGGAGACCCTTGCATTAAACCAATAAGATTCTTAAAAAATATGTGTATGCTTTTCTAAAGTACTCTTAACTAAGGTATTAGCAAATACATTTATTATAAATCAGCTATAATTAAATGTTTTAATCTTTACTATATTAGGTTAAATAAATGACTACTTGCATTCCATGATAAATATATTTACATAAGAGATATTAAAGAACAGTAAGAGAAATATTTTTTGAAAAAGACACAAGATGTCTTCACACTGCCTCCATGCATGAAAAATCCAATTTTTAGAAGAGCACAGTTTTAACTGAATTTTATGTTTTTATACATTTACTTCTATATAGTTCACTCTGTGATAAAAGTTCTCAATACTGTACACTACCTACAAAAAACATTTTTTATTTATTACTTTGGAATGTGTAACTTAATAATCAAATATCTACTATAGTATCTTTGGAAAGATATGTTCCCTTTTCAACATGTCCTCAGTAGATGTATTTCTGCCTACAGTCTGAAATTCATCTTCAAGGGGCATTTTATAGACAGATTAAATTAAACTGGAGGTTCATAAAAAATATAAAAAAGATAGTAAATTCACTTTTAAAGTTATGTACCCATATAGAGATTCACAGTTTTTGAGATAGAAAATTTCTGCATCTTGGTGACGCAGTGTTTAATGCTTCTAAACGGACAGACGTACAGACCTGGGTTCCATAGTCAGTCACAGTGTAGGTTGAGTTTGCAGATTCTATTCCTGTCAGCATCAGTCCTGTCTGGTGTTGTACCTCTATCCAAAGACATGCAGTGGTATGGTATGTATTCTTTTACAGACTAACATTTTACATAGGTTTGATTTCTGGCTTGTACCAAATGCTTTGAGTTCAGGTTTTCCTTCCTTTGTTTCCTATGTAATTAAAATGTATTTTTGTAAAAAATTAATGGTTGAATAGGTTAACTCTGTGTTCACACAATTAAGCCAGATTTACAATTAAAATGTGTGGCATCTTTAAAAATGTCAGCAAAATGGTAAACAAACAAAACACCTAAACAATCTGCTCAAAGAAAGTGGTGTGCACCTACAGAAAATGAGTCTGTGAATAATAGTGAATGAGGCATAGTAGTGAGTTAGTGAAACGCTCAATAATTTGGCCTATTTATGCTTACCACTGTCCAATTTGACTTTCAAGTACAGTAAGTTCATGTAATTTCCATATATGTACCTATAGCATGCTATGAACTTTCCATTTTCTCTTGCAACAGCTGCACAAAGTATAAAGAAAACTACTGAACAATTGAGTATATTGCCTGAAGTTAAGTAGCACAGTTTAATTACCCCTTAATTATTATTGCCACTGTAATGTGTTGCAGTATAATGGCAGTAGTTTGCTTTATCTGTTGAAATACTAAAATCAGCAAACTCCAATGAGGTTGCCAAACACTGTTAAAATGTTAGAAAACTCCTGTTGGAATGGTAGAAGTCTATCGATCTTTTGATCTATCTATCTACAGTATGAATTTTGTCTAAAAGTGGAGCTGGTCAGATGTAGATTCAGTTTTAAAGTTATGGTTTCCCTAATTGTGTCCTCAGTAAAAGTTGAGCTGGGCTTAAATAGACAATTTAAAAGTTATTGTGTCCTCAAGAATTCTTATGCATTTATTGATTTATCTTTTTATATGTTTTTGTCCTCTTTTCTCGTCTTCTAGTTATCTAGTTTATTAATCTTGTTTGGATATATTCAAATTTGAGAATCACTTAGTTTTAAAAGTTTACTTTTTTCTGCTTTTTATTTAGTTTTAAACAAAGTTCCATGATATTTAGAGTAGCTCTTTCCAACAATCCTGATCATCATCTTTCTTTACAATCCTGTCTACCCATGAGTACAGTTTAATTTCAAGATTCCTATGTGAGTTTGTCTCTGTTCAAGCAGCTCATCTATCCTGACAGGTACAAATGGAAGATCTGATTTAATTTCAGTGTTACCCAGCAGATTGGTTAAACAAATTCACCTCCAAAAATATTTTTTTCATATGTTACTTACCAGATGTAGTTTGCAGTCATGGCTAAGAAAGCTTTTTTACTTAGGTTGTAACAGTAGGGGGCGATATAGCTCCCTATTTGCAATAAGTTCTTTTGTAATTGCGGCATTTTAAGTAACTGAAAACTATATAGATATGATATTAAACGGCGATACCTCTCCCATAGTGATACGGCGGTAAAAATCACATAAGAGAAAATAACTTAGCTTTCTTTACTGACGGTTTACGCGGCATTACAGGCGAGGATGCCAAATAGCATGACAATACCAAGGTGGGATCTTGATCTATACAGTCTGCCATTTTCTGTTGCTGCGCTGAAAGGATTTTCAGGATGGATGATGTAATCTGTCAACTTCCTCATCTGTAACACCGCGTAAATCGTCAGTAAAGAAAGCTAAGTTATTTTAATGTGATTTTTACCACCGTATCACTGCGTGAGAGGTATCACCTTGTAATATCATATCTTTATAGTTTTTGGTTACTTAAAAAGCTGCAATTACAAAAGAACTTCTTCCTACTAGGGAGCTATAACGACCCCCCCAACTGGTACAAAATGGCGTAGTCGGCAGGATTGTGGCTAAATTAATAACCGTATCATATTTATAATGTATTATATATATGTAAAATATGCTTCTGATAATGAAGGCATGGAAGGTCTCGGTCAGATATTGAGTATATTGGGATGGTCGTGCGCACTGTCATGGACTCCCGTGACTGAGTTATGCTGTCTTAAATGCCTGGCCTTAATTGGAATGGTGATATTGATTAATCCTGAAACAGTACAGGAGGCGGTCTTGAAAATATTGGATACAGTGGATAGGCAAAAATAAGAAAAACAGCTGCTAGTGAATGCAGCTTCTGGTAATTACATTATGCGAGTTGGACTTAAAAGTCCAAAGCATGATTACAAAATGTGGGAATAAAAGACGAAACTAAGTCGGACACGATAAATTGTAAACAACAGTTTTATACTTGTAGACATGAGACTGGTTGTCCAGAATAAAGTGAAACAGCACCTGAGTGAACAACACAGATTAATCAGATGCCGTATGAAGTCCAAAATCTGCCAAAGAAGTAAATGCCGTGTTGGGGAACACTGTTATTAAAATAAATTACATCGTTAGCCATTAGGGATAGTATTTTGTAAAGCTATAAAGAGTTGCATGTTATTAAGAGTTGATGCATGCAGACATTCATTTACCTTATCGTCTGATGAGTCACGTATCCAGCGGGTCCAGTAGTCAAATACTTGAAAGATGAACAATGTCAATGCCGATAAAATCCATAAAGGCTCGATCACACTCAATAAAATAATTGTAGAAATCTTTAATGGCATAATAGCAGCCCGATGTAATCCAAAATACACGATTCATCCGCCTGTTAAAAAAGAAGTTTATGAGCTATGCAGCTATTCCTATCACTTTACCTAAAAAGTTAAAGGTTAAAGGTTTTGGCAACCCCCATACCTATACTACTAAAGTATCATGCTGTGTGGTAAAATACACAGAAATTATTGAAATCATCGTATACATATAGCTTAAATTATGAGCCTACGATATAAGCTAGTGTTTAAAAAGAAACTGTAAATGTTGTACACAAATAGCACTAAAATATAAAAGAGCTCTAATTTAAATTGGAAAATGAACAAATACATTTAATTTTAACTTTGCAATGAGAAGCATGCCTCTGTTACCTTCCTGTAAGTACTGGCCATACTTTTAAGAAAGTATTAATTGGATAAGTGTGGATTTAAAAATGAGATAGTTTCTCACATGACAAAGAAATATAATTATCGATATGTATAATTGGGTTAAAATAAATAAAATGTCTCCACTTTTGTTTAAAGCTTATCATAAATGTGCAAAACATTTTTCCTTTCGAACCTTGATCAAGTTTAAAGGAAAAAATGCTCTTTTTATAATAATAAATGAGAAAGGAGACAAGTTTTTGCAAAAAGCAGAATGTACCTGATGTGCGTGAATGAAGGTTGTATGTTTTAGGAACTATAAAGGTAAAGAGTATGGTGGCGCAGTGGTTAACACACTTGTCCTGCGATTGGAAATAAAGGTTTAAACATGTATGTTTTCCTTGGTTAGTCAGGATATTCTTTGTGACCGCGTAACTTTTTCTAGGAATGCTTTCTTGTTGTGGAGTTGTGCTGCGTGATTTCACGATGGGTGGATCCACCTTGTTGTCACTGAATTGGATCGCCATGGAAATAATTTTCCTTGATTGTCGCAGAATCGGTTCGCCACTGAGTTTTCATGATCTGGACACTAGCGCCGTATGAAACTGAGGTAAGATGTACTCCTACTTTAATGAAAGTTATACCAGCTTGCGTCCTGAGAAGTTGTTTGATTATAATGATAAGCATGAAAGTAAAGAAAGTTGTTTGAGGGTCGTGATAAGTAAATAACCATGAAGGGAAAGACTCGTTTAAGTGCGTTGAACGGTGAAACTTTAAAAAAAAAAAAAAAGCACAACCTCGAGCGAGTTTATAGCACATATGATAGAGATCTCCGTGAATGAAATACAATTGTAAAAGAGAACTTGAGTATGAGAATATGTGAAGATATGGAAGAATGCAGCAATTGCTAAGTGTGTTGAAATGATTGCAAAGAGTGAAAGCTGTTTGTTTTTGAACAGTTGCTTTCTCAAGTGTGCTGAATGTTGTTTAAAGAACTTCTGCCTTAGCCAAGAAAACTACTCGGAATGGGAAAGAAAAATAGAAGATTAATTATTCTTATTCAGATCTGGGGTGGCAGATGCTCTTATGTCATTTGTAAGTGTGTGTCTATTAAAAGTCTATGTTTTTGCTTTTTTCTGTCAGCTGACTAATTAATAATGTGAAGCAAAACCCAAAAAGATGAGAGACGTCTAATATAAATAAATAACATAATAGTAGGGAATCATATCCAAATTTAATTGTATTTGTAATGCATTCTGTGCCTAGTCAGTGAGCCTGGAATGTCTTTGAAGCCTACAAACAGATGCAGTGTTAAATAAAGCCATGACTTATTAACCTAGATGAATCTTAGAAAATTTTAACTGAAGGCAGGAGGACAGTCTGTAGCATGGTCAATTAAAGAGTTAAGAATTTAAAAGTCTGAATTTCAATAAATGTATTATAAGCCTAAAGAATATGTAACATCAAAACTATAGATGTTCTTTTTTTCCAGATTCAGCAAACCCTGTGACCAATGGATGAAACACACAAACTATTTTTTCTATACAAGTTGCAAGAAATAGTTTAACAGCAAGTTTTGGGCAGAGAAATTAGAAATAATCTAACCAAAGGGTGGTGAATGTTTGATTATCAATCATAAATTAATGAACAGCAGTTATTGAAATTATTTCCTTGAATGCTGATTAGTGAAAGTGTAAGGGTATAACATTCTGTACAATAAAAATGTTTAAATATAATAATAATTGAAAAATACAAAAAGTTAAATGTTGCTAATTTCTTTTTCAAATACAATGAAGAGGATTTGCATATTTTGATGTTTGTCAAATGATTATTATTATTATCACTTCAGTAATTATGAAATGTATTAGAACTGAAATACACGAATGCATTTGTATCTGTTAGTGATTAATTTTATGAAGATTTGTTATTACATCAGTGTACTAAGGTTAGTGCTCAGTGATAATGCACATAGCCGAATGGTTTGTTAAGTTAGTTATACATTAGGAAATTTATATTATAAGGGAACAATTCAAATGTTTATCATTAGTCTATATAAACTGTGCTGTTGCAATATCTTAAAGATGTTTAAGAGATTTCTCTCTTGATAAGCTACAGTTTAAAAGTTATATGGTATAGATGTTATAAGATTTTTGTTTTAGACAAAAATGAAAACACTTAAGCTCAAATATGTAACATCTTGTTATAATTTAAGACATCTGTGATGTATAACTGATGCAATGTGTTAATTTTTTGTGTATTATCCTACTGAAGAAACATTTTCACTAGTCTGGTTTAAATGTATTAATTTATCTCTAACTGTTATTTATGATATGAGACTGAGAAATGAGAGTCTAGGACTTTTATTAATAGTGCTGAATTGTATTATACATATAATTGATAAAGCAATGTTTTATGTTATGTATTTGCTCAAGCCTTCACCCTTCTTTAATTAGCATAGCAAGTATTTCAGTTTGACCATTCAATTTAGTGGTTAAGGCCTCTCCAACTCAGTGGTGGAGTTTTATCAATAAAGAAAAGGTGGTGTTCTACAAATGAAGATTTAAAATGACTGTACTGCACTAATGACTCTTGATCTGCTGCACATACCTGATAATAGCTGGTGAAGAAACAACTCGCTTTTCCAGAGTGGAAGGAGTGTGGAATCAAAGAAAGATTGTAAGTCCAAATAAGGAAATCTAAAGCTGTGATATGGTTCTGCAGAGATTTGCTGCAGAAACAAGGTTTTTATGGTCTTTAACAGAAACAGGCTGTGAAATGCCACTGAAGTGAGATGACAGCTGTTGAATGCGAAGGGCTCCCTTGATTGAATGCTGTATCCAGTGCAGGAAAAGTGAAGTGTTCCTCTGCTAAGATTTCCACCTACACCACTGGTGGGATACAATTATCACTACTTAATAACACCATGTTAAATGTAACTGTTTGTCCAAGTGTACTGTAAATATTTATTTAAGCTGGTATATTAGATGAATCAGGAGTTATAGTGGCACTACACCCCAGGAACTGTCTACACTATAAAGGGGGATTAAGTACCTTTTGCTTTGTAGATAAGACCCTCGGGGCTTGTTTTGTCACAGATCCAGTGACAATGGGTTGATTGTAATTAGAATGTAATTTTAATGTCACTGTGCTCTGTACAAGAAATTATTTTATAAATCCATTCACATGTACAGGCCAGGCCAAAAGGGGTTCTCAGCACTTAGAAGTGCTTAGCCAAGCATAGGACAAGATGGACGGAGTCAGCTTGAGGAATGTGTAGTCAGCCTAAAGACAGGCGTATGCTATTTTGTCCTCTGTTGGAAGTGAGCACAGAATCATCTTTCCTTGTTTGGAAATAGGCTATTTGCTGACATGGGGTCCTGCACATGGAGGTACCAGTATAAAAGGCTTGAACAGCAACCAAACACTTCTAAGCCGACGGACGGATGGAAGATTACGTCATCCATCCTGAAAATCCTTTCGGCACAGCGAAAAAAACTGTATAGATCAAGATGCCACCTTAGTATTGTCATGCTATTTCGCTTCCTCATCTGTAATGCCGCGTAAATTGTCAGTAAAGAAAGCTAAGTTATTTTCTCTTATGTAATTTTTACAGCCGAATCACTATGGGAGAGGTATCATCTTTTAATATCATTAGGGGCTTTGTCCCATGCTCGCTTCGCTCGCCAACCCCCGTGTTTGGTTTTCCGGATACACACTTGTAAGATTTTTTTTTTTCTTTGAATTGTTGATATTTAATTAGTTTTACTTTTATTTCAGAACTTCTGTAAAAACAATATTTTGAATCTTTCATGTCCCGATATGCTGAATCTTTTAAATGAGGTCTGTAAGACTTGTGTTTAATGACTTTGTACCATAATTTAGGATAGGTTTCTCTGTTTGGAATTTCAGCACAGACAAAACGATCCACAACATCAGCAGTTAATAATTTTTTTTTGCAAAGTAACCAATAAATGCATGTGAGTTAAACCCCATTTTTGAAATTATCTGACTTAAACTAATTTCCTTTTGTTTGCATCAATGCGATCTGTACTATTTTTTGATACTGTAGCAACTGACGTAATAAAGTGTCACAAAAGTTCTACTTGAACAATCACCGACTGCGTAACCCCAAACACAACTTTCTAGCACCCTCTCCAACCCCTCCTCCCACGGGTCTCGCCTCCCCCTTACTGCATCAATCAGCACCCAGCTATCAGTCTTCTGTACTGTACTCTGCCCTCCCTCGATCAGACTTAACAGTCACTTAAAACAAAAAAGGTTTCAGCTAGGCTGGGACGCTACAATACTTTTGAACTTTACTGCTTTTATATTCTGTACCCTTCTCTGCATATGTATCGCGCCTTGGGTCTCTTTTCTCCACGCTGGTCTTTCTTCTTTGCTTAGATCACAGGATCTGTGTGTGCCATGTGACTTTACATGACTGAATGTTTTGCTGGCTGTCCATGCTCTTATTTGAAAAGAACGGTGTTTCTTGCAAGAATCTTATGTTCCACATTCCCGCGAGACAGTCCGTGGCCAGTCTTTTTTGTCTCGCAGGTCTTTTAAATGTCTTCTGAGAACTCCCGAGAAGATCACGTATCGTTGCCTTGCTTTTCCATTTCAGGACTTTTTTTTAATATAGAGAGATATCTATATAGTTTTTGGTTACTTAAAATGCCACAATTGCAAACAAACTTATTCCAACTAGGGAGCTATATCGCCCCGTACTGGTACAGAGGTAAAGTTCAGTTTAAGCAAAAGGAGATAAGAGGTGACATGAATGACGTGTTTAACACTATGAAGGGAATTAGTACTGTGGATCGAGACTGTTATTTTAAAACAAGTTCAACAAGAACACGGGTATGCAGTTGGAACACCGATAAAGGTAAATTTCATGCTAACATTAGGAAAGTTTTCTTCACACAAGAACTGTAGACAAATGGAATAAGTTACCAAATAGTGTGCTAGACAGTAGGACTCTATGGACCTTCAAAACTGGACTTGATGCTATTTTGGAAGAATTAAGTGGATAGGTCTGATGAGCTTTATTAAGCCAAACTGCTGTTTTTGAGCTGACTGTTCTAATATTCAAATGTTATAATAAAAAAGTTTCTCATAGAGCAGGAGCCCATGCTGAGCAATATTGGACAACAACAAACAATGTCAAAATGTCCATAAAAAAAAATCTTGATACTTGTGTCGAATAACCCATATGTTATGTCATCCAGTAATATGCATACAACATCCCAAAAACATGTATTTTTGCTAAAATACTGTTAAATAAATAACTTCCAGAAATCTTTCTTATGGGCTAATATAGATGTGCTCAAAAACGCCCTAAGCATTTGAATTGCAGATCCGTCTCCACACCTGTTCATTGGTCACAACTCCAGCCCAGTAAAAGCTTCTTTATTGGCTAACATTCTGTTTCAGGCAATATCAACAGTGCAAAGTCCACTGAGAGACATATACAACAAAGTTTAAAAGTTAAAAAAGCAAATGAAAATATCAGGAAGAGAATATGCCTTGGACTTGTGCATATCCAAAATGTTTCAACAAGAAGAAGGTCATAATCCCAAGGTAATCCAGTTGTGGATATAAATACAAATGTAATGACAGGAGGTGTGTCTACCATTCAAATGCTCGTTTGAGTCTGAGAAAGTTCTGTTTTAGTTCACGAGAATGTTTTCTGCAAGTAACATATTAAACAATATACATGTCTTGCTAGTCTTGATCCACTGCTTGTATGGCGCTCAAGAGTATAGCACTAAATCTGACAGAAAGGATGGTGCTCCCTTCTGTGGCTCATTGCATTGAGGCATAGGTTATTCATTATGTTTGCTTTGGAAAAAATTACATTTGCTTTTCACATGACAACCTTTTAAAATGAAAGATAGAAAAGCTGTAAAGACCAACAAACTGGGAGAATTATCTGGAAGGGGTTCTAGATTTTAATTCAGAAATAAATTCATTGCATTAAAACCTTTCAGAATGATTTTCTGTGGGGATGGTAATGAAACATTTCTGCATTCAAAACATCTTTTTCTTTAAAGTTTTGTGTTTCAGACATGAATTTTATTTTGCCTGTGATGTGTGAAATGTGCAGCTCAGATAATATTTATATTCTGAAATATGACAACCTGTTCTCTTTTCAACAAGGACCTATTACATAAATATTCATACCACTAGAGGCTCTTATTTGCCAAATAAAGATTGAATTTTAAAATACATTTCAAGCTTCACACCTCCACACTAATGTATCTCTCAATCTGCCTGAGGACAACATAATGTAGCTTGTATATTAAGGTAAAAAACTTTAAAAATCCACAAGGCTTAGTCTAGTTAATATATCTTTAGTGGAACTGATGCATATTGAGCTCTATATTTAAAAACTGTTTCTTCTGGCACTCTGGGACTGTAGAGATTTAAGTCAGTGTTTCTGAATAAAGACAAACAGTGTACAAGTTACATTGTTTTACTGTAAATAAGTTAACAAAATGGATCCTATGGTTCTGTGGGCAAGTACCTTTGCCTATAAAGCCTCATAAAGTATATCACATATACATATATGTTTTTTATATTTTTCAAGACATGTAGTCAGTATGCACAAATACTGTATGCATTTTCAATATAAACTATTGTGCATGATATTTTATATATTACTAACATCTGAGTCCAGCATTTGAGAGAAATAGTGTGATTCTACTGCAGAAAATATCTAAAATGCAACATAGAATATACTCTGTAACCAAAGTTTTAGATTATATTTTGTTCTAATTTTAACAATTATCTTAGAAAATACAGTATGCTTAATTATTTCCTTCCCAAGCAAACTAAATTTGAGTCATTAGCATTGATGTAGTTTAATTCTTTGTTTGAAAATAATACATACTGATTCTTTTTTACCCGTGTTTACTTATTTTTTTTATAGTAAGCGATTATCAGTCACTTAATATTACAAGTTCTTTTTAGAGCATCTACTGTATTTGTGTACTGGTGACTGAGTCTGACTAACAACTAATTGTTGGATGTGTGGAGTTTGTGTATTTTTTTAGTCAACAATGGTGGCACAATCATTCAGTCAATTAGATAATATATATGTTGTCCAAATATCATATTCAGACATTTTTTAAAGCCATCAGCATATCTGCTTTTAATTATGTTTACAAAGTTTCATCCAGATTCCCTCAACATTTATGAGAATAATCCAGTGGAATAATGCAGCAAATAAAATTAAGAGGTTTAGCAAAGGACCGGTGTGCTTACAGTACTTTAGAATTACATGAATGAATTCTTGCCAATTTCTAAAAAATATCACAACACATCCTAACAAAGAGAATTTTATTTTTTCCAACACAAGATAATATAGAACATCACTTTCCCACTGAGTTACGGAAGGTAAATTAGGATTCTTCCAGATGAACAAAATAAGACTGTGTGCCAGTAGTATAGTATAGGATATCACAATAGATTTCTACATTGCAAAGTGTTACCTCATCTAGCATTATGCAAAAATATTGCTGTTACAGCATTAGGATTGATTTTTGATTGAAGGCTTTCTAAACATTATACAAAAATTAGTGTAGAGCATTCCCAAAATGGGTGACCTGGTGATTTGGGTGCTAGATGACATTGTTCACAGATAGGACATTGCCCAGGGAACATTGTAGACAAATTTAGACAAAATATAATTGAACAACTAATATTTTTTAGTTGAGTTATTGTGTGCTTGGCACATATTGAACTACAATGTATGTTATGAGTGCTGGAATTTCATTGCTTTGTTGACATTTTAATTGAAAGATCTTTTTCTATCATTCGTTAAGATCATGAAAAAGATCATAATCTTGAAACCTGTTGGTATAGTCTAGTCCGCATCTTCATATAAGCTAGCAGTATCATCTCAGGAATAGCTCCTCTTTACTGCACATCTTTCAGAGCAGCTGCTAATTCTTCCTTGAATCATAGTGACTAAAAGTGCGCATAGTATGCCAAATGATTTTGAGAATAATATCCCTTGATGAGCAGTTGTGATACATTACCTCAGATCTGTGAAATTATTTTCAAAGTCTGTTCTTGTATTTCTCCAACCAGCTTAGGCCATTTTATACTACAATAAATGGTATTTTCCAAGTGGCCACCCTATGTTCGGGAATTTTTCAATTTATTTTCCATCTAATTTCACAAGTTGGCTAATTATATCTGAATTTACAAAATACAATGAAAAGGCAAACAACCGACCTCAAATCCCTAAGTGACCCTACTGTTGCCTTCACTCCATGTGCCACGTTTTCATGTAATCTACTTCTCTTCAGTTTCATAAGTTATCATTAAGCAAAATTTGTCAGTTTCAGAATTCATTATTTGTGATTTTGTATCTAGGGGTATGTGAAAGTCAAAGTAAAATAAGGACCTTTGCTTTTGTCTATTTTTATTTATTTTATTTTTTTTGCTACCTTTTGCATTTTGCATTTGTCTGCTGCTACAGTTGTCTGCTTTAAAAAGTCTAAAATAGCCATGCTATTCCCTTTCTAAAGTTATGCTGTCTGTCAGAATACAATTTTCATAAAAGTCGTTTTTCATTTTATTGCCAAGTATAGTTTTCTTTATTAAACAAAGGCTAAAGACAGGGTTTATTTATTTCTAATTGTTGTAATCAATTTTGTCTTCACAACTATACGGCCAATAATTTAGTCTCCCAAAGGTTTGCTGAAATACAATGTTTTTCAACTGTATTAGCAAAAAAAATCCGTCTTTTGTTCCTCTTCAGTTATCCCGGAGCTTGAAGAATGTGTGACTCTTTTGTTCTAAACTCCTAAAAAAAATAAGATTTAGTGAAAGATTTCAATGCTAGCTCTGTTGTTCCTTCAAATACAGTATAAGCTACATCCTCTGTTAACAAAGCTACACCAGCCAATGCTAACTTTTTTTCTGCCTCATTCTGTGTTTGACATTAATTCCTTCAGGAAACTGTGTGATTGCTTCCCAATCTTTTACAGTAAGATTAGTACAGTAAGTACTATTTTTTAATTGATTTTTGACTATAGATGCTATATAATTTTGTTGATACTTTCAATATTAAATCCAAAGTTTTATGACATATTAACACTCGAATTACCAGAGCCTATAAAAAAACTTGTAGATCCAGCCCACTTTAAATGCGTTCGCACCTCCCCGTCAGTGTCTTTTGTCCTGTAAATGTGCTGATAAAGACAAGCAGCCTACTATTCCATCCCCCGCCGCAACAGAACGAGAACAAAGTTCTCCCAGCTCATGCCTTGATTGATTATCTGGGAGTGAAGTGCTGGAGTTTTAGAGTGGAAATAATAGATCATTATTTGGAACACATGCATTTCATGTGTGTTCCATTTCTACAATAATCTGTGTAAACACATTGTTAAAACAGAAACGTTTTTCATATTTTAGTAGTAAATGACAAAATGTTGGCATAAACTGTATAATGTATGAAGCCTGAAGTCCAATGTACAAATAAACACTTTCACAAACGGATCAGAGACAATACAACCGCTTCTGTGGCATAGTGGTAAGATTTGCTGACTTGTAATCAAGAGTTCCTGGTTCGCTCCTGACTTCCTCCTATATTTGCCGTTTTCAGTAGTGAGCTGCTCTTATTGTTAATATTATACAATAAACACATACATTTGGTTTGTGTCTGTAACAGATGGTGTACATTTATAGGACTTCTAAAAGTTACCTTTTTTTTTCACTTTTATTCTCTCAGTCAAGATCACGATACATACTATCGCCCTAGGGATCTGACACTGTTAGTTTTTATTTGAACCTGGGAATAACTGTAGATGTGAGTGATATTTTGAGGCAATGGAACTGGACATTCTCTGATCTGGAGGGATAAAAGCTGACACACAAACGCTGGTGAATCTGCCTTCTTTGTATCTCACCGTTATTTGATTTTTTTTTTTTTATTCAGTTTTATTGAGTGTTCCTGCTCACGCTGAATTAGTATGCACTTTTTGGCCTATGATGTCAAAAACAAAAACAAAAAACAGAGACATAGGTATATATGATATTTGGAATTATTAATTTTATGACCTGCATAGTACATTTCAGAAAACATTGTGGCACAAATGCAACATTATTCATATTATTCATATTCATTCTCATAACATCTTGCGCTTGTAATCAGTGACCACGTGTTTTGTTTTTTTTTTTAATCTTGCCAGTCTCCACGTAGCTGTGTGCTATTTCCTTTGTACTCCAGGACATGCAGAGGAAAGATTAGTACATAGAGGTAAGTTCAGCGCTATATGCAATCAACAAATTCAAATGTTAACAGTTCACACACACGCAAGGACTGTCCTTCGTACAGCTGTGCTTGAAAGTTTGTGAACCCTTTAGAATTTTATATATTTCTGTATAAATATGACGGAAAGCATCATCTGATTTTCACTCAAGTCCTAAAAGAAGATAAAGAGAAACCAGTTAAACAAATTAAGCAAAAATATTATACTTGGTCATTTATTTATTGAGGAAAATGATCGAATATTACATATTTGTGAGTGGCAAAAGTATGTGAACCTCTAGGATTAGCAGTTAGTTTGAAGGTGAAATTAGAGTCAGGTGTTTTCAATCAATGGATGACAATCAGGTGTGAGTGGGCATCCTGTGTTATTTAAAGAACAGGGATCTATCAAAGTCTGCTCTTCACAACACGTTTGTGGAAGTGTATCATGGCACGAACAAAGGAGATTTCTGAAGACCTCAGAAAAAGAGTTGTTGATGCTCATCAGGCTGGAAAAGGTTACAAAACCATCTCTAAAGAGTTTGGAGTCCACCAATTCACAGTCAGACAGATTGTGTACAAATGGAGGAAATTCAAGATCATTGTTACCCTCCCCAGGAGTGGTCGACCAACAACGATCACTCCAAGAGCAAGGAATGTAATAGTGGGCGAGGTCACAAAGGACTCCAGGGTAACTTCTAAGCAACTGAAGGCCTCTCTCACATTGGCTAATGTTCATGTTCATGAGTCCACCATCAGGAGAACACTGAACAACAATCGTGTGCATGGCAGGGTTGCAATGAGAAAGGCACTGCTGTCCAAAAAAACATTGCTGCTCGTCTGCAGTTTGCTAAAGATCACGTGGACAAACTAGAAGGCTGTTGGAAGAATGTTTTGTGGACGGATGAGACTAAAATAGAACTTTTTGGTTTAAATGAAAAACATTATGTTTGGAGAAAGGAAAACACTTCATTCCAGCATAAGAACCTTATCCTATCTGTGAAACATGGTGGTGGTAGTATCATGGTTTGGGCCTGATTTGCTGCATCTGGGCCAGGACGGCTTGCCTTCATTGATGGAACAATGAATTCTGAATTATATCAGAAAATTCTAAAGGAAAATGTCAGGACATCTGTTCATGAACTGAATCTCAAGAGAAGGTGGGTCGTGCAGCAAGACACAACCCTAAGCACACAAGTCATTATACCAAAGAATGGTTAAAGAAGAATAAAGTTAATGTTTTGGAATGGCCAAGTCAAAGTCCTGACCTTAATCCAATCGAAATGTTGTGGATGGACCTGAAGCGAGCAGTTAATGTGAGGAAACCCACCAACATCCCATAGTTGAAGCTGTTCTGTACAGAGGAATGGGTTAAAATTCCTTCAAGCCAGTGTGCAGGAATGATCAAAAGTTACCGGAAACGTTTAGTTGCAGTTATTGCTGCAAAGGGGGGTCACACCAGATACTGAAAGCATAGGTTCACATACTTTTGCCACTCACAAATATTTAATATTCGATTATTTTCCTCAATAAATAAATGACCAAGTATAATATTTTTTGTCTCATTTGTTTAACTGGTTTCTCTTTATCTACTTTTAGGACTTCAGTGAAAATATGATGATGTTTTAGGTCATATTTATGCAGAAATATTGAAAATTCTAAAAGGTTCACAAACTTTCAAGCAGAACTGTACATTAACTGTACGACATGTGTACCTGTTGCAATGCACAGACTTCTCTCTATGCTGTGGTTCCTATTACATTGAAAAGGATGGTCGATGTTGTATCCTCCTTTTATTTTTCCATCGCCTTTTTTAGTAAAATGCGACAATGAAGTTTCTCTGCAAGGTGAGCCATGAACACTCTTCTTTTCTCAGTGGCCCCTCAGTTAGATTTTTTCAGTTTTATTCTCTCAATCATGATCATGCTCTAACCCCCCTCCTCCTGATCAGACTGCAACTAACAGCGCCAGTATTCACACCCAATAAGACGTTGTTCGTTTTCAAATAACATTGCACTCGTGCGATGATGTTTTCTGATTGGTACTATTCAGGTCATAAAATGATTTCTTCAAAATTTCACATGTATTGTCTCTTTCTTTCAGCATTGTAATAGAAACCAAAGCATAGAGAGAAATGTGTACATTGCAACAGGTACACATGACGCAAATGTAGGAAGGATGGTCTCTGCATGTATGTGAACTGTTAACATTTGAATTTGATGATTGCATATTGCACTGAACTTACCTCTCTCTACGATTCTTTCCTCTGCATTTCCTGGAGTACAAAAGAAACAGCAAAATGTAGAGGATGCATGGACAAGATAGGAAAAAAAACACACACTGTCACCAATTAGAAGCACAAGATGTTATGTGAATGAATATGAATAATATGAATAATGTTGCATCCGTTCCACAATGTTTTCTGAAATGTACTATACAGGTCATAAAATAAATAATTCCAAATATCATATATACCTACATCTCTGGTTTTTTTTTTTTTTTGACATCACAAACTATAAGGTTCATACTAATTCAGCGTGAGCGGAACACTCAATAAAACTGAATACAAAAAAAATCAAGTGACGGTGAGATACGAAGAAGGCAGATTCGCCAGCATTTGTGTGTCAGATTTTATCCCTCCAGATTAAAGAATGTCCAGTTCCATTGCACCAAAACACCACTCACATCTACAGTTATTCCCAGTCTCAAATAAAAAATAACAGCATCCGATCCCTGGGTGGGGGGTGTAGGGGGGGGGAGTAGTAGGTATCGTGATCGTGACTGAGAGAATAAAAGTGAAAATAAAGGGTAACATTACAAGTCCTATAAATGTACATCGTCTGATACAGACGCAAACCTAATGTATTGGTATACTGTATAATATTAACAATAAGAGCAGTTCACTACTGAAAATGGCAAATATAGGAGGAAGTCGGGATCAAACCAGGGACTCTTGATTACAAGTCATTAAATCTCACCCCTGCACCACAGAAGCTGTTGTATTGTCCCTGATCGTTTTGTAAAAGTTTTTTTATTTGATCTTTGGACTTCAGGCTTCATACATTATATAGTTTATGCCAACATTTTGTAATTTACTACTAAAATATGAAAAACGTTTCTGTTTTAACAATGTGTTTACACAGATTATTGTAGAAACGGAACACACATGAAACACATGTTTTCCAAATAACGATATATTATTTCCACTCTAAAACTCCAGCACTTCACTCCCAGATAATCAATCAAGGCATGAGCTGGGAGAACTTTGTGCACGTTCTGCATCTGTGGGGGGATGGTATAGTAGGCTGCTTGCTGCTTGACTTTATCGGCACATTTACAGAACAAAGGACGCTGACAGAGAGGTGCGAATGGATTTAAGGTTGCCGGATCTACGAGTTTTTTTGTAGGCTCTGGTAATTCTAAAGTTAAGAAGCCAAATAATAGTTTTATAGACTCTTAAACATATGTATGTTTTTTAAAGTTTTGCTCAATTCATCATGGGCAACTCAATTGTTAGAATATGTTGATGTATATTTCAAGTGAAGTGTGTGGGCTTTAGCGAGTACTCATGAACAGATCTTTAACTCAAACATAGTCACAGAAGATCTAAGTAGCAAAACAGGACATAAATACAACAAGGGATAGCAAAAGTATCAACACAACAGACATCTGATACTACAAGGCATACCTAAACAGTATTTCTGTTTTTTAACGGTCAGCTGTTAACAATTAGGAAAAGGAACAACCAGAAACAAGAATTAAAGCTAGCGTGGGAAAGAGAGTGGAATTATTGATGTTATTCAAATTATTAAGTATTGACTTTGTTTATAGCAAAACTAATAATTTTGAGAAATTTTTGTAAGGATCCCATGTCATTTCATTATCCTTTTTCTGTAGGCTAGGTGTTCAAAGTGAAGAACTTCGCATTTAGCAGAGTGCAATTGTCTTTACTAAGTGCTGCTTTTTCAATGTTTGAGGTGTAATGTTGTTTTCCTTAGAAAACATTAGGTGTTGGGGTCTTTGCCACACCATCTGTAGCTTTGAAGGGAAAAATGACTCTTTCTACCAAAAGAGTTTAGGCTGTAAGTCCCAGTTGTGGAAAAAAAACTTTCTTCCATCTTCAATGAAGGCAGTCATGGAGATCAGGTGAGAACGCAGAATATTTCTTAATTTCCACAGAGTTATGCACACATGTTTCAATGTTTCAGTCCATGAAGTGAGTAATCAATTAAACAATTCATCTGCTTTTATACTTTTTCTAATTATCATTAACACATATAATACATTATATCATCTTACTCTTAATATACAGAACTTTATTACCTCCTTCAATCAAATAATACCACCAGTAATTTCTGACTTATGTCGATTTTCCTATTATTCTGGACACTGCTTCGTTAAGAGGGTTGTTATGCAGATTGCTTTATTGATCTTAGCACTGCTTCATAGGAGGGGTATATGGGCTTCCCCATAAGTTTATCCCCATTTTTTGAAGGGGTGTTCGTTACTCATTTACCGTATTCGAACCTTGGAAAATGATGTTTGTATCTTGCACTTTTAGCTTTAAGTTACATTGTGTTAAATAATTAACTCTGTTATGGCTTCATATACATATAACATGCTGTAACTTTGGTGGGTATTTTTCCAATTTATTACAAGTATATATATATATATATATATATATATATATATATATATATATATATATATATATATATATATATATATATATATAAAATACCAGCTTTGCAGCTTGGCGAAGTACTGCCTTAAAATTTTTATTAAGAAGAAAATGAAACCTTTTTAAACTGGGGGAAAATATACCAATAATTATTTGTTAAGGATCTCTTTGTATACCACATTGTTAGTTCGGCCCTCCAGTTGTAATATGACCAAGCTGTGCACTGAGCTTACTCTTGAGTATGCAACGTGCAGTTGGCCATGTGAAAAGTAATCTTGTCTGAAATCTCACAGCTTGGATTGTTGCTGTTATAATCAGTTTGATTTTCATGGTTTGTTTCAATTACAACAGTATTTGCAGGACTTGTGTTGAAGTGACATTCGGCATCTGTCAAACGTTGTAAGCATACAACTGGTTTCATCAATAACTTCACATCCAGCTTTTAAGAGTTTAAACATTCATAAACATCAACCACTACTGAGATCGTCACCTGTGAATCTAAGATGTTTAAGAGGCATTGGCGGTTGTCCAAAGGTGTAAAATATTTGGCCATTTCGGTACACTTGAAAGTGACAACTGAACAATTCAGCGGCAGACATCAACATGCAGAACCATAGGTGAAGGGCTTAAGCATTTCACTCTTATAGTGCTCCTGTGTAGTATAATTATCTCCTGTACCATCATCAGTCCACACCTTGAACCTGTCCCAGTCATTCAATACATAAGACACAATGTTCCTCCGGATATCAAGAGTGAGCCTGCAATATGTAACAAAGAGAATGGAAAAGGCAGGTGCCATCTCAGGGCATGGAAACCACTCGATAAGTGACAGTTCTTTGATCGATGGTGATCACCTCGATAGACATGTTAATCGGGGTACGGTTGGAATGATAAAGGAAATGGGTACCTGAACAATGTAAAGTAAGTCTAAAATATCTACAAAATAACTATAATCGTAATAAACGAACAATAAAACAGAGGAGAAGCCGTGGATTAAATAAAAAGGCTGTAGTTATCAGCAGGGAGACATGAATCCTGTGGCGAAGCAAGGAAGAGAATGTAGAGACTGGAGCGACGGACGGCCTTATATAGGCAGGCAGCCAACAACATGGGAGGCGTTGGGATGGAGGACCCAATGCCGCCTCACACGGTGACCGAGCTGCAGGCTATGGACGTATATATGTACGTAAGTAGGATTCAGTTAGCGTTGGGAACCTGCGTACCAAATTTCTTGAAGATGGGCCCATAAGTAACAAAGACCGTTGAAAAGTTCAATATGGCGACCGACAGTGGCATTTTACCACTGAAATAAGTACGTACATTGGTTTCGGTTAGTGAAGGGAAGCCGCCTACCAAATTTCGTGAAGATGGGGCCATAAATAAGAAAGTTCAACAAGGTGGACGTTGTCGACCGTTACGAGTAGAATTTCGAAATGAAACCTGCTTAACTTTTGTTAGTAAGCTGTAAGGAATGAGCCTGCCAAATTTCAGCCTTCTACCTACACAGGAAATTGGAGAATTAGTGACGTTTAAAAGTTCAATATGGCGGCCAACGGTGGCGTCATACCACCGAAATAAGTACGTACATCGGTCTTGGTTAGCGCAGGGAAGCCGCCTACGAAATTTCGTGAAAATGGGGCCATAAATAAGAAAGTTCAACATGGCAGACTTTGTTGACCGTTATGACCGTTACGTGTAGAATTTCGAAATGTAACCTGCTTAACTTTTGTAAGTAAGTTGTAAGGAATAAGCCTGCCAAATTTCAGCCTTCTACCTACACGGAAAGTTGGAGAATTAGTGATGAGTGAGTCAGCGAGTGAGTGAGTCAGCGAGGGCTTTGCCTTTTATTAGTATACTAGCAAAATACCCGCGCTTTGTAGCGGAGAAATAGTGTGTTAAAGAAGTAATGAAAAAGAAAAGGAAACAATGTAATTGTTTTGTCATTGTCATGAGTGTTGCTGGCATATATATATATACTAGCAAAATACCCGCGCTTCGCAGCGGAGAAGTAGTGTGTTAAAGAAGCAATGAAAAAGAAAAGGAAACATTTTGAAAATAACGTAACATGATTGTCAATGTAACTGTTTTGTCTCTGTTGTGAGTGATGAGTGTTGCTGTCATATATATATATATATATAAATATAAATATATATATATATATTTACACACACACAAACATATATATATATACATATCTATACATATACACATATATATACACACACACATATATACATACATATACATACACACATACATACATACACACAAATACATATATATATATACATACACACACACATATATAAACATATATATACATATACATACATATCTACATATATACACACACAGCTATTTCGTATCAGTGCAATACGCTGTTTGTTAAAACGGATGACACCCGCTCTTACGTGCAAGTCTCGTGGATATTATGAACTATCGTATTTGTTCAAGTTCTATTTAAATTTTAAATAGAAGGAATTTTTATTTAGTCGACAGAAATATCTTTGGTAGGAATGGTAAAACAGACAGGAATATTATTCCTGAATAAATCAACTCAAACCTTAAACAACTTATAATATTTTGCTCTCCATAAAAATATATCCTGTCTAAATTATACAAGTTAGAAATAAAGTAAACATTAAAAGAACAAACATTCAAATTTCTTTACTCTTATGTAATTTTATATTTTATAAAAAATAAACTTAGATTTTAAATATCCCAAAAGATTTTGCTCTCCATAAAAATATATCCTGTCAAAATTATACAAATTCAAATATGAACATGCTGCATAACAAAACCTGGAAATATAAATAAAATGTGTTCCTTTCAGCAATAACAAATCAAATCATTCAGTTGTCTTTGCTCATATGTCATTTTAGAGCTGGACGCCTGGCATCTTTTTTTGGCAACAGGTTCGTTTCTGTTTGGTGTGAGGTTCTGTGTTGTGGAGATTCTCAGGATGGATTGCAGGTGCTCATCAGTGAGGCGACTCCTGTGTGCTGTTTTGTTAGTCTTTATCACTGAGAAGAGCTTCTCACACAGATATGTGCTACCAAACATGCACAAGGTTCGAGCCGCATGTAGACGGACTTTTTGTTCTTCAAAGTCACCAAAGCGCCGTGCAAACTCAGTGCGCTCAGTTTATCAGCAAAGTGCGATTTGGGAACACCGTAGTGACGACTTGGTTTAACATTACTTGGCAACAGGGAAAGTGGGGCAAGTGGTTGTGTCTCCCATAAAAGCAGCTTCACTTGAAATCACTTTGTGATTGTGCACGGTAAAACGTCCGCTGAAGTGTCAGATTCTTATTTAATTATTCTGCTTTCTGTATCTTCTGCATTGCATTCAGGTCTTTCAGGTTACCCTGATGTTTTGTTTTATAGTGCCGTCTTAGATTAAATTCTGTAATTACAGCCACATTAGCTCCACAAATGAGACACACGGGTTCAGTAAACATATACTCAGCCTCCCATCGGTTTTAAAGGCTCTATTTTCAGAATCAACTTTTCTCTTCAGCATCGTGTGAGCTAGCTTCGCAATAACTTGCAGCATCATAAGGTAGACTTGATTAACGCGGTAAGTGTTCGGCAAGGCAGCTGAAGCGCTGCATTATGGGATCTGTAGTTTATTGTGTTACCAGCGCTTCATATACCCGGGCTTTAATAACAATAATACAGTATATAAAATGATCTCGGGCGGATATAATTACACCGGGCGGATGTGGCCCTGCCCTTGAGTTTGACACATATGGACTAAATAGAACTTGAAAAGATATATTCTTCAAATGTGATCGCGCAATTCAGATAGAGTTGACGCACACTACAGCCTGCATGCCTCAATAAGTCATCCTCCCCTTGCCCTTACTTTTTTACCGTTCATCTAATGAATACACTGAGTATGGCTTTACCAAAACAATCATTGATGGCGAATAAAGTATCCATTATTCGAGTATGTAGATCGGGATATATATATATACATATATATATATACCCGTATCGCAGCGGAGAAGTAGTGTGTTAAAAAAGCTAGAAAAAGAAAAGGGAACATTTTAAAAATAACGTAACATGACTGTCAATATACAGTATTTGTTTTGTGAGTGTTACTGAGTGTTGCTGTCATCAAGGATTTGATTATCATTATTTCTTTCAATCAGGTTCGTATTTGTAGGATGTGTTGTGTTCAAGTTACATTCCGTGTTTGTCAATCGTTGTAAAGATGACAGGTTTCATTCATCGATTCGTTTCTTACTGCATCAATAAACAGCTCGTCTTCTTCTTTATCTGAGACCTGACACACTGCATGCACGGGTTTTTTTTACACTGTCTTCCTTTAGCGGGACATTGACTTTTCCAACGTGTGCTTTGTTTCGCAGTAGTTGGATTTATGAATATGCTTGTATGTATCAGACGCTTCATATTTTTGCTGCCTTTTCAATTGTGTAATTCGGTTTTGTTCAGCTCTTTGGAACTGTTGCTTTTATCTGTGCACTGCGTCAGTTCACGTGAGCCACTCGGTGTACATGCATCGAAGGTTCCCAGCTGTGCTGGTGCCATCTCGTGCTATGTCCATGGCTGTATTTAATGTTACCTTAGTCCTGGCACTTAAAACTTTCTCTCGCAGTTTCGCTGAGTTTGTGTCAAACACCACCCTGACCATCTCATCTTCCTCTCCATAAGCACAGTCCTTCACCCGTGAATATTTACCCGTGGCAGTTTGCTATTGGATTGCCGCTGACGGACGGCCTTATATGGGCAGGCACTAAATTACAAACGCCAGCGCAGCCTGTCTATGAACTTAATTTAAAGTGTAGGTTTACATCATGCTTTGTTTCCAAGTAGCAGAACTCATGAATATGGTTGTATATGTCACTCGCTCGCTTCTTATTGTTTCGCTGCCTTCTCAATTATATAATGCATGTTTTCTTAAGCGCTTTTTTGAGGTCTTCCTGGTTTTCTATGTACTGCGTGATTACGTGGGAGGCGTGATGATGTCACACGAAACTCCGCCCCCACGGCGTTGAAGCTCATCTCCATTACAGTAAATGGAGAAAACTGCTTCCAGTTATGACCATTACGCGTAGAATTTCGATATAAAACCTGCCCAACTTTTGTAAGGAAGCTGTAAGGAATGAACCTGCCAAATTTCAGCCTTCCACCCACACGGGAAGTTGGAGAATTAGTGATGAGTCAGTGAGTGAGTGAGTGAGGGCTTTGCCTTTTATTAGTATATATATATATATATATATACACACGCACACACGCGCATATAAACATATATATACATATACACACATACACACATATACAGTGGAACCTCGGTTTACGAGTAACTTGGTTTACAAGTGTTTTGCAAGACGAGCAAAATTTATTAATAAATTTTGACTTGATAAACGAGCGATGTCTTGCAATACGAGCAGTATGGATAAACTTTGTCTGCTGAGTGTCATGTGATCACAACTGAGCTGATGGTTCTCTCTCTCTCTCTCTACTTATCTCTCTTGCTCGCAAAGCGTGTCTTTTTCTCCTTATCTCGCTCGCTCGCACTCGCCTCTCTCTCTCTCTCCTTATCTCTCTTGCTCGCAAAGCCCCTCGCTCGCTCTCTCTCTCTCTCTCCTTATCTCTCTTGCTCGCAAAGCCCGTCTTTTTCTCCTTATCTCGCTCGCTCGCTCACAGTGCAGTCTCTCTCTCTCTCTTCTCTTGAGGGCAATTGTCTCCTATTCTCCGTCTGAGTCTGTTTGCCTCACTCATATAGTCATCATCTGTACGAGCGTATACTGTTTACTACAGCATTGTGACTGTGTGTGTGTGTGTGCGCGCTGTGAAGTGCGAGTCCCCATCTTGCGCCCCAAAACACGAAGCTGAGTCTCATTACTTTAACAACACCAGCCGCCTTCAGCTTGAAACAGCAACAGCGCTGTTATTTATTGCAGCAGGATGTTTATAATGTTTCTTGTATTGCCCATTGACGGCAGGCGCTTATAGCATGTCTGTGATCTTTTTAAATGTGTTTATACGGCGAACTGCTAAAGCGCTGGGAGACTGCAATTGCTTTGGGACGCTCTTCCGCGTGTTGTCCCGTTGGGTGGAATCCCACATGAGTTTAGAAACTCACTCACACCAGCCATGATTCTTTTTAAAGGTAAAGTGCAGGTTAATTTGTTTTATGTATTTTTACTTTATATTTTGTATTAATCATTTTTATATGAATAGTTTTGGGTTGTGGAACGAATCATCTGAGTTTCCATTATTTCTTATGGGGAAATTCGCTTTGATATACGAGTGCTTTGGATTGCGAGCACGTTTCCGGAACGAATTATGCTCGCAAACCGAGGTTCCACTGTATATATATACATATACACATATATACATATATAGCAAAATACCCGCGCTTTGCATTGAAGTAGTGTGTTAAAGAAGTAATGAAAAAGAAAAGGAAATATTTTGAAAATAACGTAACATGATTGTCAATGTAATCAATCTAATTGTTTTGTCACTGTTATAAGTGTTGCTCATATATATCTATACTAATAAAAGGCAAAGCCCTCACTCACTCACTCACTCACTCACTGACTCACTCACTCACTCACTGACTCATCACTAATTCTCCAACTTCCCGTGTGGGTGGAAGGTTGAAATTTGGCAGGTTCATTCCTTACAGCTTCCTTACAAAAGTTGGGCAGGTTTTATATCGAAATTCTACGCATAATGGTCATAACTGGAAGCAGTTTTTCTCCATTTACTGTAATGGAGATGAGCTTCAACGCCGTGGGGGCGGAGTTTCGTGTGACATCATCACGCCTCCCACGTAATCACGCGGTACATAGAAAACCAGGAAGACCTCAAAAAGCGCTTAAGAAAACATGCATTATATAATTGAGAAGGCAGCGAAACAATAAGAAGCGAGCGAGTGACATATACAACCATATTCATGAGTTCTGCTACTTGAAACAAAGCACGATGTAAACCTACACTTTAAATTAAGTTCATAGACAGGCTGCCGCTGGCGTTTGTAATTTAGTGCCCACCCATATAAGGCCGTCCGTCAGCGGCAATCCAATAGCAAACTGCCACGGGTAAATATTCAAGGGTGAAGGACTGTGCTTATGGAGAGGAAGATGAGATGGTCAGGGTGGTGTTTGACACAAACTCAGCGAAACTGCGAGAGAAAGTTTTAAGTGCCAGGACTAAGGTAACATTAAATACAGCCATGGACATAGCACGAGATGGCACCAGCACAGCTGGGAACCTTCGATGCATGTACACCGAGTGGCTCACGTGAACTGGACGCAGTGCACAGATAAAAGCAACAGTTCCAAAGAGCGCTGAACAAAAACCGAATTACACAATTGAAAAGGCAGCAAAAAATATGAAGCGTTTGATACATACAAGCATATTCATAAATCCAACTACTGCGGAAACAAAGCACACGTTGGAAAAAGTCAATGTCCCGCTAAAGGAAGACAGTGTAAAAAAAACCCGTGCATGCAGTGTGTCAGGTCTCAGATAAAGAAGAAGACGAGCTGTTTATTGATGCAGTAAGAAACGAATCGATGAATGAAACCTGTTATCTTTACAACGATTGACAAACACGGAATGTAACTTGAACACAACACATCCTACAAATACGAACCTGATTGAAAGAAATAATGATAATCAAATCCTTGATGACAGCAACACTCAGTAACACTCACAAAACAAATACTGTATATTGACAGTCATGTTACGTTATTTTTAAAATGTTCCCTTTTCTTTTTCATAGCTTTTTTAACACACTACTTCTCCGCTGCAATACGCGGGTATATATATATATATATATATATATCCCGATCTACATACTCGAATAATGGATACTTTATTCGCCATCAATGATTGTTTTGGTAAAGCCATACTCGGTGTAATCATTAGATGAACGGTAAAAAAGTAAGAGCGAGGGGAGGATGACTTATTGAGGCATGCAGGCTGTAGTGTGCGTCAACTCTATCTGAATTGCGCGATCACATTTGAAAAAATATATCTTTTCAAGTTCTATTTAGTCCATATGTGTCAAACTCAAGGGCAGGGCCACATCCGCCCGTGTAATTATATCCGCCCGAGATCATTTTATATACTGTATTATTGTTATTAATGGCCGGGTATATGAAGCGCTGGTAACACAATAAACTACAGATCCCATAATGCAGCACTTCAGCTGCCTTGCGAACACTTACGCGTTAATCAAGTCTAGCTTATGATGCTGCAAGTTATTGCGGCTAGCTCACACGATGCTGAAGAGAAAAGTTGATTCTGAAAATAGAGCCTTTAAAAACCGATGGGAGGCTGAGTATATGTTTACTGAACCCGTGTGTCTCATTTGTGGAGCTAATGTGGCTGTAATTACAGAATTTAATCTAAGACGGCACTATGAGACAAAACATCAGGGAGTTCTGTGTTGTGGAGATTCTCAGAATGGATTGCAGGTGCTCATCAGTGAGGCTGAAAGACCTGAATGCAATGCAGAAGATACAGAAAGCAGAAGAATTAAATAAGAATCTGACACTTCAGCGGACGTTTTACCGTGCACAATCACAAAGTGATTTCAAGTGAAGTTGCTTTTATGGGAGACACAAATGCACCAGTGCAACTTTCCCTGTTGCCAAGTAATGTTAAACCAAGTCGTCACTACGGTGTTCCCAAATACGCACTTTGCTGATAAACCGAGCGCACTGAGTTTGCACGGCGCTTTGGTGACTTTGAAGAACAAAAAAAGTCCGTCTACATGCGGCTCGAACCTTGTGCATGTTTGGTAGCACATATCTGTGTGAGAAGCTCTTCTCAGTGATAAAGAATAACAAAACAGCACACAGGAGTTGCCTCACTGATGAGCACCTGCAATCCATCCTGAGAATCTCCACAACACAGAACCTCACACCAAACATAAACGAACCTGTTGCCAAAAATAGATGCCAGGCGTCCAGCTCTAAAATGACATATGAGCAAAGACAACTTAATGATTTGATTTGTTATTGCTGAAAGGAACACATTTTATTTATATTTCCAGGTTTTGTTATGCAGCATGTTCATATTTGAATTTGTATAATTTTGAAAGGATATATTTTTATGGAGAGCAAAATCTTTTGGGATATTTAAAATCTAAGTTTATTTTTTATATAAATTTACATAAGAGTAAAGAAATTTGAATGTTTGTTCTTTTAAGTTATTTAAGGTTTGAGTTGATTTATTCACGAATAATATTCCTGTCTGTTTTACCATTCCTACCAAAGATATTTCTGTCGACTAAATAAAAATTCCTTCTATTTAAAATTTAAATAGAACTTGAACAAATCGATAGTTCATAATATCCACGCAGACTTGCGTAAGAGCGGGAGTTATCCGTTTTAACAAGCAGCGTATTGCACTGATACGAAATAGCTGTGTGTGTATATATGTAGATATGTATGTATATGTATATATATGTTTATATATGTGTGTGTGTATGTATATATATATATATGTGTGTATGTATGTATGTGTGTATGTATATGTATGTGTATATATGTAGATATATATATATGTGTATATATGTGTATATGTATAGATATGTATATATATATGTTTATGTGTGTGTGTGTGTAAATATATATATATATATGACAGCAACACTCATCACTCACAACAGTGACAAAACAATTACATTAACAATCATGTTACGTTATTTTCAAAATGTTTCCTTTTCTTTTTCATTGCTTCTTTAACACACTACTTCTCCGCTGCGAAGCGCGGGTATTTTGCTAGTATATATATATATATATATATACACCTCTCTCTATATATATATACATATATATATACTGTGAGGGATTGCCGGCCGTGTATCCCAGCCAACACCCCCAAACCACCAGATGGAGCCATCCCTGCAACATGGAAGAGCCCCGAATTCCAGCAGAGCATCATGGAACTTGGAGTTTTTCACCACAGCCTTGCTGGATACCATGGGGGCCACCGGAGGACACTGCAAGGAGGCCCAGGGACTTATACTTTCCTTATAGCCCGGAAGTAATTCACGATTGCGGAAACGGAAGAAATGATATACTTCCGGGGTGAAGAAAAAGAGAATTACTCGACCCGGAAGTGTTGGATAACCACATGGACTGAGGGCTCAAACGCTTCCGGGTCAAGGAATATAAAGGACTGTGAAAGATCCCAGACACTGAGCTGAGTTGGGAGGCAGGGTGGCTAAGCGTCTGGGAGATTGGAGGATTTGTTTATAGTGTATTGTTTATTGATTTGGGAGTGGAGGGTGCTTTGTGCACTTATTATTATAATAAATATTCATCTTTTGGACTTTTACCTGGTGTGTGACGTGTGGTCTGAGGGTACAAGGGTGCGAGAGAAACCCAAAACTGTCACAATACATACAAATCTTTATCTATATATATATATATATATATATATATATATATATATATATATATATATATATATATATATATATATATACTGTATATATACACATATGTCTATCTATCTATCTATCTAGCTATCTATATATATCTATGTATATCTATATATATATCTATATATATATATATATATATATACTGTATATCTATATCTATATTCTATTTCCTCAAAAACAGTTCAATTACTCTGTCGTACGGATTATCCGCGTGCTTCAGTTCCATCAAAACCTCACTTTCTATCGCTATCGAAGTTAATGCTGAAAGGCGAACCCGCCCTATTGTATTTCTGGCATAAGTTTCAATTCGCTTTAGGGCTGAAAATGTCCACTCGACAGAAGCAGTGTACACAGGAATGCTCACCACCAAATATACCAATATGAACAGCTTCCCCATGCTCTCATTCAGATTTTTCTGATGAAGAAAGTCAAGGAGATCAGTGGGAGATTTTCCTGCAAAATCATCCATGGCATACATTATAGTCAGTTCTGTTTTTAGCCGAGACAGGTCAAAAAGCGCTCCGTGGCTCTTGTGTTAAAGTGGAGAAGGAAAATGCATGACATTTTTCTTGTATTCCCAAAACGTCTGGAGCTCGAGGAGCGTGACAAACAACAGGTTTTCGTGGTCTTGAAGTCTGGTCTGTGTCTGGCAAATAATATTGTCCAGAATCCTGCTATGGAGTTGGCCGTAGTGCATGCGACGATCTTTCGCTCGGAGCATTTGCAGTGCATTCAGTGGCCTCGGAGAGTTCCTCATATCGGCTTCTATCCAATCAATGGGTCTGAATACGGTGACGTTGCTGTACGCCTGCTAGAGGGCCCTACTGACACCAACTCAAAACCTGATTGGTTGAAGCAACAGGTTAATCGACATTTATTCTGTGTTAGAGTGCCTCCACAACAGATTGTGAAAGCCTCTCTGCCTGGCAACAAATGATGGCTGAAATGTGATTGGTTAAATGCTTTAATACGAAACTCTGCCTCCCAGGGCTATCGAGCTGCAGTCTATTCTCTCTGCCTGGAAACAAATGACGGCTGAAATGTGATTGGTTAAATATTTTAATATGAAACTCCGCCTCCCACGGATATATATTGTCACACATGTGCGATTAGGAGGCAGTCAGAGAGCCTAAAGGTGAGTGAAACATCGCGAGATGAGGGGTTGTCACGTGGTGCTTACCTGAACTCTTTTTGCCAACAGAAACCCAGACTGGAAATAATAAATCAACTTTCGGGTTTTCAAGATGGCCGCGATGACGTCACTTCCAGCCATCCCTGATGACGTCACTTCCTGTAAAGCTTCCAGACTGCCAACCATTTCCTGTCACATGTTTTTTCTTTTACATATAAACGCCATTTTGTCTCAATTAGATATTCATTGTAATTCCCGACTTTGAATCAACATCTTTTTTTTTGCTTATTGTCTCGCCGACAATATATGGGGACGGTCCCCAAACCTATTTTGTCTAAAGCAATTATTTCAATTACAATTGGCATAGCCGGCAGGATCCTGTTCGAAGATGTCTGAAGAACAGAACCTAAGCACCGTATTGAACACCATCATGGGGGATCTTCAAACCCTGAAAATTCAAATGGGTGAGACAAGGACCCAATTGGCTGAAGCGGAAGCTTGTGCTACAGCGGGAGTACGGACGGAGGTCGTTCGGTCACCTCCCATTGCACTGACCCCCCCTTACTGAAACAGATGACATCGAAACTTATTTTTTATTTTTGAGCGTACCGCTAAGCGGAACGCATGGCCGAAGTCGGAGTAGGCATACCAACTGGCTCCCTACCTGAAGGGAACGGCGCAGAGAGCCTACTATGATTTAACTGAGGAGCAGGCTGCTAATTATGACGCTCTAAAACTCGAGATCTTCAAACGCTACGGCGTATCATCGAAAAAGCAGGCAAGGGAATGGAGGGAGTGGCAATTTGGCCCTGAGAGGCCAATACGAACCCAGGGCTTTGAAGCTTGGGGAAAGGTATGTCGATGGCTACGGCCAGACATTAATAACTCCCATAAGATGGCCAAGTTACTTGCATGTGAAACCTTTGTGCATGCCATCCCAGAGCATATTGCCCAGCAGGTCCGAAAACATAGTTTTGAAGACATGGACACCCTGATCCAGATCGCAGAGCGTCATTGGGCGGCTTACAAATCGGGGCGATCAGAACGGTTCTCTCGCCGAACCCAACAGGCACGTGGGGCAGCTCCTGAGCCCCCCCGACAAGCTCCCGAACCTGCCGTCCGTAGAAGGGACAGACCAGCTAACCTACCCCGCTGTTACAAGTGTGGAGAGGTTGGACATCTGTCTCCTAACTGCCCCTGCGAGCCCATGGACTGTTCATTGGTGAAGGGAGAGAGGTACAGTGATCCCTTGCTGTATCGCGCTTTGACTTTCGCGGTTTTGCTCTATCGCGGATTTTATATGTAAGCATATGTAAATGTATATTGCGGATTTTTCGCTGATTCGCGGATTTCTGCGGACAATGGGTCTTTTAATTTATGGTACATGCTTCCTCAGTTTGTTTGCCCAGTTGATTTCATACAAGGGACGCTATTGGCGGATGGCTTAGAAGCTACCCAATCAGAGCACGTATTACATATTAACTAAAACTCCTCAATGCTATAGGATATGCCTCCTGCGTGGTGCTCGATTGTTTGCTTGTCTCTGCCTCTATCTCACCCTCTCTGACATTCTCTGCGCCTGACGGAGGGGGTGTGAGCAGAGGTGCTGTTTGCACAGAAGCTGTTTGCTTAGAAGATACGGACGCTCCTGTAAAAAATGCTGAAAGGCTACCTTCGCATTGATCCCTTCATTGCCGCTGCTTTATTGCGGTGCTTGCATACTTAAAAGCGCAACAGCCCTATTGATTTTTCATTGTTTACTTTACTCTCTCTCTGACATTCTCCGCTCCTTACGCGCACTTTGAAGAGGAAGATATGTTTGCATTCTTTTTAATTGTGAGAAAGAACTGTCATCTCTGTCTTGTCATGGAGCACAGTTTAAACTTTTGACTAAAGGGTGTTATTTCATGTCTAGAGGGCTCTAATAATGTTAAAAAACGTATTTAGAAGGTCGTAAACAGGTTTTCTATGCTCTAACTGCGAAAATATTAGATTTATAAATAAAGAATCCTACTTCGTGGAAATTCATTTATCTGTCTGGAGCGGATTAACCGCGATAAACAAGGGTTTACTGTATAACTGTGCGGAGAATATTTATAAACAGTGTTGGAGAGTTTCTAAGGGCTTAAAATATATAAAAATAATCATACAAACATATGGTTTCTACTTCGCGGATTTTCACCTATCGTGGGGGGTTCTGGAACGCAACCCCCGCGATCGAGGAGGGATTACTGTATAGTGCCATCGTGAATAATCCTTTATCTTTACCTTATACAGGTGCAGTTATTATCAATGGCAGAAAGGTAAGGGCAATGTTTGATTCCGGGAGTAACATTTCTATTGTTGCTGCTCGTTTTGTTTTACCGCAACAGTGGACTAGACTAAAAACTAGTCTCAAATGTATTCATGGGGATATCCGGTATTATAAGACAGCCAGATGTGTGGTGACAGTAAATCAAAATATGACGAATATGAACATGGCTGTATTACCGGAACCCCCATTTCCAGTTATACTTAGAAGAGACTGGAATAAAATTAACAGCGGTAAAAACATAACTGTACCAGTGAGAAATTTAGGCTTAGTCATGGAAAATACTGTTCCAACTGCCTCCACGCCATGTCCCCTAGTAGCACGGACTGATACAAGCACCCAGTGCGAAGAAATCGATGTCCCATCGTCCTCTGCGGGAGCCAATACAGCTAACGTGGAGGACGTGGAGGCAGATGCCCCGCCCCTTTAGGGCACATCAGACCCAATTCAAACCTTAACTTCACAATTTAGATTAACTCCTTCTTCATTTAAAAGAGAACAATGGAACGATGATTCCTTAAAATTTGCTAGGAATGCTATAGTATCCACCGAGGGTTATACAACCCTAGATCCCATGCCACCGATGCCGTTCTTTGTACTAAAAAATGATTTATTATATAGAGTGGCAGAGCACGGGGGTGAAGTGCGAGCATCGTTGCTAATACCACGCAGTTATCGGCGCCATGTGTGTGAATTGGCACATGCTCACCTTCTAGGAGCCCATTTAGGCTCCGATAAAACTTTAGAGAGAATAAAGCTCCGATTTTACTGGCCGGGAATAAATGAGGAGGTCCGACGATTTTGCGCTTCTTGTCCGGAGTGTCAACTTCGCCAGATTCCTAGAAGGACAAAAGCTCCTCTTGTTCCCCTTCCCCTTATTGATATCCCATTTGAAAGAGTCGGCATCAACCTCGTAGGACCATTAGAACCCTCATTAAAAGGATTTAAATATATTTTGGTGTTAGTCGATTATGCCACTCGCTTCCCGGAAGCTGTCCCATTGCGTTCAGCTAATACAAAAAACATCGCACGGGAATTAGTAGGGATATTCGCTCGTGTTGGGATCCCCAAAGAGGTTTTAACAGACCAAGGGACTCCTTTCACTTCGGAGACGTTCAGGGAAATAGCCAGATTACTCCGAATAAAACATCTGAAAACGGCGGTCTATCATCCCCAAACTGACGGGCTGGTAGAACGTTTTAATCAAACGGTAAAACAGATGTTACGTAAGGTAGTTAACGAGGATGGAAGAAACTGGGATCAGTTACTTCCTCTCGTTTTGTTTGCTTACCGGGAAGACCCAGACCTCTACAGGTTTCTCTCCTTTTGAGTTATTGTATGGAAGACAACCCAGAGGTCTTTTGGATATGTTAAAAGAAGGATGGGAAGAGGAGGTCCTCCCTTCTTCAAATATTCTCGAATATATCGCGCAATTACGCGATAGGCTAGAGAAAATTAGACCTATTCTAAAAGACAATTTGGTTAAAGCACAAGCAGCGCAGTCTCGTTATTATAATAGAAACACCACCATTCGGGAGTTTATCCCAGGTGATCGTGTACTGGTGCTTGTTCCAACCTCCCACTCAAAATTATTAGCACATTGGCAAGGCCCGTATGAAATAAAAGAGAGAAAAGGACTCGTGGACTATTTGGTGAAACAACCTAATCGTCGACCGAGTGAACGAGTGTACCACATTAATTTATTAAAGCCATGGAAAGACAGGGATCTTGATCCTGTCTCTGGACAACCTCGTTCTCTCTTCACGTCATGTGCCCATTTAAATTTTGGTCCCAGAGTTAACATTTGAACAAAGACAAGATCTCGAGGGCGCTATCTTGTCTGTCCCCAAAGTAGTGGATGAGACACCTGGACGTACTGCGTTGATTGTCCATGATATTATAACAGACCCTGGTGTGATTGTCAGAGAAAGACCTTACAGGCTCCCGGAGGCAAAGAAAGCAGAAGTTGAGTTGGAAGTTAGACGAATGCTGGACTTGGGGGTTATCGAAGAAAGCTATAGCCCTTGGTCTAGTCCAATTGTCTTGATTTCTAAACCTGATGGTTCGTGGAGGTTTTGTAATGACTTCCGCAAACTTAATCAGGTCTCTAAGTTCGATGCGTATCCCATGCCGCGAGTAGATGATTTACTTGATCGGTTAGGGAACGCTCGATTTCTAACTACTCTTGACATGATTAAAGGGTATTGGCAAGTTCCCTTAACGGACTCCGCTAAAGAAAAAACCGCATTTAGTACACCCAGTGGACATTGGCAATACAGGGTCCTTCCTTTTTGTTTGCACGGGGCGCCGGCTACTTTCCAACGTCTGGTAGACACACTGCTACGGCCCCACAATTCCTATAGTGCTGCCTACCTGGATGATGTTGTCATCTATTCTGGCACGTGGAAGGATCATGTAGGGCAGGTTAAAGCAGTGCTCTTCACACTAGCGTCAGCTGGGCTTCGTATCAATCCTAAGAAATGTTTCTTTGGGTTGAAAGAGGCCAGATATTTAGGCTACGTGGTAGGGGGGGGCATTGTCAGACCACAATGTAATAAAATTGATGCCATCATGAATTGGCCCCGTCCGATGAATAAGCGGCAGGTTCAAGCATTTTTAGGGTTAGCGGGTTACTATCGCCGTTTTGTACCGCATTTCTCTGAAATTGCTTCACCCTTATCTAATTTAACAAAGAAACGGGCACCTTTGAAAGTGGTATGGGACGATGTGGTCGATAAAGCATTCTGTGACCTGAAGTTGGCCCTAACGTCAGCACCTGTGTTAAAATCTCCTGATTTTTCTATTCCTTTTATTCTCCAGACCGACGCATCGGCCACAGGATTGGGTGCCGTGCTGAGTCAGTGCGTCAATGGTGCTGAACACCCCGTGATGTACCTTAGCCGGAAATTGCTGGAACGAGAGACCAGGTATGCTGCGGTGGAGCGGGAAGCCTTGGCGATCAAGTGGGCTGTTACGGCTCTGAGATACTATCTGTTGGGACGCGAGTTTACTCTGGTGACGGATCATGCCGCTTTGCAGTGGATGTCCCTTCATCGTGAGTCAAGCCCGCGCATCACTAGGTGGTTTTTGGAGTTATAACCTTATCGTTTCAGTGTCATTTATCGTAGGGGTTCCTTGCAAGCCAACACAGATGCTCTCTCTCGTGTCCACGACCTCGCGGTGCAGGTCGCCCGACCTGAGGGGTCTGGGCTGAGTGGGGGTCATGTCACACATGTGCGATTAGGAGGCAGTCAGAGAGCCTAAAGGTGAGTGAAACATCGCGAGATGAGGGGTTGTCACGTGGTGCTTACCTGAACTCTTTTTGCCAACAGAAACCAAGACGGGAAATAATAAATCAACTTTCGGGTTTTCAAGATGGCCGCGATGACATCACTTCCGGCCGTCCCTGATGACGTCACTTCCGGCCGTCCCTGATGACGTCATTTCCGGCCAACACTGAAGACGTCACTTCCTGTAAAGCTTCCAGACTGCCAACCATTTCCTGTCACATGGTTTTTCTTTTACATATAAACGCCATTTTGTCTCAATTAGATATTCATTGTAATTCCCGACTTTGAATCAACATCGTTTTTTTTTGCTTATTGTCTCGCCGACAATATATGGGGACGGTCCCCAAACCTTTATTTTGTCTAAAGTAATTATTTCAATTACAATATATATATATTGTAAAAGGCTCAATATGAGGCAGCAAAAAGGTTTGGGGTTTTCCGGCCCCGTATATTGTCTGCAATCCACAATTCAAAACTCAAAAAGATCAGGTCAAAAGTATAAACAAACAGTTCATACGCGCAACGCCATTCTAGGCGTCGGCGGCCATTTTATACGGGAGGAGCCGGAAGTGGAGGAATGCTGGGAAGGAGGCGTGAGGGATGACGGGAGTGCTGACATCAGGGAAGATGTTTCTGCAGCTTAATTGGAGTCCACCTGTGGTAAATTCACTTGATTGGACATGATTTGGAAATACACACACCTGTCTATATAAGGTCCCACAGTTGACAGTTCATGTCAGAGCACAAACCAAGCATGAAGTCAAAGGAATTGTCTGTAGATCTCCGAGACAGGATTGTCTCGAGGTACAAATCTGGTGAAGGTTACAGAAAAATTTCTGCTGCTTTGAAGGTCCCAATGAGCACAGTGGCCTCCATCATCCGTAAATGGAAGACGTTCGAAACCACCAGGACTCTTCCTAGAGATGGCCAGCCATCTAAACTGAGCGATCGGGGGAGAAGGGCCTTAGTCAGGGAGGTGACCAAGAACCTGATGGTCACTCTGTCAGAGCTCCAGAGGTCCTCTGTGGAGAGAGGAGAACCTTCCAGAAGGACAACAATCTCTGCAGCAATCCACCAATCAGGCCTGTATGGTAGAGTGGCCAGACGGAAGCCACTCCTTAGTAAAAGGCACATGGCAGCCTGCCTGGAGTTTGCCAAAAGGCACCTGAAGGACTCTCAGACCATGAGAAACAAAATTCTCTGGTCTGATGAGACAAAGATTAAACTCTTTGGTGTGAATGCCAGGTGTCACGTTTGGAGGAAACCAGGCACCGCACATCACCAGGCCAATACCATCCCTACAGTGAAGCATGGTGGTGGCAGCATCATGCTGTTGGGATATTTTTCAGCGGCAGGAACTGGGAGACTAGTCAGGATAAAGGGAAAGATGACTGCAGCAATATACAGAGACATCCTGGATGAAAACCTGCTCCAGAACACTCTTGACCTCAGACTGGGGAGACAGTTCATCTTTCAGCAGGACAACGACCCTAAGCACACAGCCAAGATATCAAAGGAGTGGCTTCAGGACAACTCTGTGAATGTCCTTGAGTGGCCCAGCCAGAGCCCTGACTTGTCTCCAATTGAACATCTCTGGAGAGATCTTAAAATGGCTGTGCACTGTCGCTTCCCATCCAACCTGATGGAGCTTGAGAGGTGCTGCAAAAAGGAATGGGCGAAACTGGCCAAGGATAGGTGTGCCAAGCTGGTGGCATCATATTCAAAAAGACTTGAGACTCTAATTCCTGCCAAAGGTGCATCGACAAAGTATTGAGCAAAGGGTGTGAATACTTATGTACATGTGATTTCTCAGTTTTTTGAGTTTTAATAAATTTGCAAAAACCTCAAGTAAACTTTTTCAACGTTGTCATAATGGGGTGTTGTGTGTAGAGTTCTGTGGAAAAAAATGAATTTAATCCATTTTGGAATAAGGCTGTAACATGACAAAATGTGGAAAAAGTGATGCACTGTGAATACTTAATGGATGCCCTGTATATGTATATATATATATATATATATATATATATATATATATATATATATACAGTATATATATATACATACACACACACACACTTGAAATAAAATGGAAAAATATCATTATCATTATATAAAGAGTTGAAGCATGTTATATTTTAGTCAGACATGCAAGTGAAATTCTTACTTGAATTTGAAATAGTCCTAAAATGTGAGTAGTTCAAGGGCAGTAGGCTTTGCATATCTCTGTGAAGTCTATTCTTTTATTAGAGAAGGCCTTTTATGCAACTGAATGTTTAACAAAACTTTACCCTACATAAGTTATGTGAGTAAAGTTGACATGGCCACTGAATATAATACAATTAACAATCATTAGCTTAAAAAAAATAAATGTGATCTTTAATGTGTATCCTTGTCCTTGTGTTATTACAGTACCAGATTCTGACAGACACAAGCACAACAGGCTGAACAGACAGCTACTGCCATCTAGATGAGAGATACCAGAAGTTCAAAGCAAATGTTGCAAAATTTAAAAGGTTTCATATAGTATGCAAAGCAAATTGATAGGGCCAAGTAATGAGCATAATTTAAAAAAAACACCATGTAACAAATATTTGGTTCTATATAATAGACATTATTAATGAGTGGAGTCTAAATGAAGATCAGAAATGGCAAACATAATGCATGCTGTATTTGGTATTCTATGCATCAGCATACAGTGCTTTTCAAAGCAAGTGAAAACAATGTTATAAAAGGAATAAAACAGTACAGTAGATGGATTATTATAGATAGATTGTGTACAATAGAAACAGAAGACGAGAGCATGAAGCAAAAGTATTACTGTAAAAGTGGTGCAGTGTGGAATACTGTAATGTTTATGTCTTTAGAGTTGAAAACTGAAGATGGCTGCCATTGTCTCTCAGTTTGTCACTCCAATTGAATGTGCTCCAGTCATTTAAGATGTGTGGGAGAATACTGCATTATAGTTCTCTGTATAGGCAAAGCACATTATAATGGTGTTCATTAAGGAATTATGCTTGAAAATATAAAGGCAGCTTGTTGATTTCTCTTGAGAATTCTTTAAATTATACTGCATGGCAGTATACAATTTGATTTGTGCTAATTAATGTGGTCTTCTTATTATAATTCATGTAGCTGCAATTTTTCCAGCTCCCCAAATTTGAGCTGTAACAAAAGAAATTTCTCAGTCCAGTAAAGTTTGATTCCAAAAAGGTTTAGTGTAAATTCAAAGCAAAACAGCCTTTTCATGTGATACTTCAATTAGTTTCTATACTTTAAAGCTGCGTTATTACTCTATGGCAAACTTACATATGCTTTACTTATCACATTTGGTATATTCTATACATAGCAGCATATTGAATATGTTCAATAAATATGTTACAGGATATAGTCTGAAAACTGTTTGCACTCCATGCCTTACCACCTGCGAGGCAGATCATAACTGGGACTAATCTGTAGTCAGAGGGACAAGAAATAATTGGACTATTTAATTTCAGTTTTGCTTGTGAGGGATATAATAGAATCTCTCATAGACTATGCATTTATATATAGGCAAACATTAACATAACTAAGAAAATGCTTCTCTCAATTTAATATAACCTAAATAACTCACAAATGGCTCTTACAATTCATAATTGTTTAATCTCCTTTGTAAGTAGTTTGATGACAGTGTCTCAAGAACTGTGTGTCATTTTCATTTTGATTTCCACATTATAATTTTGCACTTTTTTTTGTATTTATGACATCTGTTGGTCACATGGCGGTCTCATCACTTTCACATTTTCAATGACAACATCAGTATGGTGCCTTTTCACACAAGGACATCATCAGCTTGTGAAGGTGGAGATCTTGGCTGCAGTGTGATAAAGATAGTGCAGTTGAGTTTGGCTCACATACTTAAATAAAAATAACATGTTGGTTATTTTCTGTCACATTGCATGCACAGACTACCACTGCTTTGATTATTTATGACAAGGGAACTCTTTTAAACATGGAGAACCATTTTAATCACCTATTTCAAAGTGATCCACCTATTGACCCATTGTGCCCAAGTGAGATTCCCTGTGAGATCCTTGTGATGACAGGAACAATAACAAAGGCACTACAGGAGATAAACTGCGGTGACAGAGAAAGAAATGCTGCGGCAAATGACCCAGTGTGTGGACGAGGCTGGGGAATAAATACTCTGCCAAGTATCTTGATCACAAATGTCCAGTGGGACATCAGGGACTGTAATGTTCTTTCTTTGACTAAAACATGGCTTTCACCTGCAATACTGGACCAAGCATTAACACCTTCTGGGTACTTCTCTGTCTTTTGGATAGGCAGAATGGCTGAATCTGGTAAAGTAAAAGGCAGAGGTGTCTGTTTTATGATAAGCAATAAATGGTGCGATCTCAGGAACATCTCAACTCTTTTTCAGTCTTGTTCTGTTGATCTGGAACACCTGATGCCCATTTGCTCCCCTCATTAGTTACCATGCGAGTTTTCTGCTGATATTATCACCTCTATTTGTCTAAACTCTACGTTGTGCTTACTGAAGATCTAATCAAGTACCTGGATGTAGCATTTATTGTGGCAGAGAACATTAACAAAACTAACCTCAGACTTGTTATGCTGAAGTTTCACAAGCATATCACACATTCAAGCAGAGGGAGAAACACAATGGACCATTGTTACACTCAGTTTAAATCAGACTAAAAGTGCTTTCACAACCAGCTTGTAGAAGGTCAGACCATGTCACCATTTTCCTTTAGTCAGAGTATAAATAAAGCATCATGACTGACAAGAGAGATCAGACACTGGTCTGACGATTCAGAAGCCAAGCTACAGGGCATGCATGATGACACTGACTGGGACGCATTCCAGTGGAGCTCTAATGACAGTTTGCAGATGTAGCTTTCTGCTTTGTTGCAATGCTAGCGGAGTCCACCATTCCTTCAAAACAATCCGGAGTTCCCAGTCAGAAGCTGGGGGTGGACAAAACCATTCAAGACATGGTAAAGTGCTTTAGTAAGATTATTAACACTAGAATTACCAGAGCCTACGAAAAAACTCGTAATTCCGTCCCACCTTAAACTGCTTCTTAAATCCCTTCACACCTCTCCGCCAGCGCCCTTTGTCTTCTAAATGTGCTGATAAAGAGAAGTCGGCTATTCCATCCCCCCACCAATTTAGAACGTGCACGAACTTCTCTCAGCTCATGCCTTGATTGAGTATCTGGGAGTGAAGTGGAGTTTTAGAGTGGAAATAATAGATCGTTGTTTGGAACACATGCATTTCATGTCTGTTCCGTTTCTACAGTAATCTGTGTCAACACATTGTTAAAACAGAAACTTTTTTATATTCTAGTAGTAGATGACAAAATGTAGGCATAAACTATATAATGTATGAAGCCTGAAGTCCAAATAGCAAAGAAACATTTTCACAAGAATAACACAATTGTGCTTTTATTCAAACTTATAACTGCAGAAACAAAAAGCCGCCTTAACATGCGATATTGACACCAGTTTACTGTAACTGACTCTGTGGCTCAATAGACTCAGCCCCCGCTTGGGAATCAAGGGGTCGCGGGTTCGATCCTGCGCCCCTTCGTTTTGAGAAGTAAACTGCTCTTGTCTTACTGTTTTAGAATAAAAGCATACATTTGATTTCAGTCTGTAACAGCCGGTGCAATTTATGATCCTTGTAAAGGTTAGCTTTTTTTTATTCACTTTTCACTCTCTCAGTCGCGTTCAGAATCAATCCATACAACCCCATCTGACACGGCTGTTTTCACTAAAGACGCGCTATAGCTCTGCAGTGTACCACGATGCATACTAACGCACAATCACCTCCCCTACCCCCCCCGGTTCGGACACACAAACGCTGGCGAAGCTGCCTTCGTATCTCACCGTCACTTGCTTTTCGCTTTATTGAGTGTTCCTGCCAGTCCCGCATGTTGCTGTATGCTTTTTCTTTTTGTACTACAGGACATGCAGAGGAAAGAATGGTAAAGACCAGTAACTTTGGCGCTATATGCAATCATCAGACACTCCCCATCTGCCTGTGTCGTTCAAGCACAGGAACATATATTGGTGTAAAAGTATAACAAAAGTGCACTTTTATTCAAGTGCACTTTTTCCATTGCCTTTTCCTGTAAGAAGCAGTGTACACACTTCTCTCTATGCTGTGGTTTCTATTACACACCTGAAAGAAAGAGACAATATATGTGAAAATATAATCGCACTAATGCAATATTATTTGAAAACGAACAGCGTCAGATCGGGTGTGAATTTATGCAGGAACTGGAAATTCTCTGATGCGGGACCTTCCCCCAGGGAAGAAAGTACAGTGTCAGGTGCTCATTCAGTGTAATAGAAACCATAGCACAGAGAGGTGTGTACACGGCAACAAGTACACGTGTCATAAATGTAGGAAGGACGGTCCTTGGGTGTGTGGGAACTGTTAATATTTGAATGTGATGATTTCATATCGCACGGAATGAAAATCTGCACTTCTTAGCATTGCACTATGCAAGATGTCGTATCAATCGCCTACTGTAACTTGCTTTCTTTTTTCTTCGGTTATACAGGTAGTTTTGAATAAAAGTGCACTTGTTTTGTTTGCGAAATGAAGTGTCTGCTTGCACTTTTCGTGGCATTACACGTGTATTTTTTGAGCATGCCAGTTTGAGCAGTATAAAAAGTATTGAAAAGTATAACAAAACAACGGGCAGATGGGGAGTGTCTGATGATTGCATATAGCGCCGAACTTACTGCTCTTTACTATTCTCTCCTCTGCGTGCCCCGGACTACAAAAGAAACAGAATACAGACGCGCTATAGCTCTGTGCTGTACCACGATGCCTACTAACGCCCCCACCCGGTTCTTTTTTTTTTTTTTTTACCGTGTCCTGTTGGCTGTGAAGCAATCAGAATTGATGTCTGAATGCTGGCGACTAGCCTTACAGTTTTTCTCTCAGGTGGAGCGTTACAGCTTCTGCTGACGTCACGCCTGATACCAAAACTTTATTAAAAAATATTTTTAGATGTTTTTAAGATTCGAACCGGACACGGAGACAAAAGTGAAAGAAAAAGAAGAGAGAGAAGGAAGAGATGGAGGTAAAGGGGGAGGGGGTTTCGTATAGAATAAACAATAAATGAACCAGAATCCGCTTCTAGACCTGCAGAAAGAGAGGGGGGGGAAACAAACAAACCACAAGACAAAAACATTGCTGCATCAGCTACATGAAGATATATAAAAATGTTTGCTGACAATCATACAGTAATTATTACTGAGGCATTTAAGGCCACCACAACCTTAGATCATGTGCTGAAGATGTCCAAGTCATACTTATGAAATCACCATGTGAGCACCTGTGTGTGTACGCACGCTTGTATGTGTAAGGTTTCTCTATAGGAGCATCCAATAGTGAGTGTGAAGGGCCACAGACCTGCCCCCAAAAACGTGCGGAAGATGGAGGGAGTTCCAAGCCCAGAGATCCAGAGGTCACCCCAGAGCGCGGAGACCCCAGGGAGGCCGTCACCAGAGAAGCCCCAACCCCCACCCGAGAGGCGCAGAGGATCACCCCGGGGGTCACAACCAGCAGCCGGCAGAGTCCCGGGAGATATCAACGGCAAGCCCTCAGGCCGCCCGCAGCCGCTCTCCCGAGTCGGCCGGGCCCGGAACCCAGCAGCCCGGGACCCGAGGGCACCCACCCGCCGAGGATCCAACAGAGCCCAGGGAACCAGATCCCACCAGGCAGCCACCGGGAGCGACCAGACAGATGCTTAAGGCAGGGGAGGGTAGGCAAAGATGTTGTAGTATTGCCAGATGTCCCAGGAGAGGGGAGGAGTCCAAAACCCCACCTGACATATACAGTCACACACAAACACAGTCATACACTCCCTCCCTCATGCTCTCACATACACATACAACCCAAGACTTACAAGGATGTACGCCAGACACCCATTCACACTCCCCACACACCCTACCTAACTCTGGTCCCGGTGCTGCCGCACCTGAGGTACAGCCATTCCTGGACGCCAGAGTTAGCCCGTCCGCAGGGGTAATAGTGAGCAGGCACCCCATCCAACGTAGAGCAAAGCAACCCACCACTCCAGACCACAGGCAGACGGCCAGCTCCCACTCCTAGCCTCCAGCCCCGGCAGCTAACTGAGAACAGAGTGTGATAAGACCTCTAGTCTCCCTCCGCCTGCTCTAATGTAGTGTTGGTGTGTGCTGATAAGGTGCATTTTGTGGTTGGGGCGCAGGCAGTGCCGGCACCATGTGGCCTACACCAGCTGATGCCAACACACAGCCCCACCTCCCCCCCAAAACTCTCCGTGACTAGGTGCAGTTTAAAATTGGAAGTGGACACCGCACTCGGAGTGAGGCTGAAATTTCCCCACCGGATGCCGTTGAGTGTGCCCACTCCCAAGGCCCTAAGTGTGCATTTGTGTGGAATGTTTTTGTGGAAGTGTTTAATGTGCAAATAAAATTGGGGTGTAGGCTGCCACAGGACTGCGGAAACGGGATCCATACCCGCACCCCCTGACTTACCCACACCCCAAGGCCCTATGTGCATGTTTGTGTGATGATGTGAAGGAGCAGGAGGAGGGAAATGTCTGAGGATGGGGAGGAACGGCTGAGGGGCCTGAGCCCTCCAGGGAGCCAGCTCCCCTACTGGCCCCAATAGGCACCTCCGTTCCCAAAATCCACCCGGGCACGGAGGCCCCAGCCTATCTAGCCATGGCCCGAAGCAGCAGCATCACAGAGCCCCACGGAGTCTGAGGCCACCAACCCACACCACCCCAGCAGAATATTTACTCCCATCCCCACATTTACTCAACATTCAGATTAAGTAAGACATAAGACACCCAGGATAAAGCTGGATCCTCCCTCCCGGACATCCCTCCCCATGGTGGAACTGCCGCACGTTCCGCCCTCTTCCCGCAGCGTACATGCCAGGACCCAATCCCCAAGGCCCCACCCATATCCCCATCCGGGACGGCCGCCCCAAACCCTAAGCCACCAGGCCCACACCCAGACCAACCCAGGGGCATTGCGCCACTAGGCAGCGACCGCAGCCACCGCCAAGACCCCCTAAGGCCCTACACACAACCACCAGAAGCCCACCCCGAGGTAACCCAAGCACCACCAGAGTCGGGCAGCAGCCCCCAGCCCAAGACCCCCCTAGTGAACCCACCCCAGGGATCCTCCAGATACTCCAAGCTCAGACTCTCCACCACATCAACCACAGCATCCCGCAGGACCATATCAATGACCCTCCATCATCGCTATGTGATGGAACCGATCAAAGGAGCCCAGAGAGATTGATTTGAAGTGGAGGCAGAGGCTGTCTCAAGTGTAATATGATCCAATAAAAGATTTCTATACTGGTTAATGCAAAGATTATCTTTGTTTTTCCAGTTTATGAGGATAGTTTTCTTAGCGATGCATATGGCAGTGAGAACCACGTGAACCAAATTTGTTTCAATCGGGACATCCTCTAGGTTCCCCAGCAAGCAAAATGAGGGGGAAGTTGGGATATCACATTTCAGACACTTTGACAGGTCTTCACATACTCTATACCAGAATCCTGAACAGGTGGACATGACCACAGTGCGTGGATATAACTGTCAGGAATGTTGTCTGTGCAGTGTGTGCAGGTGTCAGATGGCACAAATCCCATCCTGAACATCCGATGACCTGTATAGTGTACTCTGTGTAGAATTTTGTATTGAATTAGTTGTAAATTGGGGTTTCTGATCGTTTTAAAAGTTTTTAAACAGGTTTGGGACCAGAAAGTCTGATCAAAGCTAACTAATAGATCCTCCTCCCATTTGCCTATAGGAATTGCTATTGTATCATCTATTTTGGTCAATGTTTTATATACTTTAGACAGTAATTTGGGGTGTTTGAGATTACAGAAGTCTAATACCCTTGATGGTGTTTGTAATTCTACTTTAAGCTTAAATTTTTCTTTAACTACTGATTTAATTTGGAGATATTCTAAAATCTATTCTTGTCTATCCCAAATTGGGAGACTATTCTGTTAAATGGAATGAAATCCAATCCTTCAACTATGTGTTCCATGTATAGAATTCCTTTACTTTTCCAGTATGGGAGGTTCATCATTTTATTGTTTTGCAATATGTCAGGATTATTCCAGATGGGTGTGTGTCTGCATGGAATTAGTGAAGACTCCGTCATTTTTAGATATTCCCACCATGCTGTCAGTGAGGTACTGATATTAATACTTTTAAAGCTTTCATGCTTTCTTATTTTTGAGCTAATAAACGGTAGGTCCGAAAGCTCTATAGTATTGCAAAGTGTCTGTTCTACATCTAACCAGGACTCATCCAGCGGGTTATGTTGCAACCATCTTGGTATATATTGGAGCCTGTTGGTTAAGAAATAATGATAGAAGTTGGGTAGATCCAACCCTCCTCTATCTTTGGTCTTCTGTAGTGTTTTTAAGCTAATTCGTGGAGGTTTATCCTTCCAAAGGAATTTAGTGATGGAGGAGTCCAGGGATCTAAACCAATCAGATGATGGCTTGTTTGGGATCATAGAAAATAAGTAATTGATTCTTGGTAAAACCATCATTTTAATTGTGGCAACCCTCCCCATAAGTGATATCGGTAAGGATTTCCATCTAGCAAGATCATCTTCCACTTTCTTTAATAGTGGGATGTAGTTTAGTTTAGTTAGATCTGCCAGCCTGGGAGACACATGAATGCCCAGGTATGTAATATTCCCTGATTCCAATTGTGTATTAAGGGAATTGACAAAAGAGAAATTAATTGGAAGAACTGTGGATTTTAACCAGTTTATTGAATAATCTGAAACTCTTGAAAAGGAGTTTATTAGTTCAATTGCCTGGGAGAGAGAGGATTGAGAATTCTGAAGATAAAGTAACACGTCATCTGCATAAAGACTGATTTTATGTTCTATGTTCTTACACTTTATGCCTTTAATAACTGTAGTTTGCCTGATTGCTGCTGCTAGTGGTTCAATAAAGATAGCAAATAGCGAGGGGGAGAGAGGGCATCCCTGCCTGGTCCCCCTCTGAAGACAGAAGCTATCTGATGTTTGGTCATTTGTCCTGACGCATGCTGTTGGTGAACTGTATAAAATTTTTAACCAGTTTATGAAGAAGTTTCCAAAACCAAATTTATGTAAAGTTGCAAATAAGAACTTCCAGTTAACTCTATCAAAAGCCTTTTCTGCATCGAGAGATAATATACTGGTTTCCATGTTTCTGCTATAAGAAAAGTCTATTAAGTTGAGTAATCTACGTGAATTTGTGGATGAATGTCTCCCCTTAATGAAACCAGTTTGGTCTGGATGTATTATGAAAGGGGTTACCTTCTCTAATCTTTTTGCAAGGGCTTTACAAATTATTTTCAGGTCAACATTAATAAGAGAAATTGGGCGATAGCTGGTAGGAAATATAGGATCTTTGCCTGGTTTTAACAGGAGACTAATGTTGGCTGAATTCATGTTTGGCTGTAGTCTACCATTTTCTTGTATTTCACACATCATTCTGAAGAATGTTGGCGCCAGAATGATCCAGAATTCTTTGTAGAACTCTGCTGGAAACCCATCTGGACCTGGAGCCTTCCTATTAGGCATGGAGTTAAGAGCTTCCTGAAGCTCATCTGATGTTAATGGCGAGTCCAGGACTGTAGCTTGGCTATCTGATAATTTAGGAAGTATTATCCTGTCTAGAAACTCATTGATCTCATTATCTGATGGGTTAATCTGTGGTGAGTACAAGGTTTTGTAAAAATCTCTGAAAGTGTTGTTTATTCTTTCAGGGTCATATACTATATTCCCAGTTGAGTCTTTAACAGCAGATATGGCAGTTTTCTCTTTGTTTATTTTTAACTGGTTGGCTAAAACTTGCCTGATTTATTACCGTGTTCAAAGTTTTCTATTCGTAGTCTTTGTGCTAAAATTGTGTTTTTGTCAATAATTCCTTTAAGTTCTAGTTTACTTTTACGCAATTTGTTTTGTAATTCTTCTTCTGGGGATGCCTCTAGAGACTTAATGATTTCTTCTAATTCCTGAATACGTTTGTTTTCTATTTTTTTCTTATGTGATGAGAAGGAAATTATTTTACCTCTCATCACTGCTTTCCCTGCCTCCCAGAGAACAGATGCTGATGTTCCAGGAATGTCATTGTGTTCTAAATATAAAGCCCACTCTTTTTTATAATATTCCACAAAACCTTCATCTTTAAGCAGTGACGTATTAAACCTCCAGTTTTACCTGATGGGATTGTTTTCTTATTTAACAGAGTTAAAGAAACTGGAGCATGATCGCTGACAACTATAGGGTGTATCTCAGTGTCTGAAATGTCAGCCAATAATGAGCTGCTGACTAGAAAATAGTCCAAACGTGAGTGAGAGTGATGAACATGTGAGAAAAAAGTATACTCTCTACGGCTGGGATAAAAAGATCGCCATGCATCACAAAGCCCATAATCACTCATATACTGTTTGACTATATTAGTGGAATGCCAACTGCGCTGAGTCCCAGCTGTACTGAGCCTGTCTGAAGAATGATCCATCCAAAAATTAAAATCTCCCGCAAGTATAAGTGGACAGTCCAAGGGTTCGGAGAGTACAGAGAAAAATTATGAAAGAATGCGGGGTCATCTATGTTTGGACAGTATATGCTAACAATACATAAGCTTTGATTTTGTATAGACAGTTTTAGTATTATAAATCTACCATCTGGATCTGAGACTGTGTCCAATACTTTGAAATTTGTATTTTTGTGTATTAAAATAGCTACACCTCTTTGTCTAGAGTTATAGGCGGCAGAGAACAGTGTGGGGAAACTCAGATGTTTTAAGTTCATCTGCAACTGTGGCAGACCTATGAGTCTCTTGTAATAAGACAACATCTGCCTGCAGTCTTTTAAGCTGATCATAACATGCGGGGACTGGCAGGAACACTCAATAAAACGAAAAGCAAGTGACGGTGAGATACGAAGAAGGCAGCTTCGCCAGCGTTTGTGTGTCAGAACCGGGGTGATTGTGCAGAGCTATAGCGCGTCTTTAGTGAAAACAGCCGTGTCAGATGGGGTTGTATGGATTGATTCTGAACGCGACTGAGAGAGTGAAAAGTGAATAAAAAAAGCTAACCTTTACAAGGATCATAAACTGCACCGGCTGTTACAGACTGAAATCAAATGTATGCTTTTATTCTAAAACAGTAAGACAAGAGCAGTTTACTTCTCAAAACGGAGGGGCACAGGATCGAACCCGCAACCCCTTGATTCCCAAGCGGGTGCTGAGTCTATTGAGCCACGGTGTCAGTTACAGTAAACTACTGTCAATGTCGCATGTTAAGGCGGGTTTTTGTTTCTGCAGTTATATGTTTGAATAAAAGTGCAATTGTGTTATTCTTGTGAAAATGTTTCTTTGCTATTTGGACTTCAGGCTTCATACATTATATAGTTTATGCCTACATTTTGTCATCTACTACTAGAATATAAAAAAGTTTCTGTTTTAACAATGTGTTGACACAGATTACTGTAGAAACGGAACAGACATGAAATGCGTGTGTTCCAAACAACGATCTATTATTTCCACTCTAAAACTCCACTTTACTCCCAGATACTCAATCAAGGCATGAGCTGAGAGAAGTTCGTGCACGTTCTAAATTGGTGGGGGGATGGAATAGCCGACTTCTCTTTATCAGCACATTTAGAAGACAAAGGGCGCTGGCGGAGAGGTGTGAAGGGATTTAAGAAGCAGTTTAAGGTGGGACGGAATTACGAGTTTTTTCGTAGGCTCTGGTAATTCTAGTGTTAAAGACTCCATCAAAACCTTCCTTCCAAAGGACTTTGATTTGCTCCAGTTTGCATACTGCAGAAACAGGTCTACAGATGACACTATCTCGTTTAATCTGCACGCCTCTTTATCCCACGTAGACAGCAATAAGGGGAATTATGTAAAATTATTGTTTATAGAATACATCCCAGCCTTTAACACCATTGTCCCCCACCTATTGGCCACAAAGCTTAAAGACCTGGGAACAAACATCCCCCTCTGTGACAGGGTGCTGAATTTTCTAACAGGCGGGCCTCAGATGGTGAGAGCAAGTGATTGCTTCTCCAACACTATCGTTGTCAACACAGGACATCCACAAGACTGTGTTCTGAATCCTCTGCTGTACTCCCTTTACATACATGATTGTGTGGCCAAGCACCATTGTTAAGTTTGCTGATGACACATTGGTCTTAGGCCTCATTTCCAAAATTGATGAGGAGGCCTATCTGGAAAGGGTAGAGAACAGGGTCAGTGTGGTGGAAGGCTCATAACCTCTCACTAAATGTCATCAAGACCAACAATCTAGTGGTGGATAGACGACAGGCAGAAGCAGCAGAAGATCTACAACCCCATCAGCACAAATAGAGTTCCTGTTGAGAGGGAGAGAGATGCCTTCAATTACCTGTGTGTGTACTTTACAGAGGACCTGACATGGACCCAGCACACACAAACTCAGGTCAGGAAGGCAAGACAGCACCTTTATATCCTGAGGCAGCTGAGGAATTTCAAGGGTTACCTATTTTGAAAACTTTTTGCACCAGCTCATCCTAGGAAGCATCCTAAACCAGAGGTGCTCATCATGGTTTGGGAATTGATCAATCCAAGATCACAAATCCCTGCAAAGAGTGGTGTGTTCAGCAAAGCACATCTTAAGATCAGAGTTGCAGGACATCTACACCAAGAGCTGCAGGAACAGGGCCATTAAAATAATTATGAACTGTACCCACCCCAGCAACAGACAGTTCAGCCTGCTCAACTCAAACAAACTGCCTGTGCAGTCTAATGGAAAAAACTGAGTGGAGGTTTACCCTCAGGCCATCAGGAAGTCTGACATGCCAACAAACATTCAACCCTAAACCTCACAGCACACTGACTGTAACTTACTGTCACTTTATACTTTTAACTGTTTCACATTTTAGATGTAGAATTTAATCTAGTTTAACTTAATTTGGTTAATTTTATTTATTTTAGTTAATTTTATTATATTTTGCTTAATTTTATTTTTATTCTGTTGTTTGTTTGCTTTTGTTTTGCACAATCTTTGAGTAGACCAGCTTTTCACTTCACTGCAACGTTAACCTGTGTAACTGTGTGCGACAAAGAAACTTGAATCTTGATAAGAGAGAGTAGTTTCCAGTTCTTGGACCTTTAAAATACGTTTAATATTCTGATTTTGACAGTATCCAAGATTATTTGGCTTCAAATTGATTTTACACTTCAGGTTTTTTTTTTGTATAATTTGTTATTATTATTGACTAGTATGTTGTAGAAATATTTATTTGAATACTTGGTTCAGTGTCCAAATAGAAGTATTTCAATATGATTTAACTTTCACAAATGAGAAAACAATTAACATCTCTGTCCATTTTTTGAATCCTATGTCAGAATAAATGCTAGGGACCTATTATTTAACTTGAACAAAAGCAAGGGAAAAAGATCAAGGAGGGGAGCAAAAGTATAAAAATGAACAAGACCTAAAGGCTCCCTTGACCTGAGTATGTGGTTGATGAATGTCTCTCCAGTAAAGTGCAGTGGTTTGTCTACTTGACCACCTCATCCGGATACTCTTTTCGCTGACTATTTTTTACACAAGCCTGCATATGCTGGGAGACAAATGGAGAGTACCTCTGTTAGCTCAGAATGCATGTATCCCAACGATTCCAATTCAAAGCACATACTGAGTACTGAGTGCTGAAGTGTTCATATTTGGCAGCAGCTATGCAGCAACGTGAATCTCAGTACTTTGTTAATGAAGCAAAATTTAGCAACTGTTTTGCAGGTGCAATTCATAATGATGGCTTTCACAATGGTAATAAGGCTTAATAGCTATGGAGCTGTGCAAAAGAAGCATAAAGTTTTTAATGTTTAATCCTCAAAAATGACTTGCTCATTTCAGTTTCCTTTTTTTAACTGTAGAAATAGTGTAGTAAGTTTAATGTAACATGCTGTAGCATAGTTTTCATTATGATAAGCGGTAAATAAAATCAAGTTGATTTGTTTATGCTGTTACAACATTTTCTTTCATTTTAAGCATTTCTATTGTTGCTCAGTGTACAGCAGATTCAAGTTGATGAACTATTCTGAAAATTCTGAAACGATTGCTTGCATTCATTTACTATTCAAATACGAATAACATTAGAAGTTATCTATTCATTAAAGATGTATCTGAGAAAAAATAAATTATAAATTCATTTAGAGAACACATTTATTTAATATGCTGCAACTTAATCATGTAATATGACATTTATGAATATGATGTTATAAAAAATGTAAAAAATCTGAGTGTTACATCTTGATACTATCAACTGAAAAAAGTAAATCTGTTATTTAAATTTGATACACACATCATTAATTAATGTAGGTTAATAAAAATGATAAGACTAATTATATTTAAGAAAAAGCAAAAGGTTATTTGAAACTACACAAGTAACACATGCTATAATTACTCAATATGAAATGCACCATATAAGAAAAGACTAGCTTATATGAAATAGCCTGAAGTAAATATCCCATTTACTTCTACGTTTTATTATTATTATCTGGTGAAGTAGATAGTGGTTAGTACTTATTTTCTGTTTCTAGCACACCCACTCTCTGTTTGAAGTTTGCACATGTTCTTTTTGTGCTCCTGGCTTTTCTACAACACATTTTGTTTTTCTCCAAACCCCCTTTTTCACATAAATGGTTATCACCAGCTGAGATTTTGATCAATTTGATTGGTAATTTTATTTTTATTTGGTTGTTCCACAGTGCTGCCCAAAAATGAAAGAAAATTATACACCATTAAAAATAAACTTCCAGAAACTGAAATTCATCTCCCCATTTAGTGCTTAGTCTCACAGTTACTGCAACAAGTAATCATTCATGGATACGTCTTTATTAGATTTGTACAACAAATGAAGCAAGATTTGCCCAATCCTTCTAGCAAAATCGCTCAAGTTTAGATGGATGGTGGAATGCAAGGACATTGAATTTCTTCATTTTAAACCACTCCATTTTTTAATTTGGTTCTGTGCTTTGACTGATTGTCCTGTTGAAAGACAAACTTCCTCACCAGTTTCAACTTTCAGGAAAAAGGTAGCAGATTTTCCTCCAGGAACTGTCTGAGGCAGCAGCATTCAACTTCTCATCAATCTTGACCATGAAAAGCATCCTTACAACATGATGCTTCCACCTCCACATTTTACGAGTACGGTGGAGATGTTAACTGCTTAATGTGCAACATTAGATTTACATAATAGGCTGTGAAAGCTTTAAAAATCTCATAATTTAGATTTACATTTTTAGTAAATTGTTGAAAGGTTCTCAATTTTTTTGGCATTATATATCCTGTTTTGCAGGTAAGCCTAAAAAATTGTTACTTTAATATACTCTAAATTTGGAATCTAAAATGATAAAATGTGAACATAATTTTGAGGGCTTGAATGCCAAAGTAAATTGTGTTTTACTGTGAGACATTTTATAGCTTGCTTTTGTACTTTAAAATGGGGTTAAAGGGAACTGAGTTACAACATCCATCCATCCATCCATTTCCTAACGCTGAATCCGAATAGGGTCACGGGGGTCTGCTGGAGCCAATCCCAGCCAACACAGGGCACAAGGCAGGAACCAATCCTGGGCAGGGTGCCAACCCACCACAGGAGTTACAACATAAAAACAAAATAAACTTACCATATTTACTCATTTTTCAAGGCTTATCAGGTATTCATCTGTGTCTTGAGAATAGTTTTTTGGTTTTTTTTCGAGTGGTGGGAATAAGATTTGTTATGATTCTGGGTGTGTGCCATCCAGAAAGTGGAACACACATTTTCAAAAATCAAAACCTTTGCTGCTCCAAAGTGGACGTAATCAATAAGTGATAAGGCTGTTGCTTTTGCACGTGTAGCCCAGTATACTTTGTTGAACCAGATTGACATGGCAGGAGTGCCCTGAGCCCCCAAAGAAGGCACTCGGAGACACCAGAACAGACAGCAGAATTAAGCTTTATTGTATTGCGTGCATACAGATTCATCTCAGATGGAACAATGAGTGTCCAGCAATAGGCACCTTTTTCTTTTATTACAATTCTTATAATTTAAGACATTATTCTTCCTCATCTGACTTCTAGCATTCCATTGCTCTAGTCCAGCCCCTAATTAATCTACCATTATCTCTTGGCTGAGTGGGTGTCAACCTCTTCACTGTCCATCGATTCTGCCTGACAGACCCTACCTGCAGCCCCCATTCTTTCCTAGCACTCACCCATTATTTACAACCCAAGCGTTTACACAAGGGGGCCATCTCTCCTCAACTCTCCTGCACATCCAGACTTTAACTTTGAGAGATAATGGTGGTTGGTGGCTTACAGGGTAGTAAAAATGTATAGTGTCACACATGTGAGAATAGGAGGCAGCTTCAGTAATTGTAATGCTACTTCAGACCAGGGGGTGGCGGAGTGTGCTGATTGTCTTTCCCAGTTCCTTGCAGGCTATTCCCGGCAAATACCGCCAGGTACTGGCGCCTGTAATGATGACACTCCCAGTTCTGGCACATTTGATGACATCACTTCCAGTCCCCGAAGATGTAACTTCCGGTTCTGGCAAAAATTACATCATTTCCTCCACCAGCCTTTAAAACTGCCATCTTTCCTTCACATATTCAGTTCTGTTTTAGACTTTGTCTTGTGAACAACTTAATTTTTTTCAACCTTTTTGCAGCCAGGAACATAATATAGGAGTGGCTGCCCCAAACTTTTGTATCTGTCTGGAGTCGTTTTGTGACAATAGGCATGATCTTTTTAACTCCAAACTCTTACATCTTAATACTTAATAAAATATAGTGACTACTTTTCTTATGTGCTTATAATACTTTTCTAATACACAGAGATTACCAGTTTTAAGAATATAGTTTTCTATACCTTCACGTCCATTTAAATTATTTTTTTTTAAATTTATAATAATACTGGGCACTTACCCCCTGTTTGCTTCGCTATAGCATTGGCCACTTCGCCTCTTGGCCCCTCGCGTTGTGAAGAGGGGGGCTGAACACACACCAAGGAGACGCAGTCGCTCCTCCGAAACCCCCTCTTAAATGGTGATACAATTGAAAACAAATACAGCTTTTTTTTTACCTCCTCTTTGCTCAATCAGCTGCTGGATTGCTGCTGTTGCTGTTGTGCCACTTGACCTGCATCTCGCACGGCCCTTCAAACATTTAAAAGCCTGTAAAGCAGCTGTCTTTGTCATCTATTCTCTGTCTTTTATTTCTGGCCCTGAGTGTGGTTAAATTTCTTGGCACAAAGTCTTGTCTCGCGGGATGTGAGTTCTTGATATTTTAGTTTCTAATTTAAAAACAGAATAAGAATCTGAAAATCTAACAATATCACATTAAAGTTCAATAAATTCTGAAAAAAATGATACCAAACATAAATATGTAGGTTTTAAAATAAGCCAGAGCATGATAAAAACGTGACATAAAATCGTTGCACAAAATCATTGCACTTTTTGGTTTAGGATTTGATATATAGAGAGTAGATGCTACACTTCAGAACACAGTTTCATGTGGCAAATTAATACCTGTCCTGATTGCGAAGAGATAATTTTAACTTGAAAAAATACTGAACTTCTCCTTTAAGCACCCCTGGCAATATACAAATGTTAATGATTTATTAATGGGATACTGACAGAAATATTTTGAAATGCATAGGCAGCTATTTTGAGAAACCTGAAAACCTATTTGGGATATCTTGAAATGCTTACAATATTTATAAATGTATTGCAGATATCATATGAAGATTATTTTGAGATATCTTCAAAATGAGTTTTAGATATTTGAAATGCATTTAAAGATATATGAAATTCGCTTTGCTATATCTCTAAATGTTAATTTGGTTAGCCATATATATTAGTTTTTTCGTCTTATGAAGCACTATGGTGAAGGATAATCAATTGGAAGATACAAAATAGGTGTAAAACAATGTGTTGACACCTAGAAATAGGCCAAAATAAATAAATGCATCAATAAAATTAAAATAATTTTGTATTTATCCAAGTACTGCAAAGCTATCACAAAAGACTACCTGAAAAGCCTGTTTCTCAACAGGATCTCCTCAGAGCAGCCACAGTTACAGTATGTCTGTGTAGCTCCTGCTCTTCAAAGGAAAAATGCCATACCGTGTAGAGTCTGTAGGTGATATATATTGTTATGAGTGGAATTTCCACTTCTGTATTCAGTAAAACCATCTGCAGGCTTTTAGGTTCTTCCCAGTACTTTTAGAAAATATTTTTAGCATTTAAGTAATGAAAATTTAGATTGTAAATTCCTGGTCTTAAGTGCACAATAAGGCAAGTAAAGTAACCATAGCATTTAGTGAGACATGCAGTGCTTATTTTAAAAGAATGTTATTTTCTATTTTGCTTTGAAAATGTGAACCTTACAATGCTGAATTGACATTTGCTTTAAAATTCTGAGTTTTTGAGAATATGAAATCTTTTTTTGCTGTGGAAGGCTTGGCTTTTCTGATAAACAGTGTAACTTGCATGGTATAACTGAACTATGCCTATCTGCATGGGAGTTTATGTTTCTCTAATGCTTTTGTTGTGTTTTAGTGAAATTTGGTTTTGCATGTAATTAAAGGGCTTTACCTCAGGAACAACATGTTTCTTTATAGATACTTATTACTTGTTTTATTTAATTTACAGTATATCTGCAAATGAGCAGTGAGTGTTAATGTCATTCATGGTAGAAAAGTTTAAGAAAACTAAACTCCAAAAGTCAAAGCAGAAGCATAGAAATGTGTAAAAGAAGGGATCCAAGACAAGATTCATGAAAGAGAAAAAATACGGAACTATTCCAAGATGAACTTTTGCTTAAGAAATGTTTGAAAATATCCATGCTAGAAAGACTTACAAAGTTAGATGTTAGGTGAGAAGTAGCCCTGAGGCTTTTCAATGTTTAATTTATACTACATAGCAGCACACTGTAATATACCGCTGTGGGTGGAGTGTAGCTTTTGGCATTTAGTAATTTAAATAAAGGTTTGACATCAGAAGTAAATTATTATTTAATCCACTGTCATATACAAGCTCAAAGTGCCCATCAGAACACAATGAAGAGTAAAAATATTGTGTTTAGTTTTTTTTTCTGTAAATGGTTAATAAAAATACACTTTTCCCACCAAAAATGCAATAACACAGTTATTGTAACTTCTTAGACATTTATATTTGTGAAGGCACCTGTCAAAAGGAGCAGCATGGTGTGGTAGTGGTTAGCATGTTGCCAGCAAGATGCACAGTTGCTGTTTGTATTTACTTCCCACATTTTGTTTACTCTGGATCTCCCTTACATCCTAAAGGTTAGGGTTAGTCAACAATTCCAAACAGGCCTACTGTGAGTATGGTTTTGCTTATGTATTTAAGTTGTCCCCACAAATGACAGGTGATACATTTAGGGAGGGTTTCTACCTTCCATCTAATCCTGGTGGATAGGTTACAGCTGCCAGCAGCTCTGTATTCGATTAAGTGGGTTCAATAATGTTATGTTGTGTTTAGCTGCCAAGGAATCCTGATTCTATGAGATGTTTCAGCCTTTCCAGTATGCAGGCTTCTTTTACAATATCATTCAAGAATTCAGTGGTTACTAGGACTGACAAAGACATAGACATAGGTAGGTAAATGCCACACAGACAAATAGGATAAGAGTTCCACAGTGTACAATATCATGAGCTCTATCCAATTATTTCCAGCTTCGTGTAGACATGGAATCTGTCTGTATGTAATAATTCTAGTCTGGTAAAAAAGAGTGAGGAACTCCAGTTGGACACCACTAGCTCTAATCCTATATTAAAGGTGTAAAGTCGACTAAGGTAAGCAATACCACTCTGGGATGAGAGAGAGCACTGTCATTAACAGTATCCTGTCCTTTCTCCACAGCCCAGTGAAGACAGCCAATGACGGCACTCCCGCCCATCTGAGACATCCAGAGCAAGTCCCAATCTGCAACGGCACAGAAAAATGGTGTCTTCATGCAAAACCAGGACCTGAGTCCGCTAAGAGCCAAAGATGGTTACAAAAGACAGCAGGGCACAAGAAAAGACAGAGTGACTGACCTCACATCAGTGTCTTTTAAGATGTGCGTTTAAGCACTCAGTTTCTTTTTCTTTTTTGGTTTGATTAAACAGGGTTACAGGGGTGGTACCCCAACACTTCTGACTGCTTTCTTGCCACTGACTGCAGTATTATTAGAAACACTGATACATTAAATGATCTTGTAATGAATAAAACAATTTCTGGTTCATATAGATAAAAACTATAGTTGTCATTTCAGAGAACATGTCTATGTCAATCACTGTTGCAAAAATGAGAAAAGCTGTTGATAACATTCAAGTTTTAAAAATTCACATTGTATGTACCTTGTCATCTTTTTCTTTCAGTTGTAACATCTGCTCTTTTGAAAAAGTTCCTTTTGCCAGAAGCCTGTGTTCTTCGTGTTTAAGCCATTTTTGTTCCCCTCTAAAACTATTTTTGAATTCCTACTGATTTTAGTTTAATGAATAACATGTCATCTGGTAGCCTATCAAAAGCTTTCTAAAATTCATATAAATGATGTAATATGAATCAATCTGATCATATGCTTGTCTTCCTTCTTCGCAGAATCTCAGCATATTCCTGAGCCCTTCGATCTGAACCCATGCTGACAGTTCCATGCTTGGACCAATGCTATTCTCAATGGGTATGTAGCCATTGAGTCAATTAATTACTTAATAAGTGATTCACTTTTGAACATGACATGCACTTACATATATCTGTAGAACCTGATTATACCAGTGTTTTAAACCAATTCTTTATATACTGTAGTATTATTAAATGGATTAATAGCAATTCCTTAATACTAATTAAAGAA